>NC_057406.1:15304687-15604687 GCF_019320065.1 Cervus canadensis | reverse complement strand
GCACGTGGGATCTTTCATTGCGACCCATGGACCCTCCAGTTGCGGTGTGTGGGCTTAGCTGCTCTGCAGCACCTGGGACCTGAGTTCCCTGACCAGGGATCAAACCCGAGTCCCCTGCATTGCAAGGCAGATTCTTCAACACCGGAGCAGCAGGGAAGTCCGGAGCCTGCTTCTTTGTTTGTAAAGTGGGGGTCTTAACAGTACCTCCCTCAGGGTAGATTGAAGGTCAGGTGAACTACAGCGCAGGTAGAGTGTGGAGCATCTGTCTGGCAGTCAGCTCTGTCGCAGCCGCTGTGATCACGGCTGGACTTGACCTTTGCTGCAGCCTCGGCTCAGCCTTTGAGGAGTCTCCATGCTCATTCCCTCTCCTGGAGGAACTTTCCCGAGCTGGCGAGTGGAGCCGGTGCTTTAATGTAAACTCTAGGCCCTGGAGGGGCCGACAGGAAGGATTTGTGACACCTGGGATGAGGGTGCTTCAGCCAAGGCGCCACGTATTTCCTGTGACCCCCACAGCCTCAGCCTGAGGGGGTCCTTCCCATGCACTCTGACCTGGAGACGAGGCTTTGGCTTCTAGAACTTTCTGCCTCTCTCCAGGCCCACTGCCCTCCCTCACTGCGACAGTGGCCGCTGAGGAATTATCTTCCTCCTGTATCCTCATTCTCCCAGCACACAGCAGCTGCCCTGCTCCTTTAAGCAAAACCTCCCACTGTTTACTCCCAGGCAGACTGACACTCAGTTTTAAAGGCACAGCAGGGGGGACCTCTCTGGTGGTCATGTGGTTAAGACTCCATGCTTCCTCTGCAGGGGGCATAGGTTCGATCCGTGGTCAGGGAACTAAGATCCCACGTGCTGCACAGCCAAGAAAAAGGAAAAAAAAGAAAAGGTACAGCTGGATATGTACCTCCAGCCAAAGAGCTGGGAGGGGGCCTCCACTCCTCGACACACATCGACACGCATCCTGCTCTCCCCCTCCTCAATGCACCTAGGAGGTCCTGAGGGGTCGGGAGGCTGTTGCTGGCATTTTTTTATGGTGTTGCTCCTGGCCGTCCACCCGGGGCTCCAGAGGTCCTTTATCTCAGTGACCTTGGGTCTGCAGGGGCCCTGGGATGGAGGCAGGGACCACTTCCATGACTGGATGGTGAGAGAGACCCAGGCCCAGGTCTCCGCTCTCGATCTGCTCCCAGCCTCACCCCTCCGCCCTGCCCCACCGCACGTGTGCGGGCTTTTCAGTGTGGCCTTTGGGGTCGTCTCCTTCCCACAGCCCTGCTATAAATGTAGAGGCCGGGGGCCGTCCTAGCCTCGTGTTCTGCTGGGACGTGTTGGGTTCATTTTTTCCCGCTGCCCCACCGAGTGCTGGGCTCCCGAGCGCAGCCCCCAGCTCTCCCCTCTAACACCAGCTCTCCCGAGGGGCCGGGGTTGGGGTGAAGGAGGCAGCCAGTCTGGACAAGCACTGGCGGCACCCTACTTGCTTCCTGGACTGCTGCCGGGGGTGCCACCTGGGACCCCAGCTTTGGAACCAGGGCCGTGGTCCAAGTTGTGCTCACTGGGGCTTCTGACCCACCCAGGCCACCATCTCGCCCCATGTCACTGTCCTGACCATCTGTTTGTCTGGCCCTGTGACTGTTTCCTTTTCTGTCTGAGTTCCCATCCTTGCGGCCCAGTTCAGATCATTCACGGGTGGCTTCTTGCCCTTTCTCCTTGCTCTCGGGTAGTCAAGCACATCACCCTGGGCAGTTTTATTCTGCCCCCACCCTCTTCTGGCCCCTGTTCTTTGTCCCCAGAACAAAGGGAGGCAGCAAGAGTGTCTGTGTCCCAGATTTTTCACAGCCTCCATGCCTGCCTCTCAGCTCCACCACAGAGCCTGCGGGCAGAGTCAGGCTCTGGGAAGGAGACTGTGTTTCCTTGACTCTGAGCCCGGTCTTCACGTAACAGTCCTTGACTCGGGCCGCAGCTCGTAGCCAGTCAGACATTCAGCGAGGCAGGCAGGCCTTTCAGTCGTCTCTGAAAAGGGTTTACATGTGAGCGAAGTAATGAGAGGAGATCAGTGGTGAGAGCGGAGCCCCTTTCCACGGGGCCCAACCGGCCCGTGTGCCGGCAGTCTTGTAGACGCTTCTCGAAGTTGAGTAACGGCTCAACTTGAGGGTACACGCAGGGATGGGTAGGCCCCAGCTTGGAGCGGGGCCTGTCTGGGGGGGACAGTGCTGTATGGGCCAGAAGAGGCCCCGTGGGGAACCCCAGGAGGAGGCCGAGCGCCTCAGGAACATCCCGCCTCTCTAGAGCCTCTGCCCCCTCCTCACTGCTCTTGCCACGAGTCTCCAGAGAACTCGGGCCGCCTGCACCAGACTCCTTAGCAAAAGCCTTTTGTGGGTGAGCTTCCCCGGGGAACATGGAAGGAACGTTGGCATATCGAGTGCCTTCCGCCTCGAGCTGGTTTAGTTTTGAATCTGAGCCCTTCACCTCCTTCACGGCGTGGCGGGTTGGCCTCCTGGGAGCGCGGGCAGGGCAGCTGCTGACCTGACGGCCCGCTCCCCGCAGCTGGAGCTGGCCACGGCCAAGAACGACATGAACCGCCACCTGCACGAATACATGGAGATGTGCAGCATGAAGCGGGGCCTGGACGTGCAGATGGAGACCTGCCGCCGGCTCATCACCCAGTCCGGGGACCGGTGAGGGCCCCCCGGGCGCAGGGGGCGGGGCAGTGCCTGGCGCCCCTCGAGAATGGGCCCTGAGACCCACCCTCAGCAGATGGGGGACACGGGAGCCCATTGTGGCTGCCTGGTTGAAACCTCCCCACGCACTGCCTCTGGCGGTTCCCCTGCTTAGAAGGGCAGCTGAAGACCCGACAGTCACAAAACTGCTCCGTAGACCGGAAACTGGGGCTGCAGAGCCTCTTGGGGGCCCCAGGTTGAAGTGGTGTCCCCCCCTTCCATGCTCCCTCACCCTGTGGTCCTCCTCTGCCTGAGACATTACTCTCCTGCCCGCCCGGGCATCATCAGGCTGGGATGGGCAGGGGTGCCAGCCCTGTCGGGACTCCTGCCTGCCCTGCCCCGAGGTTACAACCGGTGTTTTTTTCTAGAAAGTCTCCTGCTTTCACTGCGGTCCCGCTTAGCGACCCGCCGCCACCGCCGCCAAGCGAGGCTGAGGACTCCGATCGTGATATCTCCTCCGAAGGCGCCATGAGATAGGGACCTCCTCGTGCTCAGCCCGCCCACCGGGACCCGCCGCAGCAGAGGGCCGGGGGCTCACAGAAGGGAAGCCCGTGTCCTGTGGCACCAGCCTGGCCCCGGGGACTGGGCGCTGCTCCCTGGCTTCCTCCCTCGGTCCTCGGCCCCTCCAGGGCTCCGGGGCATCTGGAGTGAGGCTTGGTTGCCTTTCTCGGGCCACTCCCCGCAGAGCCGGCCCTCCTGCCTCCACGCGGCTGTCTGCTGCTTTCCCACCTCTAATGCTGCCAGAGCGCTCGTGGCCCCTCACCCTCTCCACCGAGGAAGCAGTGTGATTGTCCTTCCTTCCTTCCCTGTGGCCTGGGGCCAGCTGGCCGTCTTGATTCCATACTGGTGCTAACTGGCCCAGGCACAGGTATGAAGGGGAGGAGGCCAGACCTTCCGTGGCTTGTGCAGCAAAGGAGGAGGTCCTCCGTATCACAGGCAAGACTGAGTGGGACTGGGCAGGGTGCGCCTTTCCCCCTGTTGTCCAAGTGCTCACGGCTGGCTGCCCATCAACAGCAGTGATGTGGCTCTTCCCCTTCCCTTGTGGGAAGTGCCACACCTTATAAGGACCTTAGTGCATCTGGGCAAGGCAGCTTTTGGGCTGACTGGGTGCAGTGTTGTGGAGAGAAAGAGACAGAAGCTCCTGTTTGTCTCCGTCACCACCTGGTGGCAGAAAAGTTGAAACTGCGTGTGTGGGAGCGGGTGGACGTGCATGGATGTGTGCGTGCACACGTGTGCTCAGGGTCTCGGTTTCTTCAAGCGTCAGCTGCAGGTGTCCTCCGTGTCTCACACATGGAAACCCAAAAGGCTGAATAAGAAGACGTCCCAGACTCAGAAAAGCTTGGAGAACTGGGGCGACGACAAGGTGTCCCTCTGCATCACTGCCTGAGGCAGACTGGGCAGAGCTGTTTGAGTGGAATCTAATACTAATGAAATTGGCGAGTATTTATTGAACCTGTCTTTGTCACTGTTTCCAGCACTTTTTGGTGGTGGCTACACAGTCCTCTCTGCAGTGTGTGCTAGTTCCCATCATTTCCCAACATGCAGGTGCAAGGCAGATGCAGAGATTGGAACTCCAAAGTAATGGTGCCTCAGCCCAGGTTATCAGCACCAAGTCTGTGCTGCTTCCCAGTAAGACCACATGCGTCCACAGAAAGAGCCAGAAGTAAAGCCATCCCAGCCCTCCCCCTCTGCACACCCTGGGAGCTGGGCACCTGCAGGTGGTCACCAGGGCACAGACACTGAGGCAGAGCTGGGACCTGGTTCTCCCAGGCTGGCCATGCTCCACACTGTTGCAGAGGTCAGCTAACTGGCTGGAAGCCAGGTGGACTCTGCCCAACCCGACTTCCTGTGCCAGTATCACCCCCGGGGGGGCGGGACTGCAGACAGAATGGCTTCTGGATACACACTGCCAGGCCATTCCTGGGTTCAGAGCACCCAAAGGCCTCAGGGAGGAACCCAGGACATGAGGCGTGTCCGCTAGACCAGGGCGGGGTTTTTGGCAACTTGGGTGCTCCACTAGTTCAACTTGACCCCAGCCCAGCCTCCCTCTCAGCAAGACAAGAAACAGCAGGCTGGGTCTAGGGTACTTTTATTGATGGTACACGACAAGGCAGGGCTCCCTAAGCCCCTCCCCTTCCTAAGGGCCTTGGGGATGGAAACTGTGGAGGTCGGGAGATTCCGTGTGGTGGAGGATCGAGGTGGGGCAAGGACTCCCCAGCAGCTGAGGAACTCTCTCTTCCTCTCGTGCTCCTGCTGGGGCTGGGGCTTCCGGGACCTTACTCCTTGGAGGCCATGTGGACCATGAGGTCCACCACCCTGTTGCTGTAGCCGAATTCATTGTCGTACCTGCAAGGAGAGAGTGAAGAGCTGTTTACCGAGCCAGCCACCAGGGGGCACCAGACTCAGATCACATGCTGAAGCAGCATCCTGCCCCCACCCCTACATACCAGGAAATGAGCTTGACAAAGTGGTCATTGAGGGCAATACCAGCTCCAGCATCGAAGGTAGAAGAGTGAGTGTCGCTGTTGAAGTCGCAGGAGACAACCTGGGGGAGGAGAGGGCCACATGTGGAACCCCGCCTGGCTCACGGGGGCTATGCAGACACACCAGTCCCCTGACCTGATCCTGATCATACCTGGTCCTCAGTGTAGCCTAGAATGCCCTTCAGAGGGCCCTCTGACGCCTGCTTCACCACCTTCTTGATCTCATCATACTTGGCCTGACAAGGTAAAATATGGATGGTCACAGGAGTTCCAATCTTGCAACTCCCGCCCACTGGCCCTGCAGGCCACTGAAGCTGCTCCAACCCGAACGTACAGGTTTCTCCAGGCGGCAGGTCAGATCCACAACGGACACGTTGGGGGTAGGCACACGGAAGGCCATGCCAGTGAGCTTCCTGTGGACACAAGGAAGCAGGGTCAGTCTGCACTGCTCCTCCCGGCTCCCCGGGTCCACATGGCAGAAAACAGCCAAGGGTCTCACCCGTTGAGCTCAGGGATGACCTTGCCCACAGCCTTGGCAGCGCCAGTAGAAGCAGGGATGATGTTCTGGGCAGCCCCTCGTCCATCACGCCACAGCTTCCCGGAGGGGCCATCCACGGTCTTCTGGGTGGCAGTGATGGCATGGACGGTGGTCTGCGGAACAAGGAGGGGAGTGAAGGCCGCGCCTGGTGCTCGCCAGGCCACCCCTGCCCCACCTCCTCCCCTGGGGAAGAACTAAGGGACACAGATCTGCTCTGTGGGAGGCAGAAGGGTCCTGTCCTTCCTGAGAACTGGGCATGTTCAAGTTCCCCACCACTCCTACCATGAGTCCCTCCACGATGCCGAAGTGATCATGAATGACCTTGGCCAGGGGGGCCAAGCAGTTGGTGGTGCAGGAGGCATTGCTGGAAAAGAAGCAGGCAAGTCAGGGGCACATCCACTGGGCACCAGGAGGCACCATCGGCCCGCTTCCCCACCTCTTCTCTGCTGCGCTCACCTGACAATCTTGAGGGTGTTGTTATACTTCTCGTGGTTCACGCCCATCACAAACATGGGGGCATCAGCAGAAGGCGCAGAGATGATGACCCTCTTGGCGCCACCCTTCAAGTGAGCCTGCAGCCAAGAAGCAAGTAATCGCACCCGGGCTCTCGCTTTCCTAAGTCTGCTCCCCCCCATCCTCCTGTTATACCCTCCTCTCCAGCCCCTTGCTGCTTACCCCAGCCTTCTCCATGGTAGTGAAGACCCCAGTGGACTCCACCACGTACTCAGCACCAGCATCACCCCACTTGATGTTGGCGGGATCTCGCCTGTGAGAGAAGACAGGACAAAGCTCAGGGACAGGGCACCACAGACCCCAGGTGAGCACCCCATCCCAGTGCCTCCTCCAAGGCCAAGTTCTTCCTATTCCGTCTCCCACACTTACTCCTGGAAGATGGTGATGGCCTTTCCATTGATGACGAGCTTCCCGTTCTCCGCCTTGACTGTGCCGTGGAACTTGCCGTGGGTGGAATCATACTGGAACATGTAGACCTGGGGGGGCACGAAGGAGCAGGGCATCAAGGGGCCGCACCCCAGCCAGGCTCTGACCCCACCCGCTGAGGGGCAGCACTCACCATGTAGTGAAGGTCAATGAAGGGGTCATTGATGGCGACGATGTCCACTTTGCCAGAATTAAAAGCAGCCCTGGTGACCAGGCGCCCGATGCGGCCGAATCTGAGGAGGACAAGAGACGAGAAGGGGTGAGGGGGAGGGGACTCCTCCTTGGCACAGAAGCAGCCCCTGGCCCACTCACCCTCTTTCAGAGAAGAGGACACGCTGCTACCCCCACAAAGTCTCGCGAGAACTCACTTTATTTTTCTTGAGCAAGCCTGCCAGCCCACAGAGTGAAGGCTCACAGGTAATCAGGCACAAAGGCTTGCCCACCCCGGTAGTCAGCAGCAGTCTGTTGAGTTGATGGGGTGGTGCGCAGCTGCTGCCACCTACAGGCCGGGCACGTGGCAGGCACGTGGCATTCATTACACCTACTCTGCAAATGCTGGCTCCTGTCTGGCCCAGCTTTGGGCTACACCCTCTGAACTGCAAACACTAGTCCACTCAGCATCACCAGGCTCAAAGGGCAAGAGCAGACGTCAGCATGAACTGGATGGGGAAACCTACCCTCTCCCCCACAAAAGGGGAGAGAGAGAAGACTGGTTTCTCAACCCCTCATCCTGGGGTTCTGACTTGCTCAGCACCTGTCCTTCCAAGCTCTTTTCCAAAAATCAGGACTGGGAGCCAACAGATATTAGGGAGTAGGGGAAAAAGGTTGGGGGGCAGAGAGCAAGAGCCCAGGCCCCCAGCTGCAGAAAGGTCAGGCAGCTATATTTAACCCCAGCTTAGGTGGAGCGGGGATCTGGTTTCTGGAAGATGGGATGGGGAGAAGGGCAGGATTCCCGGGGCTCACAGACACTTAATCCTCCTGGTGACCTTTACAGCCTGGCCTCTAGGGTGGGGTCAGCTCCAGGCAAAGATGGGGGAAAGGAGCTTCGAGGAGAGCCGGCCTGACCACAGGGGCTGCTGCTCTGGGAGCCATTTTGTGGTGGAAAATTTCTAAGTACCCATGACTCAGCTCCCCCAAGCATGGCACCCAGCCAGGGCCACCACACCTCTCCGGAAAAGGAAAGGAGAAACACCCCCAAACTACAAGATCACTCCCACGAGCCCACGTTTTGAATCCATAAGAGAACCATCTAGGAAAAGCATCCTCTCATCCCTGGGGGTGGAGGGGGGTCCGCGGAATTTGGCTGGCGGTTTAAGTGATGGTCTGCGCTTACTAGGGTCAGAGTTGAGGTCTAGTTGCACGAACAGGAAAGCCTGGCCTCACCTGGCCTACGGGCTAAACATGACTCCATCCCACGAGGCACGGGTAGGAGCGTTAGTCATGGGCAAGAAAGGCGAAAAGACGGCAGGGCTAAGGAAGGTTTCCTAACGGGCAGTTCATTCATTTCCTTCCTAGCAAGTTGCAACATGGCGGCTCGGTTACCGCAGATGACCCCTCCCAGCTGGTTCTGCGCGCAGCTGTGCCTCCTGCACCCCCGGGGCCGCGCCTGCTGGGGGCACGGGCTGGGGCGGGGGGGTGTCGGGTTCCTCCCCGGCACGTGACCCCGCAGGGCGCGAAAGGAAAGAAAAGAGCCTCAGCTGCGGGATTAGGGGATGCGGCCCAGGCAAGAATTGGAATCTCCTGTCTATCTGCCGCAAGGTGGTGGAACGTTCCGCAGGGGCGGAGTTACAGGAGGCGCAAGAGCTGGAGATGGGGGGCACACGAGGCCTTCGAGGGTCTCCTCCAGGTCTGAGCGCTGACCTTGAGTTCTCCTTGCGGGGGCGGTGGGTACGACCACCCCATCCAGGATCCCCCTGCGCTTGCAGAGTCCCACTAGCGCGAGACCTACCGACGCAATGCGGTGAGGACCGCAAGACTGCCTTGCCCCACCCCACTCCACCTCTGCCCGTAACTCACCCGTTCACTCCGACCTTCACCATCTTGTCTCAGAGATGCGGCTGTGGGCAGAGGAAGGTGAGCATTAGAGCGCAGGGCCAAGAGGATGGAATCCCGCGCTGACCACCTCCCCCCACCAGCCCCTCCCCTCCCCCCAGGCCTCCATCCCCGACCTGCGCTTCCGCACGTCCTTCCCAGCCCCTGCAATGAGTGGGGCCCGGCTGGGCGCGATCTGTCCACCCTAGCCCCCGCAGTCGCACACCCGGCGCGCTAACGCCCCCTCGTCCCTTTTGGGTGGGCCTATCCCCCGGCCCTTTGTGGCTCCTCTCGACCTGGCTTTTACCTGGCACAGCACGAAAGTTACGGCAATCTGTCGAACGGGCAGGAGCAGAGAGCGCAGGAGGAGGCTGCAGCCCGAATTTATAAGGGAGGTGGGGGCGGGGAGGGGGCGTGGCGACGAGGGCCCGCCTCGCCCAGTCCCAGCCCCCGGGATGCGGAGGCCTGAGCTACGTGCGCCCGTAAACTCGCGAGTAGTCGGCCCCCCGCTTTTTTTTTTTTTGGGTCCGCCAGGTTCTTGAAATGTGCACGCACCGCGCGTGTGGGCTGAGGACGGCGTGGGGGAGGGGACTCAGACAGGCCCGAAGGAGGAGGGGGACCGATGATGGTGACTGGTGGGGAGGGGGGAGCACTGCGGGAGACTAGTAAACTCGGGACCGGAGGCCCTGGTGAGAAATGAGGACACCCGGGAGCCAGGGACGTTAAAGCTGCCGCAAGGATATAACGGGAGGACCTGGGGAGTCGGCTGGATGGGGAATTGGAGCCGGAGGCAGGAACAGCTCGCGGCTGCAGGCTCCCCCCTTCCCGCCCCCGCTTCCCCTGCTTTCAAAGGCTGAGAAGCCGGAAGGCTGAGGAACTTCTCGAGGCTCTTCGGTAGTGACACACGCCGCGCAAAGGAAAAGCACGGGAGGGGCTTCCAGCCCGCTGCTTCCCCGCTCCCCCACTTTCCCCACCCCCATAACTTGGCCTCGGGCCTCTCTGGGCCGGGGGGCCGATTTGGGCACTGGGCTGTGGGGGCCTGGAGCGGAAGGAGGTTCCGGAGGACGCCTGAGGCGGGGAGGTTTCAGCACTGAAGGTCACAGTGTCCTGCAGTGCGGGCCGCAGGAGACCTGAGAAACCGGGCCGTGTGGGCTCCAGCTGCTCTCCCCCAGGCTCGGGCGGGGGCCCCAGGGGCGGGACAGCATCTCTGTTGGGGGCTGGGCGGGTAGAGGCCAGAGGCCTCCCACAAAGGCGCTCCCGAGGGCTGTGCGGCCTGGGCTGGGAGACAATGCCCCTTTCACCCCGTCCAGCTCGGTCCAGCCCCCGGGCTGAGAGCTGGACGTGAGGGCGGAAGTCCCTCCCCATCCCGGGACGTGCAGGCCAGCCCTGGAGTCAGGGCCTCCCCTTCCCGTGCCTGCGTCCAGGAGATGTTGGGGGCAGGGTAAGGAGTCCAGAACAGGGGGAAAAAAATCAGGCGTCTTGGGCACTTGGTGGGACCAGGCCCCCGACTCCTCTCCACAGGTGATGTGGAGGAAGGAATCCATTCCTCTTCAAGCCCAGTCAGTCAGAAGCCGGGGACTGTGCTGGGGCTGTGAACTGAGGATGTTGGAAGGGCTGGATCTGAGGACTCAAGGGTTGAGGGTTTGTAGGGGAGGGGGGTGGAATGGACATTGCCCATCAGCAGGTGCTGGGGGACAGAATTGGGGCCTTTGCTGGCCCAGCGTAACATGAGACCAGCCCCCTTCTCCAGCTGAAAAGCCTGTGGCTAAGTTTAGCCCGGCTGGTGATAACCTTTGCTTAAAAGGCAGAGAGCACGCGGTCCTGCACCCCGACTGCAGCGGTCCCTTCCCTTTCTGGGACTGTCCTCCAGTGTTTGCTGTGGCGGGCAGCCATCTGCATGGTCCACGCCCCGGGCTTTGCAAGAGCAGCAAGAGCAGGGCCAGTGGGCACCTAATGGTGAGGGGAGGCGCCACACTGAGGAGTCTGCTGGGAAGTGGATGGGGCTTCCTCCCCAGGTGCCCCCAAGGACACAGTACTTTGCCTGAAGAGGGCCTTAGGAGGACCCCCCACCCCCCGCCCTCCCACACTGCCTGCAGCATGTTCCCCTTTGCCGCATGCCTGTCATTTTTCATTACTGTCCTTTGCTGAAAAGAGGGAGTTCAGTGCCCAGGGACCATGGACTGACGCAGTCTACTGTTGTCATGACAGCAGAAGACACCAGTGTAGTCATGGCAGCAGCCACACTGCCTGCGGTTCAGGTGACTCAGCAGAGAGGACCTGGGGAGTAGGATGGGGTGGACAGGGCCTCTATCTAGGGGCTGACTTCCTGCAGACCCTGTAACATTGTGAGGAACCCCTGGGGAGCTGTCTCCAGAGACACTGTCTAGAGCTGGAGGGAATCACGACCTGGTCTCCCATCAGCCCGGCCAGCTCAGTCACCTGTCTTTAGAGATGGGTGAGGGGCACGAGTGGGGGTGGGGAGAGGACAAAGAGAGCCGTTGGTCAGAGAAAGGTTTCTCAACCCCAGCTTCACTGGCTGACACACCCTTTTTGTGGTGGGACCTGTCCTGTGCATTGTCAGATATTTAGCAACATCCCTGCCCTCTCTCTGCCCACTGACTGCTGGTGGCACCCCTCTCTGCTAGCTTGTGACAAAGAAATAGTCTCTAGAGGTTGCCAGGTGTCTCCCAGAGGGTAAAGTTGCCCCCAGATTGAGAAGTGCAGCTCTGGAGTCTAGGCGCTGCGTAACTCTACGCAGGGAAGCGTCCTGCCATGTGCAGGGGGGAGGCGGGGAGGGAGAGATGAGGCACTGAGGGGCTGGACACACATCAGACCCCTGGGCTCAGCGTCTCCCTCTGGATCAATAACCCTTTGCTGCTGCCTGCCTCCGGGCTAGCGAGAAAGATGAGACAAAGACAAGCTTAGGAAAAACCTCTAAAACTATATAAAAATATTTATTCATTAGAAAACAAGAAAACTGACAAACATGTATATATATATACATTCCAAGGAAAGCAGCTCAACTCGGTTCAGTTGGGCTAGATTAAGAGCAAAGCCTTACGTTATAATGACTACTTATGCATTAAAAAACCAAGGAGACAGGCACACAAGTATTTTACAAAGAGAATGAATTCAGGGTCACTCTTTATAAGACACCTGCACAGCAGGGTTGGGATAGGCAAGGCTGCCCTTAGGACCTGTGCCTGTGAGCAGATGCCCGGCGGATGGGGGTGGTTTTCTTGGGTGTCTCATCTTCTGTCATCTCTGCTGACAGTTCTTTACAAAGAATTGGGGGAATAAGAAAAAGCTGAGTCACAAAGATGGTGAAAAATAGGTCTCAGAGAACAAATGGGACCATCCTAGACCATACTGCACAGGAAGATGATCTTGGGGTGGGGCCTACACAGCAGGACCCCATCAAAAGTCAGCCTGACCCCCACCCCCACCCCAGCACCCCCACTGGCCCCTGCCCTACTCCTTCTGGGCTGGGTCTGGAAGGGAGCACCGCACCTTCGTCGCTGGATTCATCACTCGAGAAGACAATCCTGAGTTTCTTTCTTGAAGCTTGCTGCTGGGTGTTTGGATGCTGGCGGGTAGGACGGCGGGGCTTCGGTGTGACAAAGTCGTCTGATGCTGTAGATGCCACATGCCGGTGTCGAGCGGCTACAAGAGGCAGAGGTGTGAGTCCGAAAGAAAAAAAGGAACCTCTATCAGAGAGGAGGGCCCCGCCCAGACTCTCCCAAAGGGCGGCCCCACGTACCAGCTGGCTGTTTTCTGGCTGACGGGGCTCTTTGGCTACTGCCTTGGCCAACCTCAAGTTCCTCTACTGCGTCCAAACCTCTGGTGTGACAAGCCCGAAGCTTCTGCTCAAATTCATCTATTACAGCCTGGAGGGAAAAACAGATCAGAAGCAGGCCTGGAAATTGTTATTTCTCTGAGTAAAAAGAAACAAGTCCATGAATAGAGATAGAGGAATCTTAAATGTGGATCACTGAAAGAAAGAACCCAAATGAGAAGCGCACACACTCCGTGGTTCCGACAACATGACATCCTGCGAAGCCTCCGTGACAGTAAAAGGATCAGTGGTGGCAGGGCTGGGGGTGGGGGTGGAGCGGGGAGCAGGGGACGCTCAGGGTGGGGCGTCGACTGTGAAGCACACACAGTGGTGGGCACAGTCACGATACATTGATCAGCGCACACATCACCAGGAGTGAACCCCCCTGGAAATCACGCTCTCTGCGCAACGGGGATGTGTCAAGGCAGGTTCACAGATGTCCCGCGCAGCCTGTGGTGGGGGACGTGGGTAACTGGGGTTACCCACGTAATGGGGAATCCTATACTTTAATTTTGCTTTGAACCTGAAATGGCCCTTAAGAAAGTCTCCTGAAGAAAAGAAAAAAAGAAACAAAGAATAGAATTGGAGACAAAACATTGGGTCTCAGGTCACCCGGTTACTTGGTTGCAATCAGCTGGGGATTAAGTCAGAAACCCGGAGCCTCAGAACACCCGTGTGAGCTGCGGCCCGAATGCAGCAGGTGCCGCGCACCTTGCCCTCGGGCTTGGCCCCACGCCGCAACTTGCCCACGATGGACAAAAAGGCACTGAAGATGGACTCGTCTGACAGTTTATCGCCAAAGCAGTCAAAATTGTCAAGCATCTTGTGGAGACCCCGCTCCGTGAGGGGCAGCTGAGACATGCAGTAGGCCAGGTCCCGGTACTGCCGCTCAGTCCTGCAGGCAGGGAAGGTGTGGTGAGGCTCAGCAGGACCCCCGAGAGAAGGGTCTCCCCGAGCCCTGTGGAGACCCCGAGAACCCTCCAGGAAGGCAGCATACTGGGCTGTGCGGAAGCGCTGACACAGCTTCTCCACCAGGCTCTCGGTCTGCTTGTCCTTTGTGATGTAGGAGAGCAACTGCCTGCGGAGGGGAAACGGATGGACCACCTTGGGGGCGGCCCCAAGCCCACTGCTGACACCCGGCCAGGCCCTCCCCAGCTCCTGCCTTCTGTCGCCCTCCTGCCTCAGCAGCAGACTCTCCTCTGTCCTGGCCTGTCCCTCCTGCCTGCTCCCTCACCTCAGGGAAGGGTCCACCCCACCCTCCTGAGGAATTTACAGTGTGACTGGAAACTTAGAACAAAGCAGCTGCCATTCAGCGAGTCCTGTTTACGTGCTTATTGCCGTGTTAGGACTTTTATCTTACTGAATCTTCTCAAGAACTAAGGCACAAGTATTTGGGGGCCTCATTTTACACAGGAGTAAAGTACAGAGGCGGGTTGGTGCTGAAGTCCACACAGCTCAGAGCATCAGACTGGACATCACGAACAGGTCTGTGTGATTCCTAAGCCTGCTCTACAATGGAACAAATGTCCTAAGGCCCCAGGGACTCTACTTCATGATGGTGTGGAAAGGCTCTTCCTCCACCCCTCCCTCGGGGGCTGACAGGCGGCTGATGATATCTGGAAGGAGGTTATAGATGGCATTCGCCTGTAAGAGAGAGAGTCACGTCACAGAGACCAGCACACGACTGCCCGGTCCCTCGGCAGCAAGCCCTAAGCCACCCCACCTCTTACTTTGTTGGAGAGCTCGTTGAAGAAGTTCTTGGCCAGGGCAGCGATCTGAGGGGCAGGGTCGATGAGCAGCACGGCCATCTCACTCACCTGCCCCTTCACCTTCACCATATCCTTCAGGATCAGGTGGGTCATCACCAGCGCGGCTGTTTTCCGCACGTGCTGAGAGGGGTCCCGGAGGCTAGGGATGAAATCTCACAGCATTAGTACGTGGGCGTACCCAATGGCGGCAGGGAGGCCCTCAGCAGGAAGCGCGGCCTCTCTTGACAGTACCTTTCTACAGGCAGGTAGAGGCTGTCTAGAGTGGAGTTTGGGGAAGGAGGCCACGCCTGGTGCCAAGGCTTCAGATGAGAGGCATAATCCCTTTGGGTCACACCCAGCCAGGGTGTGCCCAGATGTGGGAGGGAGCCCTAAGACCAGGGGGGACACAGTTCTGGGGATTCCCACACCGACTTCCCATGACCTCCAGGGCTGGTGGGGACCGTGATGGCACTGGGAGGGGTCTCTCACCGAGCATACAGATGGGGTGTCCAGGGGTCCACCAGGTTGGGGAAGCGGATGGCCAGATCCCCAGTAGCAATCATGAGGTTAGAGCGAACGATGGGGAGCGATGACTTTTCTAACATGGTGAACAGAAGACGAAGCTGGGAGTCACAGAAAGTGGCACTAGAGGCAAAGAGAGGATCGTCAGGGAAACCGCACCAACCCCCACCCTCCTCGGGAAGGCAAGCTCCACCCTGGGGCCCACCTGATCATGCAGAACTTGCCCAGGGCGAGTGAAGCGGCTGTGGAGAGCTCCGGGTTGCTATAGAGACCAGGGTTGTTGCAGACTTTAAGCAGAAGTGGAACAAAGGCAGCCAGTGTCTGTTTGCCTGGTGAAGGAACAAGTCAAGGTGTGGGACGGGCTACCCGGCTAGGGAAAGGCTCACCCAGCAGCCCTTCTCACCTTCCAGCAGCTCCAGCTCACAGATGCCACGGATGAGTTCTGCCTCGGTGTCATCAGCTGTGGCCCCGCCCAGCCCCATCTCCTCCTCCAAGGTGGACTCAGAGTTTGAATTCTGATGGGAAAGCAGCCAGGGATCATGGGTGAGCAGACAGTTTTGATTCCAGCCTATCCGTCATTTTGCATGAATGGATCTGGGGAAGGGCACATTCTGCAAGCTGTTCACAGGCTTGTCACGTGTATCTGAAGAGGAAGGACTCGTGAATCAAACAGGAAAAATACTAGGTCCCCTCCATTTGTGTCTAAAGTGGCCAGAGCATCCCACATCTCTTCCGATTCATCCTCATAGCAGCATATAACTTCCTGGACAAAATAAACCGTTGGAACCTGCCAGACAACGGCTCAAGGTCACAGAGAAGGTCAGACTTTACCCCAATGCTGCAGGGCTGTATCTCATTTGTCTGCCAGACATCACTGCCTCTAGTGGAGAGAACACAAGGTCCCATCAAGAGCCAGGCCCAATCTCCAAGGCTGCCAGCAAGGTGGTGGGAGAAGCAGGTTCTAGCAAACACTGCCTCGGCCACAGCCTTGACTTTTTGCTGAGGTCCCTACCTCAATGCTCTGGATTTACCTAAAATGCTTCGTGGGTGATCTATGCTCTCACTAATCGTTTTCAGGAGCAAGGAGGCAGAGCCTCCATGAGCTCAACGAACAGGAGAGAAGCAGAGCTTCTGAAGGAAACAGAAGAAAGCGTGAAGGCCCTGAGGGCTGGAAGCGAGTCTGGGAAACACCTGGGGCGGGAACCCAAAAGCGCAGGCGTGCGGCTCACCTTCTCCTTGGGCTCCTTCCTCTTGTGCTCCTGCTCCTCCCGCAGCACTCGGCGCCGACAGAGCTCCCCGCTCACGGCCTGCTCCAGGTGCACCAGCTGCTGCAGAGCCACGTCCCCGGCCAGGGACAGCAGGTTCATCAACAGGAAGGTGGGGAGCACGGGGGTCTCCTCTGCAGGACGGGGGCAGGAAAGCAGGGAGAGAAAGGCCATCAAGTCTCACAGGCCCCTGCCCTGTTTTCACTGATGGGCCCCTGGCTCATGTGCTCTACACCCAGGGAAGGAGCAGGAGGGCTTCCCTGGTGGAGAACGGTAAACAATCCGCCTGCCAATGCAGCAGACACAGGTTTCCATCCCTGGTCCAGGAAGATCCCACATGCCTTGGAGCCACTGGGCCCAGGTACCACAGCTACTGAGCCTGGGCGCTAGAGCCTGGCAGCCATAGCCACTGCAGCCCTTGTGCCCTAGAGCCCACGCTCCATAGTGAGAGAAGCCATACCAGGAGAAGCCCATGCACCACAACTAGAGTCGTCCCCACTCACTGCAACTAGGGAAAAGCCTGCGCAGTGAAGACTTGGCACAGTCAAATATAAATAAAATTATTTAAAAGAAGAAGCAAGACATGAGGGTGGAGGGCATGGCAGCAGTGACTGTGCAGCCTGAGTGACAGAGAGGGGCAGGGAGGGCTGAGGGTGGCTGCAGGAGGTGGTGGTGTCAGGGGCTGCTGCCGGGGGCCCACCACCCCTCCTGCCCTCTTACGCGGGGCCTCCTGGGGGTCACTCTTCTCCTCCAGCTTCTCCAGGGCCTGCTTTGCACAGTCCTGCAACATCTGGGCGCAGATCACCTCAGGGCCCTCAGCCAGCTGGTAGATGAGGGCCACGGCCGCCTCCTTGAACGGGACCCAGAGCGGGTCTGGGTGGACGCTGCCTGCACAGGAAGAGAGGGAAGCTGCCACCGCAGACAGAGGAGCCACTTCTGCCCCAGGCCCTGTGCGGCAGCTCACCTTTCGTGACCATCTCCCGCAGTCGCTCAAACAGGCGGTGCTCCTGGGGCACCCGGAAGGGAGGGTGACGTTCGCCCATAGAAGGCTGTTGAGGGCAGGGAAGATAACGCGGGTGAGTGTTGAGTGTGGACAGGAGGACATCCACTCTCTCTAGTTTGGACGTTACCACCCCACACACCTTCCTCCTGTCCGAGATGTTGGCAATGGCGTGGCACACCTGCTGGGCCAACCTGTAGTCCGGTGGGAGCTTCTCGTCCAGCCCTGTATTCACCAGGGTGTCCAAGTTGCTTCCCACAATCTCTGGCTTTCCTCTAGGAGAAGAAGCCGCAGAGTTAAAGCCACTCATGGACACCTCTGTGTGGAGAACACCACCAAGGAGGGTAGGAGCCAGCACCCTAACTCAGGGCTTCGTGATCCCTGGAGCGCTACGTGCTGGGCTGGCCCTCAGCATCCCTCACGCACCGCTGACCCCACTCTGCTGGGTGGATTGGAATTGCACTGTCACTTTTTCTCCATTTAGGTAGCAACGCACACACAGAGCTCAGCTGGGTCTGAGTGCTCTCACTGGAGCAGTAATAACGGTCCTCAGGGAACCTTCCTTTCTTCGCTCACCCCTCAGCTTGTCTGATCTGAGACTCACCGTGCCATCATCCCAAGAAGCATGATGGAGGAGCAGCGCTCAAGAGGGGAGCAGGGCACCTTCTCGGTTGCCCGCTCCCACAGCACCTGGGTCACTGCTGGGCTCAATTCATCCTTCTGTACAAACTCACAGATCTGGAGAGAAAAGCAAAAGGGCTCAGGCCCCAAAGTAACAGTTCCCCTGACACTTGGGCTGCCTCCTCTGAGGAGAACACTGAGAACCCGAAGTGGAGAGGAAGGAGGCGGCTGAAGATGTAAAGCTGGGGTCTGGGAGATACCACCACCTCTGCTACTTTCTACTCTCCTATTTCTTTAGATGTTTCTTTAGATGACGTGCTGAAACTGAACTTGCTGAGTTCATGCACATCTATAGTTTGGACAACACTTTGTGGAGATTTCTAATAGGTTTTCTCACCGCTACCACCAACTCAATATGTCCCAAATGGATACCATCATCTTTTGCTTTTTCATTTCGCCAATGACACCACCACCAACATCCATATGCTTCAAACCTCTGTCACCTAATTTTTTATGCATCGGTCGCTCATTCCCCCTTTTCTCCCTTTTAAAATTTGTCCTCCATGAAGAGCCACTCAGTAGATGTTCCTCCCACCCCCGAAGTCCAGACTCCTGTCACTGCACACCGACAGCAGCCTCCAGGAACATTCCCGGCTTCGGCTCCCACCAGCCTGCGTGCTGAGCTCTCCCAGACGTCTGCTTCATCAGGCCGCAGCCCTGCTCACCATGTACTGATAGAAACAGCTCTCTGTGGCCTGCTGTGTGGGCTCCTGGTCAGTTGCTGCCCTGCGAGATCTCGGGCCAGGCGCCTCCAGCAGGCTCTTCTTTGCCGCAGTGAGGAGAAAACCTGGCCGGTGGTGCTGCTCCTCCCAGTGGAGGCTCGTGGTCAGCACCATCTCTGCCTTGAGCCCCACCACCCAAACCCTTCAAAGGAGCTCTGCCGCACTGAAATGCTGGCCCCTGACCGACAAGGTTCAAGTCCTAGATCCCACGGATCTTCCCAGCTCAGCTCCAACCCGTTTCCAGCTTCACTATCTTTTCCAGGTAATAATCTTGAGCCAGAATGCAACAGTCTTCCTTCAACAACACAGGCAGTGCTCTTGCTCGGCTCTGTCTGAAATGTTTCCCCTCCTTTCTTGAATTCTCTAAATCTGACGCATCAAGATCCAAATCAAGTCCTGCCACCTTCGGGAAGCTCTGCCCTTGACTCTTCGACCTGACACTGCTCTCTTCTCTACTCGTCAACATAACATACCAGGCAGGAGTATGTTTTCCGGAACTCTGAAGCCTGAGATTGAATCTTAAACTTTGTCACTAACTGGCTGAAGTTAGCCAAGTTCTTTAAGCTCTCTGTACCTCAAGTTTCCTATTGGAAAAAGTAGATAATAATAATGCCTCCTAGAACCATTGTGAGGATGAACATGTTAATATGAACAAAACGATTAAATTAGTGCCTGGCATAATGTGTTATACTACTGTTGCTACAGTAACTGTTACCTACACCACTTAACTATCTGCTGCATTGCTCT
Organism: Cervus canadensis; assembly: GCF_019320065.1. Taxonomy (NCBI): domain Eukaryota; kingdom Metazoa; phylum Chordata; class Mammalia; order Artiodactyla; family Cervidae; genus Cervus; species Cervus canadensis. Next base: position 15,585,468 of record NC_057406.1, on the reverse strand, counting down.
AAAATGTTTTATGTTTTTTGGCTGCCAACTAGAGTTGAAAGCAAATAATCTTATATTTCTTTGAAGGGCTGAGTAAGTTGCTGAGCACACCATAATCTCACTAATACTTGCTGAATGAGTTAAGTGGAAGTGAGCATACTTACGATTTCCTCAAGACACTGAATGGTCCCAACTGAAGCGTCCACCAGCAGCAGAGAGAGATTGTGAATCAAAGTCTGGGCCTTGGCTCTGTGGGAACAGCAGAGATCAGGGGTCATTAAAAGACGGAGAAGCTGAACCTGGCAAATAGGTTATTAGGCAATCCCACCAGCATCAAACAAAAAACAACTATTTCAGATAAACAGACAAAGAGAACAAACTAGCAGTCACCAGTGGGGAGAGAGGTGGGGAAGCGGCAATATATGGGTAGGGGACTAACAGGACAAACTATCGTGTATAAAATAAGCTACAAGGATGCACTGTGCAACATGGGGAATATTTTATAACTAAAAACAATATAACCTTTAAGAATTCTGAATACTACAATGTATACTTGTAACTTATATAATGTTGTATTATACTATATTTCAATAAAAAGAAACAAACCAAATAACTGCTTAGGCTGGGTTTCACTGGGAGTTCCCTCCCCCAGTCCATCACAGACCTAATGCCTCTGGGTCTAGAAGTCCCCTAGGAGGAGCCCACTCCCCCACCTCCCCTCAGGAGACTAGACACATCCTGGGAGAGGCTGACTTCAGGGAAGTTAGCAAAGGCCAATGCAGCCCGTGTACCTGGCGGAGTCCCCCTTGGGTTTGAGATAAAGTTGGCGGTAGGCATTAAGCACAGCATCCCGGACGCCAGGCTCCTTCGACCAGATGAGAGGCAGCATGCGGCGCACCCCAAACAGGGCCTGGGGTACCCCAAATTGGAACACCATCACAAAGAATTCAATCACCTCCTGCACCACTGAGAGGACAGCACAAATGTCACCTATCAGCACGGCGAAACGCCCCAACACTTAAAGACAGAATCTCTCTTAATGTAGCAACATGTGAGGGGACACCCTCCCCATTTCTCCTGAGGACCCCACCTCCCTCCCATGCCCCGTGAAATACAATATGCACACTCCACAGGGCTACACCAGGCAAATGGAAGTAGAGAATCTGGGCCCTTCAAAGGAGCAGACGGACATCAATCAAATACAGACGAGACAGGTCCTTCCAACTGCGAGCCCTGGCCTGTGCGGTAGGGATGCCGGCACACCTGTAGTTGTGTGTTCGTACATCATCTTGCTGATGATGCCAATGGCCTTGGTGATCTGCAGGGAGAAGCTGTGGGCGTCCTGCAGGTACTGCACCAGCAACTCCTGCTTCACCAGCTCATCGCTGCAGTCCTTGGGCTCTGACCCACTGTGCTTGTCCCTACAGCCAGTCTCTCCTGGGCCCAAGCTCCCTGCAGCCGTCTGGGGATTCTCCTCCTGGGTGGGAGCTGATGGGCCTAGAGTTAGAGAATTACAGGATAGTTTTTGTTCAAGGGTATGTGGGGAAACCTAACAGTTCTAAACATCCATGAGTATGTGTTTCTACCACAGGAAAGTTTTGTTTTGCCATGCTATGCGGCTTACAGGATCTTAGTTCCCTAACCAGGGATTAAACCCATGCCCCCTGCAATGGAAATGTGAAGTCCTGACCACTGGATTGCCAGGGAACTCCCAATAGGAAAGTACAAATTTAGAATTTAGTCTAAAATATCTTGGTTCATTTCTCAGAAAAGATTTCTTGAGTCGTCTAATGGCTTGAAATACCCTCCCACTCCCTGTGACTATGGATCTCAGGCTTGTGGGTTGCTTCCATTCCCAAGCAGACACAGTGCAGACACCCCTCTGGCCTCTTTCAGTACCAGGCTGTGAGTCAGGTCAGTGTTTGACATAAAGTCAATGGGCCATAAATACTAGCTGAAGTGTGCTGTTTGCTGACTGAAGAAGGAAAAGGAATTTACCTTTGAAGATGTTTCCTAAGAGACTGAGGAACCTAGTCTCCTCTGACTCTTCCGGGTCCACATGACAGAAGGGTTCAGACTTCTGGAAGTGGCTTATGGCTTCTTGAGTGAGGATGATGGCCTGCCTGACAGAACACGGCCTGTCACCAATCCCGCCCCCTTGAGAGTGTCACTGCAGCCTGTGTCAGAGAGCCTGGTTCATGAGTCCCCCGAGAACCCAGACCGTCTGCTGGAGAATGCTGTCGCTTGTGTAAAAAGGGGTCGGGGCAGGAAATGAAGGTGCATTTGACTGTGTGACTAAACATTCTCTCTAGAAGGAGGTGCTTAACCACTACTGTTGCTGCCCCATGAGAAGGGAACTACGTGGCTAGAAAGCAGGCTTGGAAGAGATTTTTCATTTAAAAAAAAGGTATCATTAAAGAATGTATATATGTGTATAACAGTTACTCTGCTATACAGCAGAAATTAGCACAACTTGCCAATTAACTATACTTCAATTAAAAATACACACACACACACAGTTTCCCAAAGGTGAACTCTAAACCTAATGGGTCACGAGAGAATACTGCATTCTCTCCCGTACTTGTAACTAGCTTTGGTGAGCAACCGACGGATGCGTCCTTCCACCTCCTCGGGAGTCTCCGTCTCGGCAACGCCCTCAGACATCCCCTCTCCTTCCTGGGGAAGCGTCAGCAGCTGCTGCAGGGTAGCTTTCAACTCTGGCAGCATGGCCTCCCACTCCTCGGTGGGGTCTAGCTCTGTGGCTGAATGAGAAGGTTTCACTTAGACTCTTGCCTTGAGCTCCCTGCTGTGGGGAGAAGGGTGTCGGGGTTGAAAGCTCCCCCACAGCCCCTACTCACAAGGCGCTGTGGCTCGCCTCTGGGCCCTCATCTCTTGTAATTTCTGTGTCTCCTTCTGCAGTGGTCCAGCAAGGTCAGTGTCACTAAGCTACCAAGGAACAATGAATTATCAGGGTCATTAACTCATGGAATTTCACCTGTTTCCATTTAATCCCTCTTCTGGGTGGGCCAAGGGCTACGTACCTTGCAGGAAAAGGGATTATTGGCAAGAAAGCTGGCGAGCAGCTGGATGGCGCTTTTACAGACCAGTACCGACTTGTCTGCCAGACGCCCCACAGCTAAGGCCACCACTGCCTGGAAACGCGTCAGGGGCAGAGCCTGCGGGGGGCAGGTGGAGAGGATCAGATCCCAGCCCACACTGGCCATAATGTCAAGATGACGGTGAGGTGCACTCTACATGTGCGAGCCACTCATCTGAGGAAACTTTTCTATGGGATGTGAGTAGTTCAGGAATACTGTGTGTATTAAGACGGTGTAGTTTTTTTTTTTTCGGTGTAGTTCTTGAATGGAGCCAGAATCCTTGTCCCTGATAAAGGAGGACCTTTACTACTGGCAGTGAAATCCTGAATTCTAGACTCTTCTTTGACACAGCTGTTTTCCTTTTTCCTTCAGCCTGCATAGAGGGGTTCTGTGGATCTCTGTCACATCAACGGCCACTCACCTTCTGCTGGACGATTCGGGTGAAGAGCTGCAAGACGCGGCTGCGCACAAAGGAGTTGACGTCGTGGCAATGGGCCTGCAAGGTGTCCAGGAACTGGTCCCGGGTGTCCCGGGACGCTTCCTCCAGCTGATCCCCGCTCAGGACCTGCAGCACCATCTCTGCCATGGCCGCCAGCACAGCGTTGCGCATCGTGTAATTCTGAGGGAGAGCGAGGCTGGTGGGGCCCTGCACCTCCACACTGACGTCCTTGCCCTAAACGCTTATGCTGCTCAGCATCGGGACCTCAGTTCCCTGACCAGGGAGAGAACCCACACCCCCCTGCATTGGAAGCTGGGCATTCATCCTGAGGTCACTGGAAAAAGCTGAATGACAGAAGGGCCTTGTCTGCTCAGAAGAGAACGTAGGGACAAAACAAACAAGCGCCCAGAGCAGCACCGCGCCCCCGCACCATGCAAGGAGGTAGTCATGGTGGCAGCTGAATGTGAAGTCATATCCACTCACCAACACACGTCTGAGAAGCATTGATTACCACCTTGCTTCTGAAGCCTCAAAGCCTTTGATTCTTACTAATAACACTGCCTTCCCTCACAATCTCCTTCCCACAATTCACTGACAGAGAAACAGCAATCAGCCCTAGTGACCATGTGCACTGCAGAATCTGATGGGAGAATAGTCTAGGGTTTTTGCCACGCCAAGAACCAGAGAATGGGGTCTTGCAATATAGTTATGGTATCAGTACATCAGGTGAATAAGCAGATTCTTAACATTCACTGAGAGCTAGTGTCAGCTTGGGAAGGAGCCAGGTTAACACTGAGGACAAGAGAAGTGAGAGAGGTGATGTGGGAGCATCTGAGAGCCGGGCGGCAAGAAAGGGCTTCATCCTGAAGAATGGATGGACCCAGAACCACAGCCCAGTCCCTCACTGACTTAAGCTGTGGAACTGTCATCTCTCTACCAGGTTGGGATGAAAGTGTGATACTGACATGACCCTTTAATTCAATAAACGTCATCTGCTTCTCTACAGGAAGGAATTGTCACAGTGATAAGCCGAGACAATTTGACTTCATGTGAAAGTTATTACCTTCATGTTAAGAAACAGCGTTTCAACAATGGACTCACAACCCACTGACCAAGGGACCACCTACCTCTCCATCCAGATGGTCTAGCAGAATGCACATGCTGGACATCAGGATGGCTGGGATGCGCTCTGCGAGTTCCGTCAGGAAGGCTGCAAAACCCTTTGCCCCCGTAGGGTCCCGACTCAGCTCCTGGGGACACTTCTGTCCAATCTCTCTACACAGGGGAATAAACACAGCCAGAGCAGCGTAACCTAATCACTTAGGTCCTGGCAAGAATTAAGTTGGCATCTAACATCTGAAGGGGGCTTCCCTGGTGGGTCAAGATGGTAAAGAATTGAGAGGGTTAACAGTTAGGAAGGCCAAAGGTCCCCACGCGGCAGGAGGAAATAAACTCCAAGTGGCAGACATATTTTCCCCTTCGCTACAACAAAATTAAAAGAGGCTTCTAATAACAACTGGTTCTGCCTTGAGCTAACCAAATTTTTCTTATGGAAATATTTTTCTTAAGCTATGTCAACGAAACGATGTATCTGCTTTGGAATCTGTCTTTCTTCAAAATAGTTCCGCCTAAGACTAATTTTTTTTTCTTTTCTCAAACCTTGGGTTGATAATGGCTCAACAAACCAGTATTCATGTCAATTGTTTTATGGCCGGGGATGATACACTTTGTGCCATCCTATCTCAAAAATGCATATTGTGGGAGAGGGGCCTGGTGAAACTCCCTCAGCCTTGAGGTGTCTCTCTTATCTGATCAGCAGCTTGCTAACAGACATAAAATGCCTTGCTAAAAACTAGCAATGGGCACTCTTTCTGTCCTCTTCTGATGTCTGTGTCAGAAGCTTTCTCTATTATACTTTAATAAAACTTTGCTACACAAAAAGGTCCAAGTAGTCAAGCCTCATCTCTGAGCCCGGATCGAAATCCTTTCCTCCAGAGGTCACGAATTCTGGTGTAACACACAGCGTGCAGCAGCAACCTTTCAGAATCTGCCTGCCAATGCAGGAGTTCAATTCCTGGGGTGGGAAGAACCCCTGGAGGAGGAAATGGCAACCCACTCCAGTCTCCTTGCCAGGGAAATCTTATGGACAGAGGAGTCTGGCTGGCTACAGTCCATTGGGTCGCAAGGAGTTGGACATGACTTAGCAACTAAACAACAACATCTGAAGGAATGTAGGGTTAAACAGAGGATTTGTCTCCAATATTCTTCTTCTCCCTGAGGAAAATGAGAATTAGAAACGTAGAGAAGGCAGGGTCACCTTACGATCTCTCCTACAATGCTCTTCATTCCGTAATCAGTTGCCCAAAGACTCACAGCTGCCACCAGGATGGATGCCAGGTGCTCAAAGTGCTGTAGCATCTGGATGATCTTCACAGTGGCACCTGTGGAGTCCTGCACATGAGCCATGATCCTGGGCCTCAGGAAGGGGCGGGGAAAAGGAAGGGCGGACTCACTCAGCATGTGGTTATAACGTGTCAAAGCTACACCCAGTAGGTGCGTTATGGCTTCTCGGGTAGGGCGGTTCTTCTGGTGACTAATGGTGGGGTTCTCCAGGAGGCGGTAGCAGCAGCCAGTAACCAAGCTGAGAAAAGAAGATTAAGATGATGATATCAGTGGTCTGGACTCAATTATACTGCCCTTGCCTCATTCATTCTATCTCTGCTGCTGCAGTCAGGGTCTTCTAGTTTCTTCTACTCTATCACCTTCTACATCTAGTTGCTTTGCTGACCTCCATGTAGGTACTCCCTCCTTTCCACCAGTTATGATGTCTGCACAGAAGCTTAATATATGATAAAAGTTGGACAAAATCACTGATGACTTCTCAATGTTGAATGGTCAACTCAGTCCTTATCTTGGCTGAACTTTCGGCTGCATCTGACATAGCTGGTCACTCCCTTTCCCTTGAAGCATGCCTCATCTGGCAGCAGGAGCCCAGGCTCCTCCCTATTTCTTAGCTGGTTCCTCCTCAACTCACTCTCCTGATGCTGGAGTACCCCAAGGTACAGTCCTCTGATTTCTGCTCTCTTCTAGCTATGCTTACTGATTTACTGATCTCATTCAGTCTCATGGCTACAAATGCCATTTATATAAATGCATTACATTCCCAAATGGGTGCTTGAGCTCAGATCTCTCTCCTTTACTTCTTTGCTTTGTACATTTCACATCCGAATGTGACATTATTTGGATGTCTTAAAAGACAGCTCCAACTTTCTACATCCAAAGCAGAACTTCTACTTCACCCCCCAACACACTCCCACAGGCTTTGTTATCTCAGTTACCAGCAACTCCATTTTTTCAAATGCTCAACCCAGAACCCTAGGTGAGTCATCCTCGACCACACCCTCCCTCCAACCTCTAATGCATCTGCCAGCTCATCCTGTAGGCTCTCCTTAAGGAACAAATACAGACTGCACCCACGGCTCCCCATCTCCTCTCCCTCTTGGGTCTAAGCTATGGCCATCTCCTGCCCAAGTCACCGCCACAGCCTCCTAGCTGGTCTCCCGCTTTCCTCCTTTCCCACCAGAGTCTGTTTTGACACAACAGCCAGAGTGACCTCACTGCCGTGCTTGGAACCCCGAGGGGCCCCACCTCACGCTGATGGCAAAGTCACCGTGGTGGTCCACGGGGACCTGCAGTTGGCGTCCCCTGCTCCAACCTCATAGCCCGACCCTCACCTGTCTCGGCCGTCGCTCTGGCCTCAGTGCTCTTACATGGCCTGTTCAGCACGCTCCCTCCTTGGTACCCATTTCCTGCCCATGCTCTGCCTTCAGTTCTCCTCGAGGCTCTCATTACCTCCTCGAAGACTTTGCTCAGATGCCACCACCTCAAAAAGTCTTGCTAGAGCCGCTGATACAAACTACAGGCCTTTCCCATCACACTTCCCACCCCCTCTGTTTTTCTCCATAGTAATAAACCTGAAAGCATACTACATATTTTGCTTATTTAAAAAACTGTCTTCTGCTCTAATATACAAACTCGTAAGAGGGCAGAAATGCTGGTTTTCAATACCTTTAATGATACCAGCCACGTAGTTAGGAGATTCTCTGTAAATACTGCTACGTGAGTAAATAAAGCTGTTTCTAACCTTCGTTGTCTACTTCTGAACAACTCAACATAACTGGCACACGTCTATATATTACAGATAGAACTATGGCATAAAACGAAGTATTTCAAAAGCATCTCTAACACCAGAGCCCTCATTCCTCACGGCCAGCATCCCCTGGCGCAGTCACCACCCACCTGACAAACTCCTCTTCGATTATTGAGTGGTTCCACAAGTGACGGATGTCCAACTGGAGCAGCTGTGTTAAAAGCTGAAGAATTGGTTGCCTCTCTTCCTCCCAGTCAAAGCCATGGGTTGCCTTGGCCCGGGATTTCCTACCCTAAAATAGGATATATTTAGGAAAAAATGAGGAAGAAAAGAGGATCACAATCCGTTAGTCTGAGTGCCCAAGCTATTCAGTGTCAAGACAAGGTAGAAAGTAAGACAGAAGGATTACAAGTTCCAAACTATAAGAGCTGCTTCTCAGCGAAAGATACACTGTGATACTTCTGAGTACCTTCTCATAAACTTTAAAGGAGGACCAAGGGCAGAAAGGGAAAGGATTCTCAAAATCACTGACTTCCATCTTTTCCACCAACTCCCCCATCTCCCCAGACCCCTTATTAAGTGAGCCAGGAACACTAAATTACCTTCCCACCAAGCTCCAGGTCCATGAGACCCGTCTGGCTGCTCATGGTCTCAAAGGACTCCAAGAGGCGTATCAGAGCATAGCAGTTCATCTTGAGGGCGTTCAGGTGGGCGCTTCTGTCTGACATACTCAAAGCTGCATCATCCAAGACGGCAGGGAGTTCTTGGGAGTGGCGGGACACCACTGCAAAGGGCAGGATCTGGGGTCAGTTTCACTCACTTTCCTTACACCACCCAACTTCAAAGCCCCAGCACTTGCAGCCATCAGATTACCAAAGATCTGTGTTTCATCTCTCAGTGGCCACAGCACAGGCTAAGCCCTCTGGATCCCTGACCCTGATGTCCCGAGCATGCCCTATTCCTACTCTCTCACTCGTTACCCCACGTTCTCTCTGGCAACGGGAAGAACAGCCTCCATTGAAGAGAGGCAGCCCACAAGTAGGAAGAATATTGTCGGTCTGCCCTTACAGTGAACACACACTGCTCTGTATCGCCCACCAAGATTACAGACCTAGTAGGTCAGAGGTCCCGGGCTTAGCCAAGCCAACTGATTCACCACAGCCTTGATATCATCACATGGCTGCTAAAATGCAGGGAACAGCAAACAAACAGCAACACACCCCTTCCGTCCCCTACCCCCTTCCCACAGACACCTTTTATCAGGAATTCCAGTGTGTCTTCCTTGAGGCCAGGGTCTATACTTCGAAAGTGACTATGAGGGAAAGAAAGTGCCAGGGGTGAGCCAGGAACCTGCAGAGCCCATTCTAACAGGTCAGATCAAACCCGAGGAGTCTAACTCTTACAAAAACAAGTGAAATCACTCGACTTAATAAATTTGGTGGCGAGCTGGGGTAAATGCTCATGAGCAGAAATACCAGCACCCAGAACCAGGTATCAGTGAACTATAATATGGAATATCCAGACTAACATGCAAAGTTAGGGCAAACAGTCACCAGGTCTTTTTAAAGTTACCAGAGGCGCTACTTTACTTACTGCAGAATGCTGTAGATGGTATCAAAATGCTCCAGCACAGCCAGGGGCCCCTGAGCTCGAAAGGCAGTCTGAAATGCTATAAAGGTGAAAGAAACTGATCAGTAAAGAGGGGAGAGGCATTTTTGGTTAATTCTGTTCAAGACAGAAAAAAATGGAGTTAAATGATTTTCTTGGTAGAATCACTAAAGGACACAGTTCATTTCAATGTAACCTATTATAATAACACCTGACATTTTGTCCTGTTTTATCAGAACAATTGAGTTTTACTACTCCATCTCTGAGCGAGCTGAAGCAAATAGTACTGTGTCTATTTTATGGCAAAAGAAATTAAATGTCAGAGTAGTTTTGCGACTTGTCCAACTTAATAATGAATACAAACTCAGAATCTTTTTAGATTCTGAAATGATAAAAGTAGTAAAAACAGTATAGAGTTCCTGTATTCTTCACCCAGATAATGGTAACATCTTATATCACTATAAGGATCTATTCTAAACCAAAAAATGAACATTAACTGAACACTAATGACTAACCTACAGAGCTTGAGTTTTGCCAGCTGGTCTAATTCTATCCTTTTCCCAGGACAGGAGTCAACCTAGGACACCACAGTGCATTTAGCCATCACACCACCTTACTTTCCTCCGATCTTTGTCTTTGACACTTGAAGTGTTGCTTGCCAGTTATTCTATAGAATGTTCCTCACTCTAGGTTTGTCTGCTAGTTTCTCATGATTAGGTTGAGGCCATGCGTTTTTGGCTAGATCACTGAGAAAGGGAGGTTGCGTCCTTCAACCATTATACCCAGAAGGACATGATGCCTTATTACTGGCAATGTTAACTGATCAGTGGGTAGGGTTTGCCAGGTGTCTCCACTGCAAAGTTACTATGTTCCCCTTTGCAACTAATAAGTATTTTGTAGGGAGATACTTTGCAACTATGCAAACATCCTGTTTCTCACCACATTCTGCCCCCTAATTTAAGCAACAATGAATGACTTTTACCTGCCACAAAGATTACTTTTATTAAATGGTGATTTGTCTATTTCTATCATTCCTTTTATATTTACTAGACTTCCCTGGTGGCTCAAATGGTAAAGTGTCTGTCTACAACTCGGGAGACCCGGGTTCAATCCCTGGGTTGGGAAGATCCCCTGGAGAAGGAAATGGCAATCCACTCCAGTACTATTGCCTGGAAAATCCCATGGACAGGGGAGCCTGGTAGGCTACAGTCCATGGGGTTGCAAAGAGTCAGACACGACTGAGTGACTTCACTTTCACTTTCAATGGGAATGCCACTTTAAGTATGAGCTGTTTCTTTCCCTTCAATACATAAATTATGTATTCAATCAGAATGGGCTCATGAATGTTTTGTTTATTCTGTGTTTTAATCCATTCCTATTACTTTTTCTTTTGTTGTTCACACTGTCCCGTACTTGACCACTAGGAGGTCTTTCCACCCAGACTGCAAAATGCAGGACATATATGTATGTAAGTATAAATGGACATACCCTTGTATCTATTTTTACCTCTCTAGTGTATATTAAAAACGTAAGTTCATTTATGTATTTGCTTAATCCTAGTATATACATGTAACAGTTTCAGAACTGCTAACCCATACCCCTTTAAAAAATAAATTTACTAACTACCTGACGCTAATTGTGTAAAGCTCTTTCGTATACAGCTCACAGTCAAAATGCTGGCTTTCCTAGTTACTTAGTTCTTCAGTCCTTTAGTGTGTTATGTCAAACATTTGCAAAATACTTAGGTTCATTTGCTACCATGGACCTGCTTTGATTCACCATGGGGCTACATTTGGAATGTGAGTGAAGTTGCTCAGTCATGTCCGACTCTTTGCAACCCCATGGACTATAGCTTACCATCTGCTATAAATTGAAAACATTGTTAAGTCAAAAATCTAATACTACCTCACCTATTGAATACCACAGCCTAGCCTAGTCTACCTTAAACATGCTCAGAACACTTACAACAGCCTACAGTTGGGGGCAAAAATCACCTAGTACAAAGCCTATTTTACAATAAAGTGGTGAATATTTCTTGTAATTTATTGAATGCTATACTTCCTCAAAGTGAAAAGCAGAATGGCTGTCTGGGTAGAGGATGGCTTTAAGTGTACAGGCTGTTTCCCGCTGCTGCTGCTGCTAAGTCGCATCAGTTGTGTCCGACTCTGTGTGACCCCATCGATGGCAGCCCACCAGGCTCCTCCGTCCCTGGGATTCTCCAGGCAAGAATACTGGGCGGGTTGCCGTTTCCTTCTCCAACGTACAGGCTGTTTACCCTTGTGATTATGTGGCTGTCCGGGAGCTCCAGTGTAGTGCGAGAGTGCTTTGTTGTTGCTGTTCAGTCGCTCAGTCATGCCTGACTCTTGCAACCCCATGGACTACAGCCTGCGAGGTTTTGTTCATGGGATCTCCCAGGCAAGAAAACTGGAATGGGTTGCCATTTCCTTCTCCAAGGGCTATTCCCCACCCAGGGATCGAACCTGAGTCTCCTGCATTGGCAGGAGGATTCTTCACTGCTGAGCCACCGGAGAAACCCCACAAACACAGCCTTGCTACCCTTGTATGGAGTTAATTTTTGAAACAACCTGTAGATCTAGCTCTTTCTGTGGGTGGGGAGGGAAAGAATTCTTGTCAAAATCTTTTCTGCGGTGCCAAGTTGGTTTGCCTGGAAAGTAAAGCTTGAACCTGTACTCCATTATCACTGCTGGCTCGCTGACCTGATTCATCATCACATTACAGTGTTATGTTGTCCAACTATGACCTGGTCCTTTGCAATGTTTAACAAACTATTTTATTTCCCCAGCTCCTACTGACTCCTTACAATATACTCACAGCACATCCTCCTCTTTATACGTTCTGACCCTTTGCCTCTCTTCCTTTAGTAGATGACTATTTTCTACTTTACCCAAAAAATGAGCCCCAAAATAATCTTGCCTCTCAGTCACAAATCATTCTGCCAACACCTTCCCACTTTGCTTCAGTCTCAAGTGAAAAGATTTTCTGTTCCAATGCTAAGCTGTTCTCACTGCCTTGCCAAAGTCTTACCTCCTTTCTCTCAACTCTGATTTCATCCTTTCCAGGGAACACTCTCTTTCTGACAACATGCTCAGGCCCCCACTTCTTTAAAACAAACAGTACAAAAACAATCAATGCCTTTCATTTGACTTTGCTCTCATGTCCCATTAAAATCTGTCTAATCTTTCTCAATTCCCTGAAACCTAGTTTCTGAGATTGATAAATCTAACAGCTATTCTTTCAAAGATTACCTGTTACCTACTTTTTATTACATTCAATGATTCTCTCCATTCACACCCCCCTCTACCTCTCCGAAGCATCACCCACTGACCTAGTCTAGTCACACTGCTTACATTTATATCCAGCTTGAATATTTACTAGACTAAGTTACTTAGCTTATCAAGTCTCGGTTTCTTCTTTTGTAAATTGGGAATAATAACAGATGGTATCTCTTAGGGCTTTTGAGAATTTTTTGGTAAAGATTAAGTGAGATAATCCATGTGAAGCAGCAAGGACAATACTTGGCACACAATGTAACTCAGTACTTGTAAGCCATTTCCCATTCTTACAAACCTCCTTCTGTAATCTAGAAAATACAGTAAGTGAAAATGAGAAAGAAATAAACACTGTTAACATCTGGCTAACTTTTTTTTCAGTTTATCCTCTATGCGTTGAGGTCATATCACATATTCATTTCTCTGTTCTGCTTTTTAAAACTTACGAACGTGGCTCGAGGAAACATACAACCATGCCAACTATTCTCATCCAGGACTTCAAGTAGGCCCTTAGTAAGCCTTTAACAAGTTCCCAGGCCTATTTGCTTTCTTCTAGGCATTACTGCACACCTTTTTTCTGCCCATAACAAAACAGAATCAGACAGAAGAGAACCTCCAGCTGTGCCAAACTCTGTATTACCGGCAGGCACTATCTGCATCTGGGTCCACATGTTCTACTTTCTCTTGCACTGCCGTGGATAAACCGTCCTTGCTCTAGTAAAACCATCTCCCCCCCACCCCCCATCATATACTCTCTGACCCCCTGTAGGATACTTCTCCAACAATTCTTCTTCCCTTTCCCTCCCGCATCATTAACTTTCCCCTCTCAGAGTATTCCCATTCGGCATGCATCCATGTGTGCTCAGTCACGTTCAACTCTTTGCAACCCCATGAACTGTATGTACCCTGCTGGGCTCCTCTGTCCATGCGATTTCCCCAGACAAGAATATTGGAGTGGGTTGCCATTTCCTCCTCCAGGGGATCTTCCTGGCCCAGGGATGGAAGCCAAGTCTCTTATACCTCCTGCGTAGGCAGGTGGGTTCTTTACCACTAGCGCCACCTAGGAAGCCCCACATTCAGCATAAACACATGTAGAGTTGCTCACCTTAAAAAAAAAATAAAAGTATTACTAAGTCTTTCCTTGACTCTGTTTGCCCCTCTAGCTACACCCTATTTCTCTGCTACTCCTTAAAGCAAAACAAACAAACAAACAGAAAGGCTTATCTAAACCTACCATCTCTAATTACCTCTCTCACCCCACTTTCTCACAAATGTATTCTGATCAGGCTTCTGACCCTACCATTCTGAAATAGTGTTCATCAAGGTTACTAGCAAAAGCCACGTTGTTAAGTCCAGGATTAAACGTGCAGCTGATCTCTCCTTTCCCTTTTCTTAATTTAGCTTCCATTTAGCATCTTTGCTCACTTTCTGCCTCAATGACTGGCCCTTAATTTCTTCTACTGGTTCTTTCTCATCTTTCCAGCCTCCAAATGTTGGACTGTCTTAGGTCTTACTTCTGAAACTGCTTTTCTTCTTCAACTCAATCTCATGGCTTTAAACACCCTCTATATGTTGAAAAGTAAATCCCAAATATGTATCAATAGTTGGCACCTCTCCCCTAAACTCCACAATCATATAACCAACAGTCTAAATCTTCTCCTTTCATACACTGCCCCATCTCAGTAGATGACAACTCCATTCTTCTAGGTGCTCAAGTCAAACAGCCTTATAATCATCCTCGATTCTTTTTCTAACCCTGTAAATCTAATCCAGTCCAACAATAATTCTGTTGACTCTACTTTCAAAATTTACTCAGAATCTAACATTTTATGATCACCTCTGCTGCTATCACCCCAAGCAAGTTCCCTGGTATTATTTCAACAGCCTCTGAATTAGCTCCTGCTTCTTCCCTTGCCCCTTACAGTCTCTGCTCAACACAATAGACATTCTTTGCGACACTATGGACTGCAGTCTGCCAGGCTCCTCTGTCCATGGAATTCTCCAGGCAAGAATATTGGAGTGGGTAGCCATTCTTTTCTCCAGGGCAATCTTCTTGACCCAGGGATTGAACCTGGGTCTCCTGCATTGCAGGCAGATTGATTATGTCTGAGCCACCAAATGTCCATCTGGGGATCTTCTTAAGAAGTGGATTTTCTGATTCAGCAGTTTGGGGATGGGTTTTTATTCTGCATTTCTAATAAGCTCGTAAATCATGATAAGCTTCTAACTAATGATACTAATGCTCCTGAAGACCACATTTTGAGGTTCAAGACTCTAGAATAATCTGTATTACTTCCCACCTGACCTCTTTTTTCCCAGCATGCTCCCCTCCAACCACACTGTCATTTCCCCACCTCAGGGGCTCAGGACTGGCTTTTCCTGTCTGCCCTTCCTTCGGAATCTGCACAGTTAATGTCCTCACTTGTAAGGTCTCTGCTTAAATGTCACCTACCAGCAAGTCTTTTCTGATCATCCAACATAAAATGCTGATCTGTAACACACACTGTATTCTTTTTTTATCTTTAAAGTTTTTTCTCTTTGGCATTTACAACCTTATTGGTTGTTGAAGGCCGTGAGAGAAACAATTTTGTCATCTGTCCGTTTACTACTGTATCCCCAGGTGACGAGAACACTTCCTGGCACACAGCATTACCACCAGTAAATACTTCAACAAATTAAACGATCTGATCATGGGTTATTTACAGAACTTACATTTAGGATTCTAAATGCCAAAAGCAATGCAATTGTTATAAAAGATAGAAAAATCCCTTTCTCTATCTCTGCTCATCAGAGCAAGGAGCTGTCATCTGGTAACAATAACGGGAAGGCCAGGAAGAGACAAGCTGCAGTTTCATCATCAAGCTGCTTGATAATGAATGAACCCTACTTGCTGTGGGCGGTAACAGACTTAATCTCTATTCTCTGTAACTTTCCAAAGCAATCTAACTGATACAAGACACTTCCAACCAGTACAGTGACATTATGCGTGGGGTCTTGCTGATAATTGCAGGAACTGTCTGTGGTCATCTACAGGTTTCAGTGCGTAACTGAATTATACATATATTGTACAGTATTGCCACTGTGCACATATGCTTTTATCCATCATTGCACATTCCTGGAAATGTGAACTGGGCTCTAAAAAACTATTACCTGAAACAAGTCAGGTCAAATCTCAGACATTCTAGGAAACATTTTCTGCTGTAATTCTTAAAACTACCACGACTGTATTCTGGCATATGGTTAAGAGGTAAACATCAAAAATTAAATTCTCCCCAAAGACTAATCATATACACCAGAACTGTTTATTGCGTAACTTAGAGAAAGTGGTTAATGAATATATTCTTCATGTAACACAACACTACAAAGAAAACAGAAAGTAATAGAAAAGACATGTCCCTCACCCCCATGGAGCTTAGTCGTGTAGTGAACAGACAGACAATAGAATCAGATGCCGGCGGTTGTTCTGAAGCGCTAGTCACAGTGGCAGCTATGGAGTCTTACCTTTAAGGTGCGATGGAAGATGTCTGATGGACAGTACCTCTTGCACGACATACTGATTCACCCCTCCACTTTTCAATAACTCTTCTGGGGATAAGGGTAGATGGAATTCACATATTTGGGGAGACATCTTTCTCCCAGTGGCTCACAGGGCTGGAAGCCAAACAGCAAATAAGTCAGGGTCTACATCTAAAGGCTGTCTTTTTTTTTTTTTTTTTTTTTTTTTTTTTTTTTTTTTCAAAAATATGGAACGCTTCACGAATTTGCGTGTCATCCTTGCGCAGGGGCCATGCTAATCTTCTCTGTATCGCTCCAATCTTAGTATATGTGCTGCCGAAGCGAGCACTAAAGGCTGTCTTTTTAATCTGCTTCTTTTACTCTCCTCCTCAAATATACATGCTGTTTAGTTTTGCATCAAGCTAATAACATTATCTTAAAAGATGTGATTAACCCTGGACTAGAATTAAACTCTAATTGTGGCTCTTTGACACTTGGTCACATCACTCACATCACAGATGAGGCCGCACTGGGCCTCATCTGTAAAACAGGATTACTGATCTCTGATTACAAAGTTGCTCTCAGGATCAAATGAGTCAAGGGATATTAAAATATTTAAAGAACTGTAAAGTGGCATATCAATCCATTAAGTTAGCACTGTTATTTCCGATTTATGGGAAAACTTCTTAAGTATATAGAGAGGTCTCATTTGAGACCAGAACAGTGACCCAGTGTGAAATGATGGGTTTCCTGTCTCCAGAATGACAGAACATTAATATTTACTATTTGTTTACTCTGTGCCAGGTTCTATTATGCTACGCAAACGTCATACCTGATCTAAGTCTCTCCAAATGCCTACTGCATGGAGTCCATAGTAATTTGACTCCATTTACAGATGAGGAAATTGAGACTAAGGAATGTTAAGCGATTTGCCCAAATTCCACTGCGGATCTATGACTGTTTCCACCACGCTGTAGCACAAGGACACACCAACTAGACCTCCAGTCTAATACCGCATCCCACTGCCGGATGCCAGATTTTCCCGGCCTCTCTTTCCCCGTTCCCCCAGAACACCACACCTTACAAGAGAGCTTCACCCGCCGTTCCTCCAACTCGCGTTGTGGGGCTGGAATGAAAAAAAAAAAAACTCACGGAGGGCACAATATGCACTAATTTGCGAGGCAGCACTCCCGCGGGGAGAGAAACCGACCAATACCCGCCAGGCAGCGGAAAACACCCGCCACCGAGCTCAGCGCGGCGCGGGCAAAGCCACGAAAGTGGAGTTCAAATCTCAACGGCCGCAAGGGACCCAATCGCGACGCTCGCTGCAGAGACCGGCCAATCAGAGCGCGGGAGCCGGAATGCCCGAGGAGGGCGGGACTTAGATTCCAGCTCCCTCCCCCACACCCCCGCCCTCGCGGCCGCCTCCTTCCCTACAAGGTCCACTTTTTCCGCGGTGCTTGCCGGAGGTGTCGAGTTCCTAGCTGAGCAGTGGCCGTGCCCCTGGGACAGTGACCCACTCAGTCACCCCCAGGACAGGAGCCGACAGTTAGAAGGCTTAGGCTCTAGTCCAGCTTCGGCCATCTCCTCTGCTATGTGACGTCCAGCAGCTCACTTCACTCCCTCAGCCTCAGATTTCCTCCCCGGTCGAATAGGGGGAATAAAAACAGCTATAGCGCAAAACTGCTGTGGGGCACAGAGAAAGGAAGCTCTGGGCTCCAGGTTCTGGACCTTCATGCCCCTCAGTCGAGGGACGCCCAAGGAAACAAGAATGGGTGAATTTTCTTGCTTGAAGTTCATTTTCGGGACTCCCTAAACAAGCAGACGACACCATCCGCTCTTCTAGCGCATTAACAACTTCCGGCGGGCAGAACGGAAGCGGCGGGGCAGGGCTTGTGGCTGGGAAAGGCGGGGCTGGGGCGGGCCTTGAGCCCAGAGTTACCTGGGTAAAATCCAAGATGGCTGCGTGCAGTTAGTACCCGTGTGACCCCAGCGGAGAAGGTTCTGTTATCTCCCGGAAGGCCACGTCTAGCCCTCCCTCTAGTGCTCGTGCGGTGTTGCAGAGGAGAGACGAGAGCAATGGCAGGGAGCCTCTCTTGGGTGGTAGGCAGAGGCTTATGGGGCCAGGTGCCGCTGGCCTGCAGAAGTTTCTTTCTGGGTAAGTGGCTGATGCAGGACACCCCGAGAGCTGCTTCTCGTAAGCGGCTCAGATTCATTCTCTTTCTTTCCCATCTATAGGTGTTCCCAGATTGTTTCATGTAAGGGTCACCCTCCCGCCCCCCAAAGTGGTTGATCGTTGGAACGAGAAGAGGGCGATGTTCGGGGTATATGACAACATCGGGATCCTGGGTAAGACTTGACTCCGTGGTGCAGAATTTCAGAATCGCAGTTACGCTGTAACGACTGTTTTTTCACCTGCGTGGAAATGGTACCTTGTTGAATAGTGAGAACAAACACTTATCTGGCAGTTTACCTGGCACTCCTCTGTGTCCCCTGCATGCATTTAACACATTTAATCCTCATAACCTTTCTCCTTTGCAGGTAAGGAACTTCAGGCACAGGGAGGTTAGGTAGTTTTTACAAAGCTAGTACGCGGCAGTGCCAGAATTTGTACCCCAAGCAGTCTTGCTCCAGAATCTGTGCTCTTTATACTGTAGCCTGACTGTCGTGTCTGTAGGTGCTGCTGAGGGAAATGCAGCTGTTGGTGAGGGCTTAGCTGGTGGAGGTTGGGTTCTCTCGGATTGGAACTAATGCCTTCTGTCACATTACACAGGAAACTTTGAAAAGCACCCCAAAGAATTGATCAAGGGCCCTGTGTGGCTTCGAGGCTGGAAGGGGAATGAACTGCAGCGTTGTATTCGAAAGAAGAGAATGGTAGGAAATCGGATGTTCATCGATGACCTGCACAACCTGAACAAACGCATCAGCTTTCTCTACAAACGCTTTAATCGACATGGGAAGCACCGGTAGAAGAAAAAGCTGGGAGCTGTGGAAGAGGCATGTCTATCACCAGAGAGAAGGGAAAAGGACTTTTCCTTATGAGGAAGGGGGTTTGGATGCTGTCAGTGATAATGCAGGATTCCTTTGTAATCCATTATCCACAACTTTAGTTTCCTGTAAATGCTGGTTTTACTCATTCATGCAAGGAGGAGGTGGAACTCATCCCTAAGTCTTACAGTTTTAGCTTTGGACTTCATCACTTGCCCTTGCAGTCTAGCCATACCTGTAGTGTTTAAAAAGTAAAAAAATCATTGTTGGCCCTTTTGATGTTTGGCCTTGAAAGTGGTCATTTTAAACTGTCCCATGGGGACTTCCCTGGTGGTCCAATAGCTAAGACTCTGCACTCCCAACACAGGGAGCTCCAGGTTTGATCCCTGGTCAGGGAACTAGATCCCACATGCTGCAATTTAGACCCAGACCAGTTAATAAACATTAAAAAAAAAACCCAAAAAACCTTAAAAAAAAAATAAACTGTCCCATGATGACATGTTAAATGTATTTTTAAAAACTTTTCTGCACCGGAATGAAATGTCATAGAAAAATAGTTGTACTTTTCACTATTCTTGTCAAAAAAATTTATCGAGTACCTTTTCTGAGATGAGAACTATAGGAAAAACAGTATAAAATATTCTCCCCCCATGTTTTTCTAGTTACGGGTATAAAGTTATAGTCTCATATGTACACTTTAATATGAGGCCTTAAGTACCATATGAGTGGTTCCTAAGCCTTATTGATCATCAGAATCTCTGCATAGTTAAACAGTTTAAAAAGTAGTCCCTGCCCCCAAAGACTCTGATCTTTAGAACTGAGCTGAGTCTTAAGTCTTTTTTTTTTTTTTTTTAATAATTAAAATGTATCCATCTATATAGGCAGATAGTTCAAAATTGTAAAATTACAAGAGTAAGATGAAAAGTTTTCTCACAGCTGGGTTTTTTTTTGTGTGCTTCGTTTCAAGGCAATCATGCATGAAATTCTTTTTAATCCTTCTGGATATTAATATATACTGTGTGTGTACAAGATTGTTTTATCTATCTACCTATCTTCTTTCTGAAAAAGTAGATTCCATGCACATTAAGTTACATTTTCACTTAATGTAACTTAGATCAGTTTTTTGTCCTCACATTATATGCCATAATGATTTAACCAACTCCATTTTGATAGACATTTAGATTGTTTATCCGGTGGTGCAGTGACAAAGAATCTGCCTGCCAATGTAGGAGACACAAAAGACAGGAGTTCGATCCCTGGGTCGGGAAGATCCCTGAAATATGAAATGGCAACCCATTCCAGTATTGCCTAAAAAATCCCACAGATAAGGGAGCCTGGTGGGCTATAGTCCACAGGGTCACAAAGAGTTGGATGCAACTAAGCATGCATGCACAATAGTTTCTAGGCCTTTGCTTTGTCAAAGTATGTCTTCTCTGATTTTAGGGCATTCTCATTTTAACAGCCAGTTTATTTTAATGAGCTGTGTTTGGAAACCACCGATGTGGGTGATATATAATCTAGATAAGAGAATGCTTTTGGCCTAATCAGGAGTGGCCCCATACAAGAGGATGGATTTTAGTAAGCAGAGAAAGAAGTAGAACATTGCCAGTGAGGAAGAGAAGAGTGGTCGGTGGTACATGGTGAGGGAACACAATTTGTTGGGAGATGGCTGGGTAGGTCTAGCTGTAATGAACCTTAGTATGACACTAGCTGCTTTTTTGTGTTTTAGATAACTTGCTCAGCTATAAATCAACTTAAATGTTTGACATTACTCAATTGAGAGGAGAAAAATATGCTACAGTTTCTAGAATTGTGTATTGATTAGGGTTAAATTGAGTGTCATCAGTGCCTAGTGCATGTGAAGTGAAAGAAATTGTGAAAGTGTTAGTCACTCAGTCGTGTTCAACTCTTTCTGACCACATGGACCATAGCCCACCAGGCTCCTGTGTCCATCGGATTCTCCAGGTAAGAAGACTGGGATGGGTAACCATTATGTTCTCCAGGGGAATCTTCCCATCCCAGGGATTAAACCTGGGTCTCCTGCATTGGAGGCAGATTCTTTACCGTCTGAGCCACCAGGGAAGCCCAGTGTTTGTGAAGCTCTCAGTAAATATTTGCAAAATGAAATAAGGAAAGTATTTGATATATTGTTTTTAAAGAGATCTTTTATGTGGGTTATAAGTGCTATTTGTGTTTCTTAGAAGGATGTTTTAGGTTGATATGAGTAGTATAGTATAGTTTGGGGAGGGGCATATAGGGTAGCTCAGACGGTAAAGCGTCTGCCTACAATGCAGGAGACCCGGGTTCGATCCCCGGGTGGGGAAGATCCCCTGGAGAAGGAAATGGCAACCCACTCCAGTATTCTTGCCTGGAAAATCCCATGGACTGAGGATCCTGGTAGGCTACAGTCCATAGGGTTGCAAAGAGTCAGACACAACTGAGCGACTTCACTATATAGTATAGAAACTACTGATTAAGAACATGGCCTTTGGGGTCAGACAGATCTGGGCTTAAACTCAAGCTGGAACACTCTGTGGCCCTGGGCAAAGGAATTAATTTCTATAAGACTTAGTTTGTTTTAGTCTGTCTATTAGGAGCAGTACAATACTTTTCTCGTAGAGTTGTGTGAAGAATAAATGAAATTATGCACATAAAATATTTAACACAATTTGGCAAGTGTAAATGGTAATGGCAGTCCTCTGGAGTGTGTGTAGGGCTTTGGAAAAATGGAAGAAGACAAGGGAAGACTTTTTACGGTCCCTTTACTTTGAGTCATCCGAGCCCCTGAGCTCACATGTTTGCTTTTTGATCTTGCTTGGTTTTATATGTCTCTGTGTCCATCTTCCCCATTGACTAGGGCTCATCTTCATTCAGGGCAGGGACTGTCTTGCACACATTTATTCACTGTTACTAGTCTCATATCTGGTCTCTTTGTATACTGGCTCTTAATAGATCCTTGGTAAATATCTGTAGAAGTCACACATTCAACAGCCATTTATTGAAGGCTACCAGTAGGTTCGAGGGATACAAAGGAAAAAAAAAACCCAACAACTGCATTTAAAGAACTCTTCCTAGTGCAGGCGGTAGACAAAGAAGCATAGTTACAGGGGGAGACAGGGAGGGAAAGGGATGACTGAGAGTTTGGGGATGGTAGATACAAACTCTTAACACTTCAACACATTTAGGATGGATAAACAAGGTCCTATTGTGTAGCACACGGAACTATACCTAACCTCCTGGGATAAATCATCATGAAAAAGAATGTGTATAACTGAATCACTTTGATGTACAGCAACTAGACTTCAATAAAACAGAGGGCGAAAAAGCATAATTGTAAAATCTGTTATGGCATTCAAAGCATGTTAATTACCTGCTGTATAGGTACAGAGAAGAGGGACCCTTACCTCATCCTAGGGGAGCAGGAATGAAGACAGGGAAGGCTTTCTGGAGGAGGCAGTTAACCGAGATACGGTATGGAGGTTAGCCTGCTTTCCAGGCAGATGAAACTGAAACAAAGGTCAGAGGTGAGAAACAGCCTGGCACATACAGGAAAGCTGTGAATGGCATTTGTTGGCAGAGCTAATGAGAAATTGGGCAGGAGATGGAGGCCAGAATCAGATTATGAAGAAGACTAAAGAACTAAGGGGACTTCCCTGGTGATCCACTGGCTGACTCCACGGTCCCAGTGCAGGGGTCTTGGGTTCAATCCCTGGACAGGGAGCTAGATCCCATGTGCTGCAACTAAGACCTGGCACAGTCAAATGAATAAAAATACTTTTTAAAAATAAAATATATTAAAAAATAAAGAACCATTAAGACTTAATCTTTAGTAAAATGATGCAACCATTTAGGAAAACTGGCACTTCCACAAAAAGTTATATAGAGAGTTACCATATGATCCAGCAATTCCTCTCCTAGGTATACACCCAAGAGAACTGATAACATAGTCACACAAAAACTTGTAGACATGTTCATAGCAGCATTATTCAGAATAGCCAAAAAGAAGAAACAACCCAAATCTCCATCAACTGATGAATGGATAAACAAAGTGTGGTCTATGTATACAATGAAATATTACTCAGCTATAAAAATGAATGAGGGGGCTTCCCTTGTTAGTAAAGAATCCACCTGCCAATGCAGGGGACATGGGTTTGATCCCTGGGCCAAGAAGGTCCCACTTGCTGTGGAGCAACTAAGCCTGAGTACCACAACTACTGTGCCCATGCTCTGGAGCCCATGTGCTGCAACTACGGAAGCCTGCATGCCCTGAAACTTGTGTTCTGCAATGAGAAGCCTGTGTACTGCAACTAGAGAGCAGCCCCCAATCACTGCAACTAGAGAAAAGCCTAAGCAGCGGTGAAGACCCAGCACAGCTGAAAATAAATACAATCATTAAAAAAAAATGAGGTACTGCTGTAACATTGAGGAACTTTGAAAGATAAAAGTAGCCAGTCATAAAGGCTACATATTGTATGGTTCAATTTATATGAAGTGTTCAGAATAGGCAGATGACAATAGACAGAAAGTAGATGAGTTGTTGCCAGGGGATGAGGTAAGGAGTGAGGGATGGGAGATGACTACCAACAGGTACGCTGGTTCTTTTTGGGTTGATGTAAGTGTTCTGGAATTAGTAGTGATAATTGCACAGCCTTATGAATATACTAAAAACCGTGTGATTGTATACTAAATGTGTAGGTTCATATGGTCCATGAATCTTATCTCACTTTATGGCTAAATTAAGCTTTCTTTTAAAAAAAAAATCAGAGTAATACATGTATATATAGTTAATCAAAAAGAAAGGAAAGTTATACGACAAAAACAGCAATCTCCTGCCTTACCCATCTATCTTCCAAACTAGCTTCCCAGAATGAAAGGCTTTTACTTTTTTGAACTATTCTGTTATTTGTCATCATAATTTGAAATAAAATGCCCTCCTGCTCTTCATGGTTTAGCAGCTTTAGACATCTATTAGCTTCCTGTTTTGAAAGATGAAGGTTTAGTTCTTTGTGATGATCTTAGTCGATATAGAAAGGGGAAGTTATGTAATTCAGCTCCTATTTATAATTTTAAAAACCCAAAGAACAGAAGGACATTTCCTTAATTTGGTAAAGGTGACATCCTGGAGACCCACACCAAATATTGAGTGGATATATATTTCCTTAAGAGTGGGCTTCCCAGGTAGCTCAGCGGTAAAGAACCCATCTGCAATGCAGGAGACAAGGGTTCCCTTCCTGGGTTGGGAAGACCCCCTGGAGAAGAAAATGGCAACCCACTCCAGTGTTCTTGCATGGAGAATCCCATGGACAGAGGAGCCTGGCAGGCTAGTCAATGGAGTTGCAAACAGTCAGACATGACTCAGTGACTAAACAATTTCCTTATGATCAGCAACAAGACTAGAATGCCCTCTATTGCTGCTGCACTTTAATTTACCACTGAAGGTCCTAGTTAGTGTTATACAAAAAAAAAAAAAGAAAAGGAGGAAGGGAGGAAAGAACAGAGGAGGGATGGAATTAAATGGATGTGAGAATTGGAAGGAAAGAGCAAACCGTTCATTTACAAATTGTACAATTTTCCTCTTTAAAACTTCCAGCTGAGTGGAAAAACACAATGAGATTTAAAACATGATACCATTTATATAAATTAAAAATACACACATAGAAGACAGTACCCATTTTGCAAAAACACAAAATTATAAATATCAGACAATTTATAATGCTGTCTATGGCTGGGAAGGAGAATAAGGAAAAAGAACAAAAAATGAAACAAAATCTTTTTATGCATAGGTAGAGATCATGTGTCATGAACTGAAGAGTAGGATTAACTCTGCCTTCTGTACCTAAAGGTCCCCCAGAAGAAACGATGTTCTATTTTTGTCTTCAGGGTGATTCATGGTCTAAGAAACACTTGGATTTGTTTACTCCTGTTGGTTTCTTAAACTTATCAGTATTCATAACAAGTCAATCCCTTCTGGTATTTTTATCACGTGTATGTGATATATATATATATATATATATATATATACAAAATTTGTTGATTGTTTTGGGAATCCAACATATGTACTAGTTCAAGACAGATGTATGAGTTTTCTGGGACTGCTGAATACAAAGTACCATTAGTTGGGTGCTTAAACAACAGAAATGTATCCACTTGCTTTCCTAAGGCTAGAAGTCTTGAGACCAGGCATCACCAGGGTTGTGTGGGTGCATCTATTCCCTGCCTCTCTCCTGGCCTCTAGTGGTTTGTTGGTTGTATCTGGTGTTCCTTGGCTTATAGGCAGATACCTGCCTGAATGTGAATAAGGCATTCTCCCCGTGCATGTCTCTCCAAGCTTCCCCACTCTATAAGGACAGCAGTCATAGTGGAGTAGGGGCCCATTTTACACCAATATGACCTCATCTCAGTTAATTATCTCTGCAACAACCTGGATCCAAATAAGGTCATATTCTAAGATCTGAGTGTTAGGACTTCCACATAAAAATTTTTGGGAGGAATGCAATTCAACACACAACTATAGCCTTGAATCTCCCCAAGGCATTCTTATGATTTTCTTTTAAAAATAATATTTAGGGACTTCCCTGGTGGTCCAGTGGCTAAGATTCCATGCTACCAGTGCAGGGGACCCGGGTTCAATCCCTGGTCAGGGAACTAGATCCCACATGCCACAACTAAAGAGTTTGTATGCTGCAAGTAAAGACCTGGTGCAAATAAATAAATATTTTAAAAAATAATATTTATTATTTGTTTATTTTTGGCTGTGCTGGGTCTTTGTTGCTGGGCAGGCTTTTCTCTAGTTTCGGTGCTCCGGCTTCTCACTGCAGTGGCATCTGTTGTTCCAGAGCACAGGCTCCAGAGCTCAGGCTCAGTAGTGGTAACACACCAGCTTAGCTGCTCTGAGGGATGTGGAATCAAACTCAAATCTCCTGCATTGGCAGGTGGATTCTTATCCACTGGACCACCAGGGAAGTCCCTCTCCCCCTCTCTCTTCTTGAAATCTTTTAGGATCTTCTCTTTTCCCCTAATATTCTGAGATTTCACAAAGATGTGTCTTGACCTGATTCTTTTTCTTCCAGTATGCTAGGCACATGGTGTACTATTTAATCCAGAAAGACTTGTTCAATTCAGATTTTTCTCCTTTGTATTTCTTTTGTAATATTTCTCCCTCATATCCTGTTTTCTCTTTGCAGAAGGCCTATTAATCAGATGTTGAACTATTTGGCTTGATTTTCTAATTTTCTTACTTCCTATCTCCATCTTTGTTGGCTCTTGCTCCTGGTTCTTTGTTCCTTATTTGTTTCCAATTTTTGACCATGATTTATTTTTCTTGGAACTGTATCTGTGGAAATTCCCCAAGGCCTAGATCGAAGATAAACTCATCCAGAGAGAGGACTTGCATTGCTACAGCCGGTGCTTGATGGCACTGTCGACCTGGAACCATTTTAAGTTCTTGCTATTTTGTTTTTAGGACCAATAAGGAATTCAGACAGAAAAACCACAGCATTGATTATAAAGTGTCTGCATATATTTATAAATATGTTTTTTTAATAATTTATTTATCATTTATTTATTTTGGGCTGTGCTGGATCTTTGTTGCTGCTCGGGCTTTTTCTCTAGTATGGCAAGTGGGGGCTACTCTCTAGTTGCGGTGTGTTGGCTTCGCACTGCGGTGACTTCTCTTGTTGCAGAGCATGGGCTCTCGGGTGCTCGGGCTTTGGCAGTTGTGGCATGTGGGCTCAGTCGTCGCGGTTCCCGGGCTCTGGAGCACAGGCTCAGTAGTTGTGGCACAAGCTTAGTTGCTCCGTGGCATGTGGGATCTTCCCAGATTAGGGATGGAACTCATGTCTCCAGCATTGGCAGATATACTGTTTACCAGCGAGCCACTGGGGAAGCCCTGTCTGCATATATTTAAAAGAAAAAAGAAAAGTTCTCTAGTAGCTACCTAGGTTTCAGATGAGCAGATTTTCTATGTAGTCCCATAGGGGCAGTTCAGATATAGCATATTTTAAATTCACTCTTAGGTGAGAATATAGTCCTTTGGGGTTCTGACTTTATGGTAGGGCCTTCTATTAGATCTCCAACCCTACAGAGACCCTGGGTTCTGTCTCCTATGCCACGGTGGCACCCTATGAGGCCACCATGCCTAAATTAAACCTTTAAGCAAATGCCCTCAAGGCAAACCAGGCTTCAGGGCCCAGTTACCTCTCCAGGCCCAGGGTTCACCTAGTCTTTTGGTCCTTAAATAGTCTACTTTCTTGCCAGCTTACCTAAATGCCTTTTTAAAATGATCTTTTAGGCAAAGGATCTAGAATAGCTAAACCAACTTTGGAAGAGCACAATAAAATGGGAGAAATAGTTCTACTTGATATTAAGGCTTACTGTTGCTACAATAATTAAGACAGTGTGTCATTGGCAGAAGGACAGACACATAGGTCAATGGAACCAGATAGAAAACCCAGAAACAGACCTGCACAAATACACCCAGCTGGTTTTCCTTTGTCTTTTTTTTTTTTTAATTTTGGTGGCTCTTCTCTTCCCCGGCCAGGGATTGAGCCTGAGCTTGCAGCAATGAAAGTGCTGAATCCTAACCACAGGACAGCCAGGGAATTCCCAGCCCAACTGATTTTTGACAAAGATGCAAAAGCAATTTAATGGAGAAAGGGTTGCTTTTTCAACAAACAGTCCTGGAGCAATTGGACATCCATTGAAAAAAAAAAAGGAACCCCGACCTAAATGTCACACCTCATACAGCAATTAACTTGAAATGGATTACGAAACAAAACTATCTAACTCTTGGAAAATAAGATACGAGAAAACTATGCGACTCTAGGGCTAGGCAAAGTGTGACACAGAAAGTGATGCATTAAAGGACAAGTTCATAAATGGGAACTTAACAAAATTAAAAATGTTTGCCCTATGAAAGTTCCAGTTAAGAGGATGAAAAGACAAAGAAAGACTGGGAGAAACTTTTTAGCTGATAAAGTACTTTATCTAGAATGTTTAAATAATTCTTAAAATTCAAAGGCAAAAAAATAACCTAATTTAAAAATGGGCAAAAGACATGAATAGATCTTTCAACAAAGAGGATATTTAGATGGCAGATAAACACATTAAAATATGTTCAACATCATTAGCCTTTAGGGAAACAAAAATTTAATCCACAATAATATATCACTATATACCTATCAGAATGGCTAATTTTTTTTTTTTTAAGTGACAACACCAAATGCTGATGAGGATGTGGAAAAACTGGATCCTTCACATGTTGCTGGTGGGAATCTAAAATGGTATAGCCATTCTGAAAAACAGTTTGGTAGTTTCTTACAAAACTAAACATGTGTTTACTTTACCACCCAGCAATTGCACTCTTGGGCATTTATCTCAGAGCAATGAAAATTTATGTTCGTGCACACCTGCACATGGGCTTTCCTGGCAGCACTAGTGGTAAAGAACCTGCCTACCGAGGAGTCTGCAAGGGTAGTAGACGACGAACTGCTAGAGGCCAGCAGCTGTAGTTTCAGCCGTTTTGTGTTCAACCTCAGGATGTTTCCTTTGGCCAAAAACGCGCTAAGTCGTCTGAGAGTTTAAACCATTCAGCAAGCAGTGGCAAGGCAGATCCACCAGGAGCGGGCACCTGATTTCCATGACAAATATGGTAATGCCGTATTAGCTAGTGGAGCCACTTTCTGTGTTGCTGTATGGGTATATATGGCAACACAAATTGGAATAGAGTGGAACCCATCGCCTGTTGGCAGAGTCACCCCAAAGGAATGGAGAGAACAGTAATCATCCTAGCTGGTTTAATATGAATTGTTTCAAAATCAACTCATAATTGATGCCAAGTAAAAGTACTATGTACCCATTAAAATATGGCATGTTTGAAGAAATAAAGTATACTTGAAACCTTCAAAAAAAAAAAAAAAAAAAAAGAACCTGCCTACCAATGCAGGAGACATTAGAAACTCGGGTTTGATCCCTGGGTTGGGAAGATCCCCTGGAGGAGGGCATGGCAACCCACTCCAGTATTCTTGCTTGGAGAATTCCATGGACAGAGGAGCCTGGTGGGCTACAGTCCATAGGGTCACAGAGTTGGACACGACTGACGTGACTTGGCACGATGCATGGCACAAACTGCACATGAATGTTCGTGGCAGCTTTATCTGTAATAAGCCTAAACTAGAACCTCTCTGTATTTCTTTTTTTGCAACCTCATATGAATCTGGTGGGCATATTTAGCCATTCATGCTGTCAGGACCAATTTCTTCCATTCTATTTGTCTTTAAGGGTTTATAATTTGTTTTCAATTTTTACAAATTTTCATTTTGATGTAGTTTCAGAAGTGGGGCGGGATAAACACATATGATCAATGCATTATGTTTCTAATTGTTTAAAGTTTTTAAATAGGGTTGTGACATTTGGGTAGATCACCCTGGTGGTTTCTTAGAGGATGGTTATAACTGAGGGGTTAAGATGAAACAGGAAGATATTGTATTTCATTAATTTTAAGAGGCCACTTGGCACTTGTTCTTTTTTTTTTTTTGATTTGAACATATAAATTGGGATGTTTGACCAGAACTATTAGCCAGAACAGTCATACTGTATTTGTCATACTGGCTCATAAGAATCAAAATTTGCCAAATAGGTGTCTGAGGCTTGGAAGAAAATTCCAGAGACAGAAAAGGAACATTCCTTTAATAAATGCTGCATCACCAGGCCCTTGATGGCATGCAAAGAGGACTACATTGTGTGGAAATCATGCACATCTGAGTCAAAAAAATGAATCATAAAATTTGCTGTCTGTGAGGTTTCAGGAACACTGTTACCGTGTTACTCTTTTCTGTTTTCCTTCTTATGTTTTTCCACGGGAGTGAAGTATAAAAAAACCTATACCCATAGAAACATACACTTTCAATAAATATAAAAAAATCGAAGTGATAAGAAAGCATTATGTCACAGTTTACTTGCTACCTTTTTACTCATAGGGACATAAAGTAATAGTTTTACAACTGATGGCATCCAGGTAAGAGATAATAATCTGAAGTGGGACAGGGAGACAAGGGAAGAGATACTTGAAATACTAAGAAGGAGAACTTGGTAAACTGTTAGAAGACAGGTGAAGATGAACGGGGAGGCAATCTAAGATAGTTTCCAGGTTTCTGGTTTGGGTAACGGAGTCGACGTGGTAAACTACCTGGGATGGATAGGAGGCGTAGGTTTGGGGAAGAGGGAGTCAAATTTACGTTGCGTGAGGGGCTTGTTGGTTGTGTAGATCGGATGACAGGAGCTCTGGTATTTACTTTGGCGCCGGGAGCCTGCGGCTCTGCCTTGATGAATTCAGCCTCCTCAGAGCTGTCTGTCAAAGGCAAGGAGATGAGGTGTAGATCGGCAGGGTGCGGGTACCTGGGCCCTGCCTTGATCGCCGAACACCCGCAGCTCCCAGGGCTTGGGAGTCCTGGTCCTGGGAGAGCCGGGGGCCCGCCCATCGCTGTCGGAGGAAGCTGCGTGATTGGCTGGAGGCCGGGCCGTGGGCGGTCCCGGACGCGAGGAACTGCTCAGCGATTGGCTGGGAGGCACCAAAATAAGGTCCAATTCAAACTACTGGAGCCGCCTTTCCAAAGGGTTGGCGCCGAGTTCCACCCCACCCCTTCGCTTAGTTAGACAGGTAAGCAAGCCAGAGTTGTATTGGTCAGATCCTCCCGGTGCAGCTCCTTTCCCGAATCAGAATGAGAAGAGAGCTGCGATTGGCTAATGTTAAGGGGCGGGCACTCTAGGCCTTGTCCGGCCTTCGCTTCGGGGACTAGCGCCCGTCCTGGGCATGGATTGGACTGCAGGGTTGTCAGCTTGATCCGGGGGGCGTGGCCAGCACTGATAAAGACTGGGGCCGGCGCGGCAACTGCAGTAAGTTCCACCGCAGTTAGAGCTCTGGTGGGCAGCCAGACGCGGAGCTCGAAGGTGCGGGCGGCTTCACCGCAGCGTTTCCCGATCGGGTGTCTAGCCGCAGCCTCCGGAGAGGAAACGGTCCTCTCATCCTTCTCTCGGTGACATGTGAGTTGACTCTGATGTGGGGGGCGCGACACCTCGTTGGCAACTCTCACCCCAGCGCCGGACTCTGCGGGACCGAAAATGGCGCATTGCAGCAGCTGCGGCGGCGCGGGGAACCACCGCTGCGCGCCGCCCCCGGGCCGGGCCATCCCCCCGGGAGGGGAGGCAGCACCCCATTCCTGCACTAGCCGCAGCCGGCACCGCACGGGCGCGGCCGGGGAGCGGGGGTCCCACATTCACTGCCCCCTCTCCTCTCGCCTGCGGGACTCCTCAGCCGGGTCTCCGGCGAAGGTGGGGCGTGGAGACACCCGAGAGGGGCTCGAGGCTCTTTCTTGTCACTGATCAAGGCGGCACTTAGGGCTTCTGGAAGGACAGAAGTGCACCTGCCAGTTAGTTGCTTGGGTTGCTCTGCAGCGTCTGCATTTGGGTACACCCCTCAACCCGATCGCGATGAGCAGCCGCCTCTTGGTAGTGAGCAAAGCTCCAGAAACTTGTCTGCCAGTTCTCTGGTGAGCAGCTCACAAGGACTCCAGGGGCAGTGGTATGCGATTCCGAGCAGCCATTCATCCCAAAGCCACCCGTAGAGGAGCTGTTTTCCTGTCAGTGAGCCTTAGCCAAGTATTCGGAAGAGAAACAGAGCTGAGGACCACCCCTGCACCTCCACCTTCCCTTAACACATTATGTTTAGTCTCTAATAATCAATTTAGTCATCTGGTCATGGTCATCCCCATCTCAAGATCCTAAGGGAGAGCTATATAGCTAGACAAGTGGAAGAACTTCGGTTCTTGCACAGAGTCCTGCCCTGGTCCTAGATGTATTCATGTTGCTTCTCTTGGTGACAAAAAAAGGGAAAGATGTACTTATGTTACATAAGGCTTATAATTAGCCTTGGATATGTTACTCCTGCGTGTTCCCAACTCCCAACAAGTAGTAAGTGAAATGGTCCCTTCCAAAGCTTTGTAACTATTTGTGTTTGATTTCTACAGTTTTAACTGTATCTGGTAGTTTACGTGTTTTGGCCAAGCCCCAGGATGCTCTGGGTTTTCATTTTGGGCAGGGGGAGCCTTCTTTGCTGACTGGTTCCCAGTAGCATCCATGTGGGATGAAGGAAGGAGGTGAGGAAAGCATAGTGACTAGAAGGGTGTCACGAGGTCTCTGACCTTAATCTTGTCATTGGTGCCACCAGCCTGGACCACTTCCAAGACCAAACACCGGCTGCTTCCTACTCACTGAATTTTCCACTTTCATCAGAGAACTAGATTGCTTAGCTCAGTAGTAGCAGAGGAGTCTAGTGGCTTCCAGAGCTCCGTATCTTTCCTTTGCCTCTTTTGTGCCTTAAAGGGAAATGGGAAAACACTTCTTTTAACTGGGATGAGTCAGGTGTAATCTGCTAAAATAACCTTTCTGAGGGGTTATTCTCTGTCTCTTTAGACTGAAATTTACTTAGAGAGGAGGAACTTCTGGGTATTAGTTCTATTGTGAATAGTCAAGGCTTTTCCTTTTTGGTGACTTTGTGATGGTTCATCCATAGTACATTTACTCTTGGACTGCTTTGATGAGGTGTGCTTTGTGAGATTCTGCTTCTGTTTGAGGAGTTCTTGTAATTTCTCTTCTCCAACAAATTTGAGCAATTTCTCTCCTACCTGTGAGTTCTTCCTTGGCAGAGAACAGCTCACGCCTTAAGTTAGACTTTTGAAAATTCTTTAGGACGTGAATTTAGCTTCCATGTGTTGGGAGACATGGAGCGGGATTTATTTGGAGGACTCCATGCTTGATGAGGATTCCTTGGTGGCTCAGATGGTAAAGAGTCTGCCTGCAATGCAGGAGACCTGGGTTCGATCCCTGATTTGGGAAGATCCCCTGGAGAAAGGAATGGCAACCCACTCCAGTATTCTTGCCTGGGAAATCCCATGGAGAGAGAAGCCTGGAGGGCTACAATCCATGGGGTTGCAAAGAGTTGGATACAACTGAGTGACTAACACTCACTTTTTTCATGCTAGATTATTCCCCCACCCTAAGGCTAAGGGAGAAAGAGAATGGTCTCTGTATATATTCAATGTAAACCAAGATTTCTCTTTGGGACATAAAGAACTAGGAGAGTTTCCTAGACTTGATGCCAAATCTAGAAAAAGAAGGAACAGAACGTCCCTGATGCCTATACACTGAGGACTGTGTCTAGTATTTTTGTTTCCTGCCTAGGCTCTTGGAACAGTCTCACAATTAACACAATTGCTTTGGGCCCCGGTTCTAAGTGAACCCCCAACCTTCTCTGCCAAAAAATGAAGCAAGCAAACAGTTCTGACTCACTCCAACTACGGAGGCCTTTGGTGATTCTCCAAGTCGTCCTACAGTGGCCATGACATACTGTAATCACTATGTGAAACATACCAATAACTGACTCCCCTTCAACAGAGTCTGTCTGCTTGGCCTTTATTTTTATATTCAGCCTTTGCAAAAAAAAGGAAAGAGCTGTTAGTCTGTATGCTTGTCCTGACTGCTAGTTCAGTCGCTCAGTGATGTCTGACTCTTTGCAACCCCATGGACTGTAGCCCACCAGGCTCCTCTGTCCATGGAATTTTCCAGGCAAGGCTACTGGAGTGGGTTGCCATTTCCTTCTCCAAAGCTTGTCCTGAAGGTTTAGTTTTTTTGCATATAATTCTCCTAACCTGGATTGGAGTTTTCCAGGTTGAGTTCTGGGAAGCAGAGAAATAACATTTAGGCTACGGCTGGTCCATTTGTCCCTGTAGCCATCGTGCCAGAGTATGCGTTTGAGTTTGGGTCAGAGGACAGCCCAGATGAGAGCTCTTAATGCCACCCTCCACCCAGCGTGTCACTGGGCCCCATCAGTTGCAAGATCTTTCATTTTTTGCCTTGTGTCTCTGTATCGTGTCTCCCCACTTGGCATTGCCAAGGAGCTAGACCCCTCCTATTTGCCTATAACCTTATTATTACCACCGCCTTGGTGCTGTGTGGTGAGAATGCTCGGGATTCCTTTCTTGTCTCATGCACTCTGTGCCCTTCTCTCCAAAGGTCTGCTCCAGCTCAGCCACCCACTGAAGGGGCAGAAGGGGCTGCCCCAGGTGGGGGTCCCCCTGGCCCTCCTCCTAATATGACCAGTAACAGACGACTACAGCAGACCCAGGCACAAGTGGAGGAGGTAGGTGGATAGCTTTTTCTCCGAGAGTTTCCAAATCATGGGAGTCTGGAAACTTCTCTTTATGTAGAGGGGCAGCTCACGGCTCTGGGAGGCAGGGCAGCCTTGGAGTGCTCTCCCCAGCTAGGGGGGAGCTTAGCCGCTCTGTGTTCCCATGCCCTGCTCAGGTGGTGGACATCATGCGTGTAAACGTGGACAAGGTCCTAGAGAGGGACCAGAAGCTGTCAGAGCTGGATGACCGAGCCGACGCCCTGCAGGCAGGTGCATCACAATTTGAGAGCAGCGCTGCCAAGCTAAAGAGGAAGTACTGGTGGAAAAACTGCAAGGTGAATGTCCCCGTCCCCTCCCCATAATATTTCCCCATTATTTCAATGCACAGGAGGCAGGAAAACCCTCAGGTTCCACATCCTCTGTGGAATGTAGAATGATTCCACATCCTCTGCTGGCTCCTCTCCTGGGAGGAAATCTGGAAGCCGCCTTACTAAGCTGCATTACCTGAGCTGGCCACCAGGGTACGCTAGAGTACTCAGAACCACTCACTGGGGGCCCTGGAGACCTTGAGGAGTCTGGAGGGGTTAGTCAAGCTGCTTTTTCCCAGAGGACCCCTGCAAAATTCTTACCTGTCCCTTCCGGAGACACACCAATGTTGACACAATGGCTGGGGTAGATACATATTTAAACACCTGCAGCTCTTGGGGAATGAGCTGAACATTTTATGATGAACAATGAACCAGATGACTAAAGGTTCAAAGTTTGCATCTCCTATGATGTTCCTTTGAAAGCCTCCAAGTTACAGGAAGAGGGGAAAAGGAGAAGGCTGCGGATGATCTGACGTTTTTGAGAAGCTCCAGCTGTGGTGGAGGGGCTACTGTCTGATGGGGGGGTGGGGTGGTACACAGGGGGTTGGGAGGCTTCCAGCTGTCCTGGGGGCCATGTGGCTTCTTCCACTGTTTCCCAGGACTGGGACGGTGTTGCTCTCGTGTCCCCAGCCCTGGGCTCCTTCCCTCCTTCCCCGAACCCAAGGGCTCACTCTTTGTCCATGTTCCCCCACCAGATGATGATCATGCTGGGAGCCATCTGCGCCATCATCGTGGTAGTTATTGTAAGTAAGTATCGCTGAGGTTGCTGGTGGGGTGAAGAGGTGGGAAGGTCCTGGAGTCTCCTCCCAGCCCTGCCTGCCTGCCTGCCTGCCTGGGGAGTGGGGCTGCTCTGACCGAGGTACGGAGATCAGATCGCTGCCAGGGCGGCGGGGAGGGTCATCATTGGGTGTGGGAGGGCAGAAGGGGCTTCCTGGGTGGACAAGCCTTCCCTCTGCAGGACTGTGGGGGACAGTGGTCCCTCCTGTTCTGAGGAAGTGGGGCTGTGCTCTTGTCACCGGCATGGGTTGGAGGGTGACCGTGGGGATGGGACTCCTGCAGCCACACGTGGTGTCTAGTAACCTGATGTCATGTGCCCTCTTGTTGTCTCCTGTCTCTCTCTCTTTGCCATCCGGGACCTCCCGATTCCTGTGTCCAGTCTACTTTTTTGCTTGAGAATGTGCCGCCCCGTCCCTGTTCCCCCCGGCCATCTGAACTCATGTCCCTCTCTCCCTCCGTCTCTCCCCGGCGCTACCCCATCCGCCTTCCTCCACCCCAGCCCTGCTTCGCCATTGCCCACTCCTCCTCTTTTGTTGCTTTCATTTGCACGCGGTCCCACGACACTGGAAATGCTGCTCATGGTGCAGTCTTGAGGTAACTGCCTGGTAAACAACAGCAGGCATCTCCTTCCTCCCCCGTCACGCTCTCTCAAGTTCCCCAGAGGGTTGGAGGCGGAGGGCCGAGGAAGGGATGGAGCTGAGGTGACCTGCCCAAGAAGGGGCCAGAACTGGGGGGAGGAGAAGAGGCTTCTGCTGGTGGTGTTGCCAGGAAAGGCCAGGCCGCTGGCAGGAGGAGGCTGGGGACAGCTGGGAGAATGTCCCTCACCTGGAGTTCTTCTCTTGGGCCAGGCCTTGGAGGGGAGCCTGGACCAGGCCTGCAGTCCAGCCTGGGCCTGGTGCAGGATGCCTTAAGAAAGTCAAGCCTGTTTTTCAGAGGGATGTCCCATCCGTTAGTCTTAATATTTTCTGTCTTCAGGGATCTTACCACCTTTTACTTTGTCCTCCAGCGACCTGGAGGATACATATTCATAGCGAAAAAATGCCAGGACTCCCATTCCCATCCTGGAAGCAGTCCCGCCAGCTCACACCTGGAGGGGGCACTTGTCCATGTTTTCTGCATCCTTCTGTGTTGTTCATGAGGGCGTCAAATAATTTCATTAGCCAGAGTTTGAGACTGTCACTGAATTTTACTGGCATAGATAAAGAGAGGATGCCTGTGGGTTATAGAGACACAGCAAGTCCAGGGCCTAACCTGAAAATAATAAGCCTGGAGGAAGTCACTTCTCACCCTCTTGTTCTGAGGTTCCTGTTGCTCTCTCCTGTTGATGGAGGAGGAGGGGCTGGAGGTGAGGAGCCCTGGACCCTTGGGGAGTCCTTACCCCCAGTGCACCCCCAGTGAACTTGCTAAAGACAAAGGGGGCCCGGCCGTGCCTTGAGTGCTGAGGGAGCCCAGTGCCTGCAGCAACCCAGCCCCAGGGTTGAGGTGGATGTCAACAGACAGGCCTGCTTGTGGGTCCTGTGTTGCCTCGGGGCCTCCCCACCTAGAGTGGCCTCTGTTCTTGCCACAGTTCGTTCCCCTCCCAGAGCACCCCGTCCACCTGGACTCCACACTGCCTCCTCCCCTCCCCACTACTCTGTGTGATCCCACAGACAGTGGGACCTGAGGACAGGGTTGCGCGGCCTGTCTCAGGGGCTAGGGCTGGGCCTCAGGAAAGGCACTGAGTGGGCCAGACCAGCTGTGAGAGGCGGAGGGCCCACCAGGTCCCCTCATGCCTCCCGTCCAGCCGTCTGCCAGCGGGAGGCGGCAGGGGGCCAGGCTGGGCTGGCTGGCCCTCCATGCAGTAGCATTTCACTATGCACAACCTCCCTGCCTCTCCCTCCGCCCCGACCCCACCTTCCCCTCGTCCTGCCCCAGGGTGGGACGGAAGAGCTGGATGAAGGCAGTCAGTGTGCCCTCCTCACGGCCCCCCTCGAAGGCCTCCACTCTCCCCTGGGCTCCCCTTGCCTAACGCAGGGGGTCTCCGCCGGAGAAGAACCACCACTGGCCTCGCTGTGTCCCAAGCCTGGAGCAAACCCGCCCTCCTGGGCCGCCCCGTCACAGGAAATCACTTCTGGGTTCTGCCTGTCTGTCCCAGAGGTAGTTGGCTCTGTGCTTCTGGGGACGCAGCCCTCCTACTCTCTTTCTCAGCCCGCCTGTCCCCTCTTCTGTGTCTTCGCTGTCCCCACCCCCGCACCCCACACCCATGTGTATGGGCACATATGCAGCTGGGGCTTGGCGGCCACGTGAAGCCGAAGCCCACAGCCCCTCCTCGGTTTGCCGTGAGACGGTGCGGGGTCTCCACTGTGTGTGTGTCATCACCTCTCTGTCTTTTTTCCTAACCCCACTCTCCTCCACGTACAGAATAATCACAGATGTACTTCCATCAAAGGCATGTGGCATATTCACCAATTTCCTGTATTCTGAACAAAGGCCAAAAAATACAGCTTCCTACCACTGAAGCGACTCGACTGTTGTTTGGGCTTGGAGTGACCTCGGCGGGGCGGAGGGTGGTGTTTCTCTTTGGTTCCCTTCCCACGGTGCTTTGGGCCGGAAGGATGGCTGACGTGTGCCATCGTCTTCTCGAGATGAAAGGTCTGGGCGTTGGCAGAGGAAGTGGTCTCTGCTCTCAGCCTTCATGCCTGATGCCACCCGGCGGCTCTTCCAGGTGTGAGTGACAGGAACCCGTGGCAGGAAGCTGAGTGGCATCTCACCGACAGACACCTGCAGGTCTTCTCAGACAGCTGCCACCATCTCCCCCTAGGTCCTGAGCCAGGCCCTGGGGGACGCGCTCTGCTCCCCACGACCCTCACGCACAGCCATCTGCTGTCAAGTCCAGTGTACTGACCAGACCCGTTTTAGAAATGACTAAAAGGAGCAATCTCTCCCCTGCAGCTGAGGGGGTGAGTGGCATGTAGAGTCCTAAAATATCCAGCAGCCATCCAAAGGGGCAGGAGCTTAACCACAGCTCAGCGTTACACAGAGCAGCTGAGACAGGGCCCTGGGGGCCACCTCTGAGGGTCTCTGTTTCACATCTCGGACACTTGGCAGGTACAGTAGCAAGCCTGGGAGGCGGGGCCCCAAGTGGGAAAAGACAGGGAAGTGGAGAAGCTTTGCTTCCAAGGACACGAGGGGCTTTTATTTGGACAGAGTTCAGTGACTGTGTGTTTGTCCAATTCCCACCCTGTCCCATTGTCCTTCCCCTGATCCTTTCTGAATTTTTTTTTCTGGCATCTTTTCCAGCACCACACGTCTAACCTCCAAGCTGGCTCAGGTCTCAAGCTCCATCCAGACCTCTGCCTTCCTGCCACCCTGCCACCTCTCCACGCTCTCTGCCTTGGTATATCAGTCCAGGGTGCACAGTGAAGGAGGGCAGGGGCCTGCAGAAATCCAGAGTCAGTGATCTGTGCCTTCTTTTTAGTTTACTTGGGGCCTTTTGGAGTCTGGGACTCGGCTCAGAGTCCTTCTGGGAGAATGTGAATCTTTTACATTTAAGGCAGGAGAGCAGCTACCCAGAGTGCCTCAAGGTTTGGGGAGACCTTGGTGAGGTAGCTAGGAGGAAACAGGAGGGAACGAGATTGCTGTCAGTGGGGTAACCCCAAGAGCTGGGGTTGGGCTGGCTTTATTCCTGGTCTGGGCTTGGCGGTGCTCAGAGCATTTGATCTCTGAGGGCAGTCAGGGATGGAACCTATGGTGCCCAGGCGCTTTCTTACCTTGGCGTCTCTGCAGCCCGAGGAACAGCAGGGTCAGGAAGAAGAGGATGCTGGCCAGAAGGACTCCCAGGGCTGACTTCTGCTCTGCAGCTGACAGAGGTGTGGAGGGAAATCAGTGGCAAGAAGCATCCTGAACCCTCACCCACAGCGTGTGCATACAGGAAGGACAGAGCATGCTCTGTGTGTGTGTGTGTGTGTGTCCCTGGCTGAGGAGCTCCTATCAGCTGCTCTCGTGCCCTCACCCAGGGACCAGGCACATGGGGCGCTGGGAACTGCAGGGGGTGGATGTCCACCTGTTATTCCACACAGAATCCTCTATCTCTTCCTACCTCGTGACAACAGTTTTCCAAACTGTCTTACAAGAGAGATTTAGTTTAGGTTAGCAGTTGACCCTGATGCTGGGAAAGATGGAGCGCGGGAGGAGAAGGGGGTGACAGAGGATAAGATGGTTGGATGGCATCACCGACTCGATGGACATTGAGTTTGAGCAAGCTCCGGGAGTTGCTGATGGACAGGGAAGCCTGGCGTGCTGCAGTCCATGGGGTCACAAAGAGTCGGACACAACCTAGCGACTGAACAAAGCTGTTGACAGTTAAGCTGCAATTTTGTAAATAACTGGGGAGCGATGTTCAGTTCAGTTCAGTCTCTCAGTCGTGTCTGACTCTTTGCGACCCCATGAATCGCAGCACGCCAGGCGTCCCTGTCCTTCACAAACTCCTGGAGTTTTCCAGTCGGTGATGCCATCCAGCCATCTCATCCTCTGTCGTCCCCTTCTCCTCCTGCCCCCAATCCC
This sequence comes from Cervus canadensis, assembly GCF_019320065.1. Lineage (NCBI taxonomy): Eukaryota > Metazoa > Chordata > Mammalia > Artiodactyla > Cervidae > Cervus > Cervus canadensis. The sequence continues at coordinate 15,545,553 of NC_057406.1, read as the reverse complement.
TCCCAGCATCAGGGTCTTTTCCAATGAGTCAACTCTTCACATGAGGTGGCCAAAGTATTGGAGTTTCAGCTTCAGCATCAGTCCTTCCAATGAACACCCAGGACTTATCTTCTTCAGGATGGACTGGTTGGATCTCCTTGCAATCCAAGGGACTCTCAAGAGTGATGTAAGCTGAGGTAAAATCCCATAAACTTCAGGGAAGCTTATGGCCTCGCAAGCCACCAAGTAATGCATTTCAAGATGCAAACTCTTTATGGCATAAGACCTTTCCATGTGACATTGTAAAGCAATTTTCCTCCAGTTAAAAAATAAAAGTATCAATGTTCAAAAAATAAACTTTTCAATATCCCCAAACATTAAAAACAAAAAAGACCTTTCGATGACATTCTGTGGCTTCAGGATAAAGTTCAGCTGGAAGCCTGTTGTTATTTGCCCACCAATAGCAGCAGGGGGGTTAGAGCTATAGAGAAACCAGGCGATCTATTGTTCATGTTTTCGGTTTTACCATTTCCTAGGCAACAACCTTGACTAGACATCTGTAAGTGCCCGTTATGTCTGTGCGCTATGTCGCTTCAGTTGTGTCCGACTCTTTGCGACCCTCTGGACTGTAGTCCGTTACTCATCTCTAAAATGGGAGCCATGAGAATGTGTGCTGGCTCATGTCTGAGTGCTCAGCGCAGTGCTGGCTCAGTCCTGAATAAATACAAGCACCTCTCAAGCTTCGTGGCCACAGCCCCCTTCCCCACACGCCTTTGCCCCTAGCAGTGCAGGCCCCCGGGTTCTTTTAGGCTGTTCTATAATGAGGCCGTCACATGTGCGTTCCTTCTGTCCTGGTGTTCCTGGCCCTCTGAGCCTCGAAGGCCTCCCCCTACCCCCGGGGGGGTCATCTGCCCTGATGGCCTAGTCTGTCCCTCCAGCTCCTCGAGGGCAGGATGAGGGACTGCTCAGCCCTGGTCTCCAGCTCTCAGCAGTGCCTGCTACCCCAGGACTCAGGGGATAATAAAAGACTCGGGGGACATGTGGTTGGACCTCTGGAGGCTGCCACCTTGGGAAAGCAGCAGCTGAGACCGTGGGAAGCAGAACTAGACCAGAGGACAGGAGACCTGAGCACAGGTGTGGAGGTGGGGAAAGGAGAGCACTATCATACCTGGTGGGGCAACCCAGGTGTGGGCCCCCAGGGGTTCCTCCAGGGAGACATGGGTGACCTGGCAGGTGTAAGTGGCTCCCGCAGGGCCAGGCTCTGCCATCAGGGAGGAGGAGATGCTGTAGGTGCCGGCTGGGCTCTGCCGGAGGCTGGAGAGGGAGGCGCCAGAGATGGGGGCCGGGGATCCACCCTGCTCCTCCCGGGTCCAGGTCACAGACACATCCAGGGGGTAGTAGCCAGCAACACTGCAGATGAGGATGGCTGGTGGGGCTGCGTTCACCAAGCTCAGTCGTACTTTGGGGGGAGCTGGAAGAAAGGAGGAGCGATCAAATCCCACAGGGATCACCGGGACAGCAGAGGAGCCTGGCGCCTTCTCTTCCTGCTGAGCATGAGAGCAGGTTGTGGGGGTGGAAGGCTTCTACGCAGTGAGGTGCGGGGTACATCCTGGAGGCAGGACATAAAGGGGCATGATTCCCACAGGTCACTGAAAAACAACAGCAAAACCAGCTAGAGGTTGGCTTGCTTCTTAGCATCACTGTCAGCCAGTGATTTTATTTTTTTAATTTTTTTTTTTTTTAGTTTTCTTTTTTTTTTTTTTCATTTATTTTTATTAGTTGGAGGCTAATTACTTTACAATATTATAGTGGTTTTTGTCATACATTGACATGAATCAGCCATGGATTTACATGTATTCCCCATCCCGATCCCCCTTCCTACCTCCCTCTCCACCCGATTCCTCTGGGTCTTCCCAGTGCACCAGGCCCGAGCACTTGTCTCATGCATCCAGCCTGGGCTGGTGATCTGTTTCACCATAGATAATATACATGTTTTGATGCTGTTCTCTCGAAACATCCCACCCTCGCCTTTTCCCACAGAGTCCAAAAGTCTGTTCTGTATATCTGTGTCTCTTTTTCTGTTTTGCATATAGGGTTATCGTTACCATCTTTCTAAATTCCATATATATGTGTTAGTATACTGTATTGGTGTTTATCTTTCTGGCTTACTTCACTCTGTATAATGGGCTCCAGTTTCTTCCATCTCATTAGAACTGATTCAAATGAATTCTTTTTAATGGCTGAGTAATGTTCCATGGTGTATGTGTACCACAGCTTCCTTATCCATTCGTCTACTGATGGGCATCTAGGTTGCTTCCGTGTCCTGGCTATTATAAACAGTGCTGTGATGAATGCTGGGGTGCACGTGTCTCTTTCAGATCTGGTTTCCTCAGTGTGTATGCCCAGAAGTGGGATTGCCAGTGATTTTAAATGCGAATGTAAGGTAACGTAACTGATTCTTTGCGACTCCATGGACTATACAGTCCATGGAATTCTCCAGGCCAGAATATTGGAGTGGGTGGCCTATCCCTTCTCTAGCAGATCTTCCCGACCCAGGAATCGAACTGGGGCCTCCTGTGTTGAAGGTGGATTCTTTACCAGCTGAGCTACGAGGGAAGCTTTGAAACAGTCCTCCCCGGGGGCAGGGGGGGCACCCTCTCTGGTGGGTCAGTGGTAAAGAATCCACCTGCCAATGCAGGAGACACGGGTTCGATCCCTAGTCTGGAAAGATCCCCCATGCCACGGAGCAACTAAGCCCATGAGCCACATCTAGTGAGCTCTTGCTCTAGAGCCTGGGAACCACAACTATTGAGCCCACAAGCTACAACTACTGAAGTTCGCATGCCCTGGAGCCTGTGCTCTGCAACAAGAGAAGCCACCACAAAGAGAGACCTGTGGAGGGCAACTAGAGGAAAGCCCAGGGACCCAGCACAGCCATCAATAATAAATAAAAAGAAACAAAAATTTTTAAAAATTAATCAAAAGAAAAAGAAACAATCCTTCCTGTCAAGACCGCTCCCACAGCCCCTCCTGGGTTTGCTGCTGCTCCTCCTTAGGACGTGGTCCAGAAGGACTGGGGTGACCGGAGATAGCCAGCTGGGGCAGGGCAGCAGGATCTTGGGCCGGGACACTTCTCAGTGGAATTATCCTAGAGCCTGATGGGAAACTGAATGGAATTCTCCGAGAGCCTGATGGGAAACTCAATCTGATGCCATCCATGCTTCTAGGATGGAGAAGGCACTCAGGTTGTGGGAATGCAGTCCGCCTCTCAGCAAAGTGCCCTTGTGTTTGATCCCATTCGGGAAAATACTCTCATAGGCATATTCCTTTCCCTCTCTGCAGCGTCACTGACCCTGGCCTTACCTTGGATGTAGAGCTGGATGACCTGTTGAGCTCGGAACAGGGAGGTGGTGATCTGGCAGATGTAGGCCCCCTCATCCTGTAGAGTGAGGCTGGGTAGTGTGAGGGAGGCATCTCCAGCTGTGAGCAGCTGCTCGGGCTCCAGGGTGGCACCCTCCCGCTTGGCCTGCCCCTGCCCCGTGGTCCAGTGGTATACCAGCCGGCCACTGCCCTTATGCTGCAGCCGCCACTCCACGCTGGTAACGTCCAAACCAGGTGCCACGGAGTAGCCACAGTGTAGGGAGGCTGTGGACCCCAGCAGGAAATTCAGGGATGGCGTCTGTGTGGTCACCTGGAACTCCACTGTGGGAGAAAGTGAAAAGTGTTAGTCACTCAGTCGTGTCTGACTCTTTGAGACCCCATGGACTATAAGCCTGCTAGACTCCTCTGTCCATGGGATTCTCCAGGCAAGAATACTGGAATGGGTTGCCATTCCCTTCTCTGGGGGATCTTCCTGACCCAGGGATCAAACCCTGGTCTCCTGCATTGCAGGTGGATTCTTTACCATCTGAGCTACCAGGGAGAAAGAGGGGTGATTGTGGGCTGCTCCCTCCTTGAGGCCACCTGACCCCTGAGCTGTGGCACACCCGGGGCGTGTTGAGAGGCAGCGTGCACATGTGGTACTCTTCACCATTTTGGAGTCACTTACCCCCTGCACAATCTGATGAAAGTTATGGACTAGACAAATTACACATGCAAAAGTATGGGTTACCGTGGAGCCTCAGGTAGGAAGGAACTCCTGGAGCAGCCGGCAAAGCTTTTGGAAGCCTGGTTCTTCCACTTACTGGCTCTGTGACCTAGGGCAAGCTACTCAGTGTTGCCATGTTCATGTGCTTAGGGCAAGGCTGCTGAGAAGGCTAAAGAAGTCAGAGCTTAAAAAAGCACATGGTGGTGAAATCTGAGCCAAACATGCTGAACTTCAGTCTAATGAGGAAAAAAAAGACAACTCCAAGTGGTGGGACATCTACAAGACAGCAGCCAGGACTCAGAAACATCCAGGGGGACTTCCCTGGTGGTCCAGTGGGTACGACTCCACACTCCCAATGCAGGGGGCCTGGGTTCCATCCCTGATTGGGGAACTAGGTCCTACATGCTACAACTAAGACCTGGCACAGCCAAATAAATAAATTAAAAGAGAGAGAGATAATGAACAAATTCTGTGGGCCTGTGTTCCACTCTCATCTTGAAGCACCAGATCAGGCTAGCTGCTCCCTGGGAGAGGCTGGTACTCAGCTCACGAAGGCAGCTGTGGACAGCACATGTGAATAGAGTATAACATGTCTTAAGTCCTCAGGTCACCCGACCAGGTGAAAATCATCCCCCTTTGGGGTCTTTGGGAAGAACAGACTGAGGCCTAGGGAACCCCCTGAGATGACTGATGTGCATGGAGGTGGTCTTGTCCCCTCCCTTCTCCTACTAGTCCCCCATCTCTGGCCCCTTTAAAAAAAATCAAAACTTTCTGCTACTTTTCATTTTCTCACCTGCAGTCCGCACCGTCCCCTGGGGGCTTAGGGGCAGTTTCAGTGTGGGATGCAAGATAGCCTCATTCTCAGCATCCTCAAGAGTCTTCATCACCATGGAGACACCAGGTCCCCCTCCAGATACCTGCACGTTGGTGATGAACCAGGCTGCCATCTCCACGGTGGCCTCTGGCCTGGCCTGGAGGAAATAGCGGGAGATCTCACAGGTCACCTCCTTCCCGCTGCAGTCGGCGTGGAGCAGGGCCTCGGCCTGGGGAATCTGTACCCGGTTCACTGTGGAGAGAAGAGGGCAGCACAGATACGGAGTTGGGTAGAGAATACCTGGGCTGATGGGAAGCCAGTGTGGGCGGGTCTACTTGGGAACCAGACTCAGGAACTGGAGGGAGCCCAGAAGGACTGGGGCACAGGGTGGAGGGCTAGTACCTGAGGCCTCGAAAGTAATGAGTGGGTCGTCCTTGGCCAGTGTATCCACTTGGAAATTCGTGAGGCCTTCCAGGGAGCCATCATCTGGCACTGGTACCTGCCTCAGCACCAGCACGGCCTTCATCATGTTCTCACTGCTGGCAAACCCTCCATGGTGCCCACCTTCTTGCATCAGGAAGCAGTCCAGGACCACGTCCACTGCCTGCCATTGCCTTTCTGCTGCAGGGAACAGGCTGGTGTGAGCACCCTCTTGCTCAGAAAGTTACTCCTATACTTACTCCCTGCTCAAAACTGCCAAGTCATCAAGGGTTAATCTTACTGGTCCCTAGCTACTCTCCTGTTTTACCCTAAAGCAGCTTTCTGAGCAGCACCTGCTCTCCAGGTACGCACTTCTTGGTGTAAATTATTTCAAGTCCTGGATTTCCCTTGCTCCAGAGGGATTTATGAAACTCTTATTTCCAACAACCCATGAAAAGCTCTCTCTTCCATCAAAGGAACTCTCAGCAAAAGGAAACGAATGAGCAAAGCTGCCTTGGGAGAGAAGATGAACTCGATTGTTGGACGTTGGCAGCCTCTCAACTTCCCAGTTAGTCCCCAGGGTCTGTTGGTTTTGCGGTATTACCGAGAAGGCCCCTCGTTCCTTGGTTTGGCCCTTTCCGCGGAGTTCTTAGCCTCCCTCCCCAGCAAAATTGGTTCTCTCCGTTACCAGCCGCCGAACCTTCCTCTTGTTGGGCTTAGAGGGCCCTTGGAAGCCATTCCTGGCCCCTTACTCTCTCTGGGACCTCGGGGAGGGTGACTACCTGATGCTTCTTGAGCCCAACGCACCCTACCAGCCTGTCCACCGGACTCACCGACGTTTGCCGCGCTGGAGAAAGCCAAGCACAGCAATAGGCACCACCCCTCGGCGCCCATGGGGGCTGCTCTCGGGCCCTCCTCCCCGCCGCCCTTCTTCAGTCCCCGCGCTGGTCAGGGGTCGGCTGGAGAAGGGGCTCCAAACACCCCAGCCTGGTCGGCCGCCTGGCCCCTCAGTCCTCTCCGCCTACTCGACTTTCGCTTTCACTTTGAGAAAGTGTCATCGCGGCTGCCTTAGCCGCTGGCTGAAGCCATTGGTGCTGGAGCCAGAGTCTGGTCACTGTTCTTCCTTTTCACCTTCTCGCCCGCAAAAGAAATCCCCCGGTGATTTCAGGACCTGACTCTGCTGCGTGTGCCCCTTTGCCCTTTTGCTTCCGATCAGCCCCAAGAAAGCGGAGAGAGAGTACGGGAACGGAGGCAGGTCGGAGGAGGGAAGGGACTGATGGGAAGGCTCCTCAGCAGCTGGGACCTTCTCCCTCTTCCCGTCGGTGCCCTACCTGCCAGCCCCGCCACACCCCCCCCCCCCCTCCGGGGCCCCAGCGCGTCTGCGCCGAAGAAAGCTCCGCCCTCAGATCGTAGGGTGGGCGTAACATGCGCTCAGGGTGGGCGGGGCCGCTCGCAGGTTGGGCGGGGCTGCGCGGGGAGTGGGCGTGGCCTGTGTTGGGAGATTGAGTTCAGAGCTGGAGAGCTACCCACGCTGTGTTTTGTCATTTTTTTTTTTTTAATTGTAGTGGCTTTTGCCATACATTGATATGAGTCAGCCATGGATTTACATGTGTTCCCCATCCTGAACCCCCCCTCCCACCTCCCTCCCCATCCCATCCCTCTGGGTCATCCCAGTGCACCAGCCCCGAGCACTTGTCTCATGCATCCAACCTGGACTGGCGATCTGTTTCACACTTGATAATGTACATGTTTCGATGCTGTTCTCTCAGCATTATTTCACCAGATTTCTGGACCAAAGATACAGCACGTGGGCCTTATGAAGGCAGAATGCTTTCTGCCTGGAGCCCCAGCCCCGTTGCAGCTCAGGGCTGCAGCTGACCCACCCTGTCTGGAAAAGGCACACAGGATAGATTCCCACTACTCGTCCCTCTTGAATGCAGAGTTCCAGAGAATAGCAAGGAGAGATAAGAAAGCCTTAAGTGAACAATGCGAAGAAATGGAGGAAAACTATAGAATGGGAAACACTAGAGATCTGTTCAAGAAAATTGGAGATAACAAGGGAACATTTCATGCAAAGATGGGCACAATAAAGGACAGAAATGGCAAGGACCTAACAAACAGAAGCAGAAGAGATTAAGAAGAGGCGGCAAGAATACACAAAAGAACTGTACAGAAAAGGTCTTAAGGACTTGGATCACCACAATGACGTGGTCACTCTCCTAAAGCTAGACATTCTGGAGTGTGAAGCCAAGTGGGCCTTAGTAAGCATTAGTATGAGCAAAAACTAGGGGGGAGGTGATGGAATTCCAGCTGAGCTGTTTAAAATCCTAAAAAGATGATGCTGTTAAAGTGCTGCACTCAGTATGCCAGAAGATTTGAAAAACTTAGCAATGTCCACAGGACTAGAAAAGATCAGTTTAACTTCAATCTAGAAGAAAGGCAATGCCAAAGAATGTTCATACTACTGTACAATTGTACTCATTTCGCATGCTAGCAAGGTAATGCTCAAAATCCTTCAAGTGAAGTTTCAGCAGTACGTGAACCAAGAACTTCCAGATGTGTAAGGTAGATTTAGAAAAGGTAGAGGAACCAGAGAACAAATTGCCAACATCTGTTGGATCATAGAAAAAAGCAAGGGAATTCCAGAAAAGCATCTACTTCTTCTTCATTGACTATGCTAAAGCCTTTGACTGTGTGGATTACAACAAACTGTGGAAAATTCTTAAAGAGATGGGAATGCCAGACTGCCTTACCTGTCTCCTGAGAAATCTGTATGCAGGTCAGGAAGTTAGACAACAGTAGCAGTTAGAACAGAACATAGAACAATGGGCTGGTTCAAAGTTGGGAAAGGAGTACATCAAGGCTGTATATTGTCACCCTGCTTATTTAACTTCTATGCAGAGTACATCATGTGAAGTGCAAGGTTGGATGAATCACAAGCTGGAATCAAGATTGCCAGGAGAAGTATCAACAGGTATGCATATTGATACCTCAGGTATGCATGTGATAACACCCTAATGGAAGAAAGTGAAGAGGAACTAAACCTCTTGATGAAGGTAAAAAGGAGAGTGAAAAAGCTGGCTTAAAACTCAGCATTCAAAAAACAAAGATCATGGCATCTGGTCCTATCACTTCATAGTTGGGGAAAAAATGGAAACAGGAGCAGATTTTATTTTCTTGGGCTCCAAAATCTTTGTGAACAGTGACTGCAGCCTTGAAATTAAAAGATGCTTGCTTCTTGGAAGGAAAGTGAAAGTGAAATTGTGAAAGTGTTAGTCACTCTGTTGTGTCCCACTGTTTGTGACCCCTGGACTGTAGCTCACCAGGCTCTTCCATCCATGGAATTCTCCAGGCAAGAATAGTGGAGTGGGTGGCCATTCCTTTCTCCAGGGGATCTTCCTGACCCAGCAATCGAACCCAGGTCTCTGCATTGCAGGCAGACTCTTTACCATCTGAGCCACTAGGGACAACAGCAAACAGTGACAAATCTAGACATTGTATTAAAAAGCAGAGACATCACTTTGTCAACAAAGTTCTGTATAGTCAGAGCTATGGTTTTTCTAATAGTCATGTACAGTTTTGAGAGTTGGATTATAAAGAAGGTTGAGCACTGAAGAATTGATGCTTTCGACTTGTGGTGCTAGAGAAGACTCTTGAGAGTCCCTTGGACAGCAAGGAGATCAAATCAGTAGGTCCTAAAGGAAATCAACCCTAAATATTCATTGGAAGGATGGATGCTGAAGCACCAGTACTTTGGCCACTTGATGTGAAGAGCCGACTCACTGGAAAAGATCCTGATGCTGGGAAAGATTGAGGGTAGGAGGAGAAGTGGGTGACAGAAGATGAGATAGTTGGATAGCATCACCGGCTCAATGGACATGAATTGAGCAAACTCCAGGAGATAGTGAAGGACAGGGGAGCCTGGTGTGCTGCAGTCGGTGGGGTCACAAAGAATTGGACATGACTTAGCGACTGAGCAGCAATAGTTTCTCAAGTCTGCACACAGGAAAGGGTCCGGATGAGAGGGTGGTGCTGAAATTCGAGGTGTCCTGTCTTGATCTCCTTGGATGGTCAGTGGGGTGAGGTGGAGGCTAGGACTTGATTGCAGTGATGGCCTTCTCTGAGGAGCACTGGCTCAGAAGTAGGAAGTAGGCTCTGGTTTTCGGTAATCCTCCTGAATGGGGATGGCACTGCCCTCTTCCTCGCTGGGACAGGTGTAAGGACAAGGCTCTGCGGGTGCCACTGGACTTCCTCCTGCATCTGCAGAGGAGAATCAGAGGAGAGGTGAAGGGAGAAGGGGTGAGTGAAGGCAGGCTGTCAGGAGGGCCCCAACAGAGTAGAGGGGAAGAGAGGCGACAGGCTGGTAAAGATAGAGCTGGAGAGGCCCAGAGGTTCCTCTGGGATTGGGTGGCAAAGCCGAGATGGTGGGGCGGGGTGGGGTGCAGGACCTGTATTTTGTCTCTTACTTAATCTCTTACTTAATTTTCTTTGTTGATGGAGGAACAGGGCTCCGACTATGGTGAAAGCAAGAAACATTCCAGAGAGGAGCACAAAGATGCGGATGCAGTTCACGCTGCACAGGGACCTTTGGGCTGTGATGGGGTAGGCAGGGGTCACGAAGGGGCTTGGGGGAGGGCCTAGCCCTTGATTCCCCTCAGCCCAGCCCTCCTGCCCCCTTCTCTCCCCTTCCCCATCTTCTTCCCCTACCCCCACCATTGGACGATGTCCTTTCCCAATCTCTGGACTCTGCTTCTGTTTCTTCTTTTTATTTATTTCTGGCTATGTCAGATCTTGGTTGCCCCGTGGCTTGTGGGATCTTAGTTCTCCCACCAGGGATCGGGCCCGAGTCCCCTGTATTGGAAGCGGGGATTCTTTACCACTCAACTTCCAGGGAAGTCCTTTCTTCCTCTTCTTGCCCCCGCTCCTAGGAGCTTTGTGGCTGGCTTCCCTTCTGAGGGCTTCCCTGGGGGCTTAGACAGTAAAGAATCTGTCTGCCATGTGGGAGACCTGAGTTTGATCCCTGGATTGGGAAGATCCCCTGGAGAAGGGAATGGCTCCACACTCCAGTGTTCTTGCCTGGAGAATTCCATGGACAGAGGAGGCTGGCGGGCTACAGTCCATGGGGCTGCAAACAGTTGGACGGGACTGAGCAACTTTCTCTTTCCCTTCTGAACCCTCCTGCATGCATTCTCCTCTCTCTCTTGGGGTGGGGAGTGGGGAGAAAACTCACGTGACCAGTGGGTCGAGAGGGTTGGGGCCGGCAACCACCTGGAGTTGGCCAGAGTCTGAGTGTGCCGATCTGTCCTGGCCTCTGGGATCTCTGGAAAAGCAGACGAGTTGGGTAACAGCCAGGGGCCCCGGAGGACACAGGGGAAGGCTGAAGGCCTGAGAGGCCCTGAGGGAAATGGGAAGGTGGAGACAGGGTGATAGGAGGCAGCTTATGTGAGGCTGGGTATAGGAGAGGGGGTGCTGGTTGGGGTGTGAGCAGACCAAGGGTTACCTGGAATTTACCTTCAGCATAAGGTGAGTGGGAAGGTTTTGGGTGTGGGCCTGGGGCCTGGGCTGGACCATCACACTCCATACAGTCCTTGTCCCTGCACTGCTGGCCCTCGGGACAGGCACACTCCGAGTTAGCCGTGAGGGTGCAGTTTCGAATGAGAAGACCTGGTGACAGAGGAGGGGGAAGGAACACACAGGGTACACTGGCTTAATCCCCGCTCCAGCCCCATCCCAGGCCCACCTCTAGGGATGTGCTACCCTTCGCATTCCTGCCTCCCTGCCCCATCCCACCCAGGCCTGCCCCTCCTCCACCGTCACCCAGTGTCTTTGCCGATAGTGTCATGGTTATTCAAGAACACCTCGAACCTTTTAGAAACTTCATGGTTCAGAAGTTGAAATAGCTTGCATTATTTTCCCTCGCACCCACCGATGCTTTTGTAACTCCTTACTGAAGTATACTGACCGAGAGGTATTCAGGTCACAAACATCTCATACGAGAACTGGGGCAAATTGGACTCTCTGGTGTAACTAGCACCATATTAAGAAACAAGATGACCAGTCTTGTTCGTTTCTAGTCACTAAAACTATCACTATCCTTCCCACCAAGAATAGCCACTGACTTCCGGACCTCTTAACACCAGGAGTTAATTTTGCCAGTTTCTGAACTCTGTATGTGGAAGGAAGCCTGTGCGTGTGCTCATCTGTGCCTGCTTTTACTCAGCTCTTGGCGGGACTGAGCCATAGTGTTGAGTGTGACTGCAAATCATTCATTCTCACCATCACATAGTTTTCCATGGTGTGGCTACACCATGACATATCCATCCCTCTACTGTTAACAAGCATTTGGGTAGTTTATAGTTGCTAGCAATTGGGAACTGCTGTGATCTCAGATTGGTGTTTTACCTGTACTGACATCCTCTGCCTTTAAAATAGAGATTGTAGTCAAGTGTAGAGGTCAGGTGCTAAGTGACTGCCAATGAGTGATCCTGGGGCAGGAGGGTAGGAAGGGCACTGCGTGGGCTGGGCTCCCAGGTGGTTGGGGGTAAGAAAAGAAGGGTGATTCTGGGGAAGGTGGCACCCGGATGTGGGCCAGGCCTGAGTGGGAGTCTCTGGGGGGGTGTTGCTTAGGGCAGTGCACTCATGGGGACCCAGGGAAAGCCGCCCTCACAGGCGAGAGGGGGCTACGGAAAGGGATGTCTGAGGATGCTGGAGACTACCATCAGCAGTTTCCTTAGCACATGCCTTTGGTCAGGAAAGGGTGTGAATTTCTTCTTATCCTTACTCCTTCTCATCTTTATGCCCCTGTGGCATCTCCTTTCTGAATTCTGACTTGTAGTCGCTACTACAACTTGCTTTCCTTGTGGCTTACTAGGAATTGTAAGCCAGCCGGGACAAGGATCTGCAAGGGAAGAGCATTGAAGGGGAAAGGGGGATGGTGGTGGTAGACATGGGGAAGGGTGGGAAAGGTGAAGGAGATACAGGAGGGTACCTGCCAAAAGGGGTGGGAAGGGTTAAAGAAAGGGGGCTGGGATTGGTCGAAGTGAGTGAAGTGCCACTGTTTTCAGTGAAGCCTTCAGGAGCCTGGGAGTTCTCTTCGCCGTGTATAACCTGTGCACAGAACCCCACGCTGATTGCAGGCACTCGTCCATCTTACAGATGGAAATACTGAGGTTCAAGGGGACCAAACACAGTCAACTTCTTTCCAGCGCCCCTGAGTCCTGCAGCCAGTCCTGCCTGGGTGCTTTGGGGCTCTAAGGGCTGAACCTCACCGAGGAGGATCGTGGGTTGCACTGGGCGGGAGAGTAGTGAAGGGGGCTAGACTGGCTCAGTACTGGGAAGAGGCCTTCCAGTGGGGCCTGCAGAGTGAGCTGGGGGACTTTGGCTGAAAAAACCAAAAGCCAATATTGCTGGGGGTTTAGGCCAAGAAGAGAGACACACCCATGTACAGTCCTATTTGTAAGTAGACTGAGGAATACCTCTTGTGTTTTACAGATGTTACCACTTGACTGTTTTGCAGTGGCAAAACCTTGTATTTATTTTAAAGAAAACAGTATTGAAAAAGCTAATCAGATTCAATGCATTTACAGGCAAGTAATATCGTACTTGAGTTAAATAGCCCCTAAGCATGTCCTACTGGAGAATATCTGCTCAAAGGAACCACTTTCAAGCTACTGATCTAAGTACACTGGCACATACGTCATTTCAAAAATTCTAGCTAAAATGGAGAAAGCATGAAAGTGTTCACAACGCAGCTGCTATTTCATTTCTTAATTGTAAAAATGATGAAATCACAAAATAAAACTCAAGCTGCATACACATTCTCTTTCCTAAATTGGCTTTTGGAGGGAAAAAAAAAAAAAGGTTGTGGCCCACTAGCTTGTACTGTTAAGTCCTTAGGAAGATGTATTCCAAGTTCCAGAACAAATGTGCCCTCTGAGAACACCACCAATTCATCAGTGGGGGAGCGGGTAGGAATGGGGGGTGAGTTGCTCATCTGAAATCTAGGGTCCCAAAGCCACTTCCTGTTTTGCATTGATCGTAGTCATTGACCCCCTCCTCATCAGCCCATCAAACTCTGCTCACTCCTGCCCTGAACCACTTCATCGCAGCGTTCCCTGTACATCAACGCATCTTGCCCAGGGCACCCCAGTTCCCACCATGGGCTCCACTGAAGCCACAGAAGCTCGGACTTCCCCCCTCACCGCAGCCTTCTTGCTTCTGCACACCCAGCTCTCCGTCTTGCTCCCCCAAACACTGGCCCACCTCACCAGAGTTACAGTGCCGGCAGCTCTCACAGTGGGGCCGGCTGTGATGGTCCGGCGTGAAGGAGACCCCCGGTGTACACGGATTGCATTGAGCCGCTTTTCCATGCTGCTCGCAGTCTTTGACCAGGAACGTTCCTGTGAGCAGAGTACCAGGGTCAAGGCCGCAGGAAAGCCACTCCCCCGCCCTCTCCAAGGGGCTGCCTCTGGGCCTCTGCAGCGTTCCTCCCTGCTTCCCTCTGGTCCCAGGCCTGGTCCTGTCTCTCCCCAAGGAGCTGGCCCCTGGCAAGGCTCCCTCTTACCTGGTTCACACGTCTGGCAACACCATCCTTCTTGAGTCCAGTAGTGCTTCTCCGGACAGCTCTTGGGGCCTGGGGTTGCTGAGAGTCCCGCCAGGGTCCCTAGAACCCACAGCCAGAAGGGAAGTGGCCGGGCCATGACTCCTGCCCTGGGGGGAGCTCTTCCTGCACCCCAACTGCTGACTGCGGGCCTCGGGGGGGGGGGGCAGCAGGCAGGGTGGGGGGAGCTGGCACCTTCCCAGCTGGGCGCTGGTGTCTCTTCTTAGCGCCTCCAGGGCAGGTCTTCTCGGAGTCGTCCCGAGCTGGTGGCGGGCTGACCTTTGATGCTGTTGAAGCTCTATTGTAGCTGTTTTTCGCTCAGGCAGTCACTGCCACCCCTCCCCCTTTCCTGTGCTGGGTGCTGGGTGCTGGGTGCGGCAGGCTCTGACAGAAGACCTGCTATCTTCAGAGATGCCCCTGATGCCCTAGCCTCTCGTGGTCTCTGTCTCTCTTCTGAATTGAATCGTCTCTGCTTGCCGATGTTACCAGGTGTTGGATGTTCACAGGGATCTGCTTCCCGTATTCACACATCTGTACACAAAAATGCCCACCTTTGCCCCCCTGTTCACAGCTGCGTGTCCCCACGCCTACCCCACGTTGCTTCCTACACAGATGTCATCAGTTTATAGAGAAGGGAAACCAGAACTGAATACAGGTGTGCACGCTGTCCTCTGAAACTCTTGGGGGGCGGGGAGGTCACATAATGCTCAGAAATTTTCAGATTTGGGGAAGAAACCAGCCCTATATGACAAATTCATGGGGCTGGGGCATCGCTTACTACCAAGCACAATATTCCTGCCCCCAGACTATCCACTGTTTTGGTGGATGGATAACGACTATAACCAGCCTCACGTCAACTGATGTCTGGTTTTACGGTCGAAAGAGTTTGCTTTGGGATTGTTCAGAATCGCACAAAAGAGACTTGAACCTGAGTCTGGGCCCTGCTGGGTTGTGTGCCAGGAGCTCACGCATGGTCACTTAACCTTCCTGCCAGGCCTCCCACCCCTTCTACCATCTGTATCCTCCCCTGCCACCACCGGCTGTGTCTGCCCTTGGTCCTAGAGCACCTGAGGGTCTGCTCGCCCAGCTTAGGGCACTTGGGATTAAAGGCCGATCACTGTTTCCCCTGTATCTGTGGCTCTCCTGGGGAGGCTGATTTGGGGATGTCAGAAACAGTGGAACTTTCCTTTCTTTGAGTCCCAGGAGCACATTGGTCATAGCCTTGTTTCTCCAGGCTATTATTTTCACTCAGGGTCTTTGCATTGTTTCCATTCTGCTCATGAAACCTCACACCCCTGTGGGCTCCTTGGTCAGATCTGTTCTCTGTGTTGCTCTTTGGTTTCCTTTCTCTTCATTTTTTCCATCCCCCTGCCTTTCCCCAACCTCCTCTACTCTTCAGGAGGGTCCTCTTGAGTGGGAAGCCACACAGGGGTGTGATTTGAAGAGTTGCTTGTGCAAAACCATCCCACTGGCTATATCCAACCAAGTGCCTGAATTCCCCCGTCAGAGAGCCCTGGGGACCTGAGGATTCTGCTGTCACCAGTTACCTGCATTCCCAGATTATGGTCTGTATCTTCACTGTTAGTCTTTTTTTTCTTTCCTGCGTGGCTTGCCAGATCTTAGTTCTGAGATCAGGGATTGAAACCTGGGGCCTCAGCAGTGAAAACAAGGAGTCCTAACAACTGGCGTGCCTGCTAATTGCATATCCAATCAGTCATATCCAGCTCTTCAGTCACGTCCAACGGACTGTAGCCAGCCAGGCTCCTCTGTCCATGGGGATTCTCCAGGTAAGAATACTGAAGTGGGTTGCCATGCCTTCCTCCAGGGGATCCTCCTGACCCAGATGTCGAACCTGCATATCTTACTGTTCTTTACCACTAGCACCACCTGGGAGGCCCCCTAACTACTGGACCACTAGGGAATTCCCTTCCCTGTTGGTCTTAAACTTAAAGGCGGCCTCGGAGAGAGATGTAGGGATGGAGGAGATCCTGAAGAATGAGGAGGAGTTGGGGACCTTTAGAGAGAAACTTACCAAAGGGGGAACTGAGGATGCTGAGCACTAACCGCCTCCGCTAGACCCTGGGCTCCCCCCCAGGAGGCCTCCTTTCTCTGGGTCAAGGCCTGTCTATTCCTCTACTCTTCACTCTCTGGGGGTGGCAGGGAGGGACAGGGAGGGCAGGAGCAGAGTCTGCCTGGCTCTGTTGGAGAACCCCTGGCCAGGAGTCAGATTTCTGGCCCTGGCTCCACTGGAAGAATGGAATGACTTCGTCTGCCTTCTGTGCTATTTGCACCAACTTCCGATAGGCCTCGCCTGTCCTGGATCTTGCCCTGGACTGGACAGTCCTTCCTCTTCTCCACTCACCTGTGGGTGCAGCCTGCTGACCTCTCCCCCTCGAGTCCTCCACCACCACTTTCTCTTTTGGGATTCAGCTTCTCCCCACCCCTCAGCTGGTGCCAAGATGCATGGTCTTTTCCCAGCAAGGTCCCTCCCGTTCTTGCATCTCCGGAGACAGAAGTCCTTCACCTCTGATGACTCTCATCACTCTGGGGAAGGTAATCTGGAGCAAGGGCGGTAGCCTGGCCATCAACTGAGGTTCCCCTTGCTCCGTATCCCTAAATAGGACACCCTGTGTCTTCTGGTATCTTCCGGTGTATTCCGGTAAGGGCTGGTCGCGCTTAGAGAGGGAGGAACAGTGCCATGGACTTGCAGGGATTCCTGTGGGTCAGATGTGAAGGTTACTCCTGCTTCTGCTTCCTCTTTTAGCTGAAGCCTTGTTCCTGCCTGTCTGCTCCTGGGTGTTCCTGTACCTCTGCCCTGCCACGGGCTCCGGGACACAAGGCCATCTTGGATTTTCCTCCGGACCGTCTATAAGCAGAAGGCTGTTAGATTTAAAGCTTTCCTGAATCTTAGATCTCGTGAAGGTACAAGTTAAAATTGCATTTGGATACTCTGGCTCTTGAATGTGGGAAGCCTCTAGAAACTAGAAAGCGCAAGGAGGGACTTCCCTGGTGGCCCAGTGGTTAAAAATCCACCTTGTAATTCAAGGGATGCAGCTTTGATCCCTGGTCTGGGATCTAAAATCCCTGATCTCACATGCCTTGGGGCAACTAAGACTGCACATGGCGACTACTGAGCCCTAGTGCCACAATGAAGATCTGACTCAGCCAAATAAATAAATATTAAAAAAGGAAAGGAAAAACAAAACAAAAAAAACAAGGGAACAGAGTCTCCCCTGAAGCCTCCGGAAAGAAACAGCCTATGATACTTTGATTTTAGCCAAGTGATATCCATTTCTGGCTTTTGACCTTCAGAACTCTGATAGT
Organism: Cervus canadensis; assembly: GCF_019320065.1. NCBI lineage: Eukaryota > Metazoa > Chordata > Mammalia > Artiodactyla > Cervidae > Cervus > Cervus canadensis. The sequence continues at coordinate 15,528,330 of NC_057406.1, read as the reverse complement.
AAACTTGTGCTCTTTTCAGCTACTGAGTTTGTGGTGATATGTTACAGCAGCCACAGAAAACTACAGCATATAGATCCTCTGGCATTTGTTTGAGATTTACTAGGTGGCCTAGTTGTTGTTGTTCAGTTGCTAAGTCATGTCTGACTCTTTTCAACTCTAGGGATTGTAGCATGCCAGGTTCCTCTGTCCTCTACCATCTCCCAGAGTTGGCTCAGATTCAGGTCCATTGAGTCGGTGATGCTATCTAGCCATCTCATCCTCTGCCACCCACTTCTCCTGCCTTCAATCTTTCCCAGCATCAGGATCTTTTCCAATGAGTCAGCTCTTCTCATCAGGTGGCCAAAGTATTGGAGGTTCAGCTTTAGCATCGGTCATTCCAATGAATATTCAGGGTTGGTTTCCTCTAGGACTGACTGGTTGGAACTCCTTGCAGTCCAAGGGACTCTCAAGAGTCTTCTCCAACACCACAGTTCAAAAGCTTCAATTCTTCGGCCCTCAGCTTTCTTTATAGTTCAACTCTCAAAGCTATACATGACTACTGGAAAAACCATAGCCTTGACTATATGAACCTTTGTTGACAAGGTGGTGTCTCTGCTTTTTAACACGTTGTCTAGGCTTGTCATAGCTTTCCTTCCAGGGAGCAAGCGTCTTTTAATTTCTTGGCTACAGTCAACATCTGCAGTGATTCTGGAGCCCAAGAAAAGAAAATCTGTCACTGCCTGTGACCCTCCATACCCACCTAGATAGGAGGATCCCAGGATAAGTGGAGCAAGTGTCTCTTTCAGAATCTCAGACTGGTGGTCTAAAAGCTTCTCTGTCAGCTACTACCTGGATCATCTCAGGCGAGTCCCAGAACCTCTCTGAACTGAGTCTGTATCTGCTTGGTGATAATGTCATGTTGGGAGAATTAATCTTGACAACATGAATGAAAGGGGCTTCCCAGGTGGTACAGTGATAAAGAATCCACCTGCGATGCAGGAGGTGCAGGAGATGTGGGTTTGATGGGTTGGGAAGATCTCCTGGAGTAGGAAATGGCAACCTGCTCCAGTATTCTTGCCAGGAAAATTACATGACAGAGCCCGGCGGGCTATAGCCCATGGGGTCCCAAAGAGTTGGACACAACTGAGAGAGAGCACAGCAGCATATGAATGAAATGCCTTGCCCCAACTCTAGAAACGTTCATTCCTTGCCTTCCTTTCTTGGTGTTTGAGGCTGCGAGTCCCAAGGCACGGGATTGAGAGAACAGCCCTTTAACCTGGGAATGAACTGAAGAAGCATGAAAGAGATGAAGACTCACTGGATGAGCCGGCCATTCGGAGTGGCATATGTGCTCCATGTGGTTCACTCAGATGGCTCTTGTTATGCAAAAAAGTGATGCTGCAAGGAGGTGGGGGCCACTTCCCCTCCCTGAGGCTGCTGCACCCTGGCATTTCCTGATTTCTCTTGCCCACCCAAATGAGTGACGACTGTACACACACCAGTCTAGGCAGCTCTGTGATTTCCCCAAACTTTCACTGAGTCTAGGAAGTAGCACAGTGACTCTTGTCCGTAACTTGCCTTCATTCCCCACTCCTGGCCTGTGGTGTGTCCTCTGAGCCTTTACCTCTCACGGCCAGATCACCTCTTAGTGATGTGCTGCAGCGAGCCAGCACTGTCCAGTCAAAGCCCGATTGTTAAATTGTCAAGCATCTTGTGAGCTGATTACGCGTTAGGAGCTTGAAATTGGCCATAGTGGGAGTACTCACAACCACATAAGTCAGAAAATGCTACAAATCGAGAGAGCTACTGTTAAACGGTTACCACCACATGGCTTCTAAAAGTGAAACTGGCTCAGTCATGCCCAACTCTTTGCCACCCCCATGGACTATACAGTCTGTGGAATTCTCCGGGCCAGAATACTGGAGTGGGTAGCCGTTCCCTTCTCCCGGGGATCTTCCCAAACCTGCTAAGGCTGGGCTCAATCCTTGTCTTTATCCTGTTTTAGATCCTGGGAAGGCAGAGTTCTTTCATCAGGGCCCCAGGCGCATTCTTTCTAACTTCTACTTAGAACTGCTAGAGATGAGCCCCTGTCTTACTACTCCATCCTCCGATGGCTCAGTGGTAAAAAGTCTGCCTGCCAATGCAGGAGACACAGGAAACATGGGTTCGATCCCTTGGGGTAGGAAGTGGCAACCCACTCCAGTATTCTTGCCTGGGAAATCCTATGGACAGAGCATGGGGGGGCCACAGTCCATGGGTTCACAAAGAATTGGACACGACTGAGCGTGAGCACAAGAGAACTGCCCTAATGCTCCAACCTGCTCAGACTCCCAGACTAGCAGAGCTGGAAGGGAGGTTTCTTTTTCTTTTCGTTTTTTGGCTGCGTGGGATGTGGGATCTTAATTCCCCCACCAAGGATCCAACCCACACCTCCTGCAGTGGAAGGAAGTTCGGACTCTTAATTGCTGGATCCCCAGGGAAGCTGAAGGAGGTTTCTGATCCTGTGTGTCCATCCCCTTATGTTACAGACATCAGAACCAGGGGCCCAAGAGGCAGGATGACCAGTTCTTTGTGGCAGAGTCAGGAGGTCATACAGGGGTCCTGAACCCCGGCCCACTGCTGATGGCAGCACTTACAGAGCCGGCACATACTGCTCTGTGCACAAGCCGGACTGAGTTCTCGGAGGCAGATACTCTCAGCCTGCAGACCTGCCCGGCTACTTTCCCTGAACCTTTCTGCTGCCTGTCTCACAGACACTGTTCTCTGCCTTTTTGCTCTTTGAAAGCACCTCAGTTTCTTTCTTTACTTTTCTTTCTCTAAATTGAAATTTAATTATATGAGTAATATATTTATGTGTGCTGTGTGCTAAGTCACTTCAGTCGTGTCCGACTCTTTGCGACCCTGTGGATTGTAGCCTGCCATGTGAATATATTCATATATTCATAGCATCTCTTTATAGAAAATTCATAGGTATTCATATTCATATGCATTCATATATGAATATATTCATAGCATCTCTTTATAGAAAATTAAACCAGTAAAATCCGTCAATTCCACCAGAAATTAAATGCACTAAAGATTCTTGTACATATGCTCCGGGAGATACGTGCCAGAATTTTCAAGCACTACTATGGGTAATAGCAAAAGAAAAAGAAAAGAACCCATCGGTCTTTAAGTGATTGAATAATAAATGAGTTTTACTTGAATAATAAATGATTAATAAATGATAGATTCCCCTAACAGAGTATTCACCCAATGGAGTACTTTCAAGGAGTGGAAATGAGTGACCTACATGGAGCCACATACAATAATATGGATGAGTCTTAAAAACATAATATTGAATGACAATGTGAATGCATTCCTTCATGCCAGCGTATCATATGCTTAAAAATGGTTTTAATGGTGAATTTTAGGGAACTCCCTGACGGTCTAGTGGTTAGGAATCCGCACTTATATTGCAGTGGGCTGGATCCCTGGTCAGGGAACTAAGATCCCGTAAGCCGTGCAGCCAAAAAATAAAGTTAATTTTATGTTATGTATATTGACTGAGAGAAGCAAGACACAGAAAAGAACATAAGACTCCAGATATATGAGGTATAAAACCAGGCAAGACTAACCAATTTTGTTGTTAGGATACATACACACATAGGAGGTAGGACTAGAAAGAAAAGTAAGGGAGTCGAGACACTGCGCCCCCTGCTGGGGAATAAGGGTATGACTAGGAAACGTCTAAGTTTCTGGGGAGGTCCTGGTCTCAGCGTGGGTTTTCATGTTGTGATTTCTATATACGATTTTGTATATTTGGTATAGTTCACAATATAAATCTTAAAAATAAAAATATATTTATATATTCATATACATATATAAATAAGACAACTGATAAAATCAACTTCAAAACCACTTTGAAGGGCGGTGCCCTTGGCACCCGGGCATGGCATCAGAAAATGCACCTGAAACAGTTTGACTTAGGGCACCTATTTCCACCTGGGACAGTCATTAAAATCAAATATTTGAACCTATATCTAGAGCTCCTAGTCACTTTATATGAAATATTGTAGCAGGATTTAAAAAAATAATGAAACACACTAAATCCCATTGCTCTTACTAAATATATTATTGCTAAATATTGTTACATTGTATAAGATTTCATCATATATTAATGTTTTAGTGAGAGTAAGAGAGATCTTTCATGTTGTAAATAAGTAAAAATAATATTATTTCTAAATGTTGTTTTCCCCAATTTAATTTTCATTTTGGCCACACAGTGCTTGTGAGATCTTAGTTCCCAACCAGGGATTGAACCCTGGCTCACTGGACCACCAGGGAAGTCCCTCAAAATTTGCCAATTAAAAAAAAAAATTTTTTTTTTTTTGGTGGTGCCACCTGACTTTTGGGATCTCAGTTCCCTGATCAGGAATTGAAACTGGGCCATGGCAGTGAAAAACCCAGAGTCCTAACCACTAGACCACCAGGGAGCTTGTTTTCCTCAACTTTCTGTCATCCTTTTTTATTTAAAAAATTAGGAGTGAAGATGGAAAAAATACTGAACAATTATAGATAAGACTCAAATTCCCTTTGACTGACCTCCTCCTGTCAGCCCCTATCTGGTCCTCTCTCTGCCCCCTCAGGGGTAATCATCGTTTAAGATTACTGAGGATTCTTGCAGAACTTTCTCTAAGCAAACAAATTCTACGTGTGTGTTTTTATTTTAGGAATGTTCATGGCCCCAAATGAGGAAAGGTGCCTTTCCCTTTCCCTTGTTAGGCTGTGGTTGATAAGCAGGTTATTTTTATACAGCAGGGAATGAAAGTCCAAAACTGCCGGAGACAGATGTCTACCAGCAGAAAACCAGACGAATTTTTCCAGTAAAGTGTGTTTTCTTTCCTACTTAAAATATTATTCAGCAAAACTCAAATATTTCTCATTCTGATCGTAGCCCCTCTCCTACTGAGGACCTTCTGCTAGACGTTCCCGGAGGAGGGACGGTGTCCTGTCTCCAGTGCGTGCTCAGTTGCTCTGTCGTGTCTGACTCTTTGCAAGCCTGTGGACTGTAGCCCGCCAGGCTCCTCTGTGCATGGAATTTTCCCGGCAAGAGTATTGGTGGTGGGATGCTATGCCCTCCTCCAGGGGATCATCCCAACCCAGGGATTGAACCTGTGTCTCTCAGGTGCAGCTGGATTCTTGACCACTGAACCACTGCGGGAGGCCTCCCGTCTCCAGTTCAGTTCAGTTCAGTTGCTCAGTCGTGTGCCATTCTTTGCAGGAGTCGGGAGGTGACAAAGGGAGCCCCTTCGTCTCCAGGGAGGTGAGCAAAAAGCCGCTCATACAGCCTGTGGTCACTACTTCTCCCTGGCCTGTGGTCACTACTTCTCCCTGGCAAGGGGCTTACCCCTCCTGCCTTTGTACCGAGATAGTTGAACGCACCTTCCCTTTCTTATTGGAAATGGTAGGTTACCTCTGTTCCCAAGGGGAAATACTACGCAAGCCTGCCGTAATTCTCCTAGCTCAGAGCCAGAAAGACAGCCTATGGAACCAATTATGCATTGAGTCTCTGTACTCATTAAAAATGATCTCTTGGAAATGAAACAGCCCAAGACTGGCAGGTCCATGTTCTCCTTGGGTTGATTTTTAAAAGTCCATCTTTTGGACCTAGAGACTGGCATACAGAGTGAAATAAGTGAGAAAGAGAAAAGCAAATATCTTCTATTAATGCATATATGTGACATCTAGAAAAATGGTATAGCTGAACCTACTTGCAAAGCAGAAATAGAGACACAGACGTAGAGAACAAACTTATGGACCCTGGTGCAGGCTGGGGAGGGGGCGGGATAGGGAGTGGAATGAATTGGGAGATTGGGATTGACATATATACAGCTATACTTTATGCATACTTTATACTATGTATACAATAGATAACTAATGAAAACCTACTGTATAGCTCAGGGAACTGTACTCAGAGCTCTGTGGTGAGAGGGTGGATATATATAGACTGATTTGCATTGCTGTACAGTAGAAAATAACACAACATTATAAAGCAATTTAACTCCAATAAAAATTTTAAAAATAAACAAAGGTCCATCTTTTTCAGCTTCTCTGGTGGCTCAGTGGTAAAGAATCCATTGGCAATGCAGGAACCTCAGGAGATGTGGGTTTGATCTGGAAAGATCCCCCGGAGGAGGGCATGACAACCCACTCCAATGTTCTTGCCTGGAGAATCCTACGGACAGAGGAGCCTGGCAGGCTACAGTCCATGGGGTCGCAGAGTTGGACAGGACTGAAGCGACTTAGCATGCACGTACCATCTTTTCCAAGATAAAGAAAGGATTGTTAATTAGCCTCATACCCCAGCCTGCCGGGCAGAATTCTCCAAGGGCCTAGCACACTTGTGTTTTGTGCCGGGAGCCAACACACAAGACCCTACCCCTAAAAAGGCCGTAAGGGAGAAAACCTGACGGGCAAGGCGAATCAGGTTTTCAGGGGTTTCGAAAAGGCCAGCTCACGAGATCCCACCCATGACAAGGTCACGAGGAGAAAGCCTGACAGGCAAGGCAGATCAGGTTTTCAGGGATTTCGAAAAGCTGCCCCCAGCGCTCACCTTAAAGATGATATCTGTCTTTCTGATGCCTGCCTCAATGGACTACTCCCTAATTTCTCTGACACAGGCAGGAAGGCCTTCCCCGATCTCTTCCCAAATAAGAATCAATTTAAAACTTTAATCAGTAAGTTTCCCAGGTGGTGGTATTTTATGAGATTATTCAGGGTGAAAGGAGTGTTTTAATTTAAACTCCTTTGCTGGTAGTTTGTTAGCCAAACGCATTTATGCCCTTGGTACTAATATGCATGATTGCTTATAATACCCTAATCATAAAATAGCATAGAGAACCTGATTATATAAAAGCCCTAATAGATATAGAGCCCTTTTAAGGGGTAAAGGAGTCCTATTAGAAAACATAAGAAAAATTATTCTATAGGTGGTTATTGGGTTGTGATTCGCTTGCTGTGTTTTTGCTTGCTGTATTTTTGCCTTTAATGTGCTAAGGTTGTGTTATAAAAACCATTGTTAATATAGTTAAAGATCTAGAGAAATAAGAACTTAGCCCTAGTGTGGTAACAATGAGATGGTTGTTAATTGTCAGTCAGGAGTGCTAGGCAGAAGCTGCCTCACCAAAGTCGCAGAGTCTGTATGGGGTAAACTTCTTAGATAAACGCAACCAACAACTTTTGCAGAAAGATTAATTTTTGTATTAACAAGAATATAATTCTACTCCGTACTATTTCCCTATGACACTGTTACCTTTCAGTTAAGGTCACCATAAAAACGGAAAATAGGTTTACAATCACCTGACCTGCTTAAAATGTTAATAGCCCCAAGGCCAGAAGATCATGTGCTAAGAATTGCTATAGAATTAGAAAGCAAAAAAATCCTGCTTTTCCTAAAAATCAAAGTGATGTAATGCTAATCCTGTGTAATCATGAGTAAGCATCTTGTACCTTGAAAACGTTCTGTGAAAGGGTATAAAACCAATTGTCAAAAAGTAAAACACAGACTTGGCCCTATCAAGGCTAGTCTCACGTGTCTTCTATCTCTCGCCGATGCCGTTCATCCTGAGGGTACCCCCTGGATCCTGCCGAGGCTGAACCCCGGCAGTTTTGGGTTTTGCTTTGTTTTCTTATGGGGGTTCCCTGGTGGCTCAGATGGTAAAGCGTCTGCCTGCAATGTGGGAAACCTGGGTTCCATCCGTGGGTTGGGAAGATCCCCTGAAGAAGGAAATGGCAACCCACTCCAGTACTCGTGCCTGGAAAGTTCCATGGATGGAGGAGCCTGTGGGCTGCAGTCCATGGGGTCACAAAAAGCTGGACACAACTGAGTGGCTTCATTTTCCTTTTGTTTTCTTATACATGATACACAGTACACATCCTTCTAAAATTTGCTTTTTCAATCCAATAATATGTCTTAGAGATCATTCCATGTTATATATGTAGAACTACTAGTTTGGATAGAGAATGGATATATGCAGGCTTTTTAGCCATTTTCCTTTTTAGGAAATATTTAGTTTAGAATATTTAGTTTTCCCCCTAACATCTCATTATTACAAATGGTGTCGCATAAACATCTGAAGCATCTGTATGTCTGTGGGAGTGTTTCTTTAGAGTAGATTCTGGGCACTGGAATCGCTGAGTCATGGGGTGTGCACATTTTTCACTTTAATAGATACTGGCAAATTGCTTTCCAAAGTGGCTCTACAATTCACACGCCCACTAGCTGTGGGATGAGAGCATGCCTCCTCACACCCTGCTCACTTTTCATTTTAGCAAAGCACTGTGGACAATCGAATTGGGGGAAATGTCATGTTGTTTCAGCGTTCATCCCCTGGTTACCAGCAAGGTCCAGCATCCTTCCGTGATCGTCGGCCGTTGTATTTTCTCTTTGTTTTTGACATCTTTTTATCTTTGGGTCACCACAGGTGTCTTCAAGACCAGTCTTGGTTCTTCCCTGTGAAAATCCTGTTTTAACCTCAAATTGCAGGGCCTCCACCAGTCCCGTGGATCCCTTCAGATTGTTGTTTCTTTTTTTAAGTCATGGCGAATCATTTATTGTGGCATGTGGGATCTAGTTCCCTGACCAGGGGTCAAACCCAGGCTTCCTGCATTGGAAGCATGGAACCTTAACTACAGGACCACTGGGGAAGTCCGCCTTTAGATGTTTGCCCTCATCCTAGGTGCTCAATGTCCCTGTGGCAGTGGAGGTCATTCCTGTCTCCCCTACAAACCTCCAGAAACTTCAGACCTGCATGGAGGTGGTGTGCCTTTCCTCATTTGTAAAATTCCAGTAGGACTTGGGGGAACCCCAGACTGCTCCACCTCAGCACTAAATGCCTCCCTAAGACTGCACAGTCTTCTGGTCCAGACTGAAGAGCAACAAGGTGCATGCGACCGTTTTTAAAATTGAGATAAAATTCAATATTTTAACCATTTTATAATGTACAATTCAGTGGATTTTAGGATTTTTCCTAATGTTGTGCAGATAACACCACTTTCTGATTCCAGAACATTCCCATCTCCCCTAAGAGAAACCTCATGCCCACTAGCAGTCAGTCCCACTTCCCCCCTCCCCCATCTCCCAGCAACAACAAATCTATTTTTGGTCAATATGGATTTGCCTATTCTTAACACACAAGCTGGAATCAAGATTGCTGGAAGAAATATCAATAACCTCAGATATGCAGATGACACCACCCTTATGGCAGAGAGTGAAGAGGAACTAAAAAGCCTCTTGATGAAAGTGAAAGAGGAGAGTGAAAAAGTTGGCTTAAAGCTTAACATTCAGAAAACTAAGATCATGGCATCTGGTCCCATCATCTCATGGGAAATAGATGGGGGAGACAGTGGAAACAGTGGCTGACTTTATTTTTTGGGGCTCCAAAATCACTGCAGATGGTGACTGCAGCCATGAAATTAAAAGACGCTTACTCCTTGGAAGGAAAGTTATGACCAACCTAGATAGCATATTAAAAAGCAGAGACATTACTTTGCCAACATAGGTCCATCTGGTCAAGGCTATGGTTTTTCCAGTGGTCATGTATGGATGTGAGAGTTGGACTGTGAAGAAAGCTGAGCGCCAAAAAATTGATGCTTTTGAACTGTGGTGTTGGAGAAGATTCTTGAGAGTCCCTTGGACTGCAAGGAGATCCAACCAGTCCATCCTAAAGGAGACCAGTCCTGAGTGTTCATTGGAAGGACTGATGCTGAAGCTGAAACTCCAATACTTTGACCACCTCATGCGAAGGGTTGGCTCATTAGAAAAGACCCTGACACTGGGAGGGATTGGGGGCAGGAGGAGAAGGGGACGACAGAGGATGAGATGGCTGGATGGCATCACTGACTCGATGGGCATGAATCTGAGTAAACTCCGGGAGCTGGTGATGGACAGGGAGGCCTGGCGTGCTGCGATTCATGGGGTTGCAAAGAGTCGGACACGACTGAGCAACTGAACTGAACTGACTAAACTGAACATTTCATATATATGGAGTCATATAATATATGGTCATTTGTGTCTGGCTTCTTTCACTTTAGCAAAATATCTTCAAAGTTTATCCACGTTGCTGCATGACTTCAGTTCATAATTCTTTTTTATGGCTGAATAATATTCCACTGTGTGGGTATCTCACATTTTACCTATCCATTTATTAGCTGATGAACATTTGGGTTGTTTCCACTTTTTGGCTGTTTTGAAAGAAGCTTCTGTCAACATTCACGTATAGATTTTAATTGAACATGTGTTTTGAGTTCTCTTGAGTATATACCTACAATTGGAATGGCTGGGTCGTATGTTAAGTCTATGTTTAGCTTCTCAAGGAACTGCCAAACTTTTTTCCACAGTAACTGAACCATTTTGCATCCCCCGTAGTGGTACACGTACTTACTGTACAAGCTTACCATCATCTGTCAATTTCCGTTAAAAAATTATAGCTACCCCGGTTATATATTCTTTTCATGTTCTTTTTGGACATTTATATTCTTCTTTAAGAAATGTCTGTTCAAATCCATTGCCCATGTTGAAATTGGATTAGTCATCCTTTTTGTTTGGTTAGAGGAATTCTTTATATATCCTGGATATTGGATTCATCAAATATGTGACTTGCAAATATTTTTTCTTTTCTATGAATGTTTTTTTCACTTTCTTAGTAGTGTCTTTTGATACACAAACATGTTTAATTTTGATAAAGTCCAGTTTTTTTTTCTTTCATTGCTTGTGATCTTGGTGTCATATTTAAGACATCCTTGCATAACCCAGTGTCACACGGATTTACACCTATTTCTAACAGTTTTATTTCTTTGATCTATTTCAACTTAATTTTTGTATATGATTTGGGGTAAGAGTTCAACATCATTCTTTTGCCTGTGAATATGCACTGTCCCAGAACTAGCTGTTAAAAAAAGACAATTCATTTTGCATTGAGTGATCATAATGCCTTTGTCAAAATTAATTGGCCATAGATATATGAATTGATTCCTGGACTCTTGAGTTTATTCCATGGATCTGTATGTCTGTCTTTATGCCAGTACCACACTGTTTTGATTACCATAACTTTGTAATAAGTATTGAAATTGGGAAGTATGAGTCCTCCAATTTTGTTCTTTTTCAAGATAATTTTGGTTATTCTATATCTCTTGTATTTCTGTATGAATTTTAAGATTAGCTTGCCTATTTTTGCAAAACAATGCAGTTTGAATTTTGATAAGGGTTGCACTGGATCTGTAAATGAATTTGGGGAGTATTGTCATCTTAAAAAATGTGAAGTCCTGGGACTTCCCTGACAATCCAGTGGTTAAGATTTTATGCTTCCACTGCAGGGGGCACAGGTTCAATCCCTGGTCAGGATTCCACATACCTTATGGATGAAAAAAAAAAAAAGCAGAAAATCAGAGTTCTCCAATCTATGAGAAGATAGGCTATTTTTCCATTTATTTAGATTTTCGTTGATGTCTTTCAACATTGCTTTGTAGTTTTCATTGTACAGTCTTGCACTGTCTTCATTAAATTTATTCCTAAGTATTTTATTCTGTTTGATGCTACTGTGCATGGAACTGTTTTCTTAGTTTCATTTTCGAACTGTTCATTGTTCGTGTAACACTTTGACTTTCAGAGGAGGTCATTGTTTTCTCCACAGAGTTAGAACTTGGTGTTTTGGGGATAGATGTGTTATGATTACATCCGGTGGGCTGTGGCTTGGGTTACCTGTGACTTATCTGAAGTCACTGATGGAGCATTTGATTCTGTGACGTAAAGGGAAACTTATCTGACTCATCTTCCCCACACTTCCTTTTCTTTTGTCTCCCTCTACTGGGAGAGGAAGAGGGTGGTTTGGTGGCGGGGGCTTCCCCATCTCTCACGGTTGCTTTCCCTGACCTTGGGATGCCTCTGAGGCATTTCTGAAGGTCGAGGGTTGTGGCAGCCATCCCTATTACGTGTGAGTTGGACCAGAATCCTCCCTTCTTTGATGAGTGTCTTGCCCACAGAGGAACAGAGAGGGTGCCTAACCTAAGGTCACACAGATTTACACTTGGTTCTAAAAGTTTGATTTCTTTGATCTATTTCGACCTAATTTTTGTATATGATTTGAGGTAAGAGTTCAACATCATTCTTTTGCCTGTGAATATGCATCGTACCAGCACCAGTTGTTAAAAAGACTACTCATTTCATGTTGAGTGGTCATGGTGCCCTTGTCAAAATCAATTGGCCATAGATGTATGAATTGATTTCTGGACTCTTGAGTTTATTCCATGGATCTGTATGTCTGTCTTTATGCCAGTGCCACACTGTTTTGATTACCAAAACTTTGTAGTAAGTATTGAAATTGGGAAGCGTGAGTCCTTCAATTTTGGCGTGAGTTCCTTCAGGAAGGGTCCTGGAGGTGGTTGCGATCAGAGCAGTCAGGGGAGGGTGAAAATCTGGTAAATGGGATGACACATTTCACCTGCACTAGAGCTCAGAGACAGCAATGAGAGCTTTAGGATGGGCAATGGGGTGGGGAGGGGTTCTGTGGCTGAGGAGACCCCATCGTATGTTCATGCTAAAACAATGGGATAGGCTGGCTAGGTACAGCTGTAGGAAGCAGGATATTTGCAAGTTTGTGTGTTTTGATAGTCGAGTACACAGAAAAAAAAAGTCTATGCATAGTTACTGGAATTTTAAAGATCAAGTAATTTTACTTATTAAAGTAATAAATTTCAAACCTTATTTTCCTTAGGCACTTTAGGTTCAAATAAGTTTTGTTATTCTGTTAAAAATACAATAAAAATGTAAAATCTTATTATTTTTCTTTTCTTTTATTATTATTATTTTTTTTTTCTTTAATTTCAACCTATAGGTTTTGTTTAACTCTTTACAATAGAGTAAAACAAAGACAGTGATCTTCCCTTTTATTGAGCATTTTTTTTTATGGTGGTAAAGTACACATAAAAATTACCATCTCAACAGTTAAGTATATAGTCCAGTATAGGTATAAGTGCAGGGCTTCCTTGGTGGCTCAGACGGTAAAGAATCTGCCTGCAATGATAGAGACCCGGGTTCGATTCCTGGGTCGGAAAGATCCCCTGGAAAAAGGGAATGGCTACCTACTCCACTATTCTTGCCGGGAGAATTTCATGGACAGCGGAGCCTGGTGGGCCACCGTCCATGGGGTTGCAAAGAGTCAGACACAACTGAGTGACTAACTAACATACAGGCCAGTGATATTAAATATATTCACCTTGTTGTGAAGTCATCGCCATCATCCACCCCCCCCCAAACTCTTCTTAACCTGTAAAACTGAAAATCTACATATATTAAACAAAAATTCCATTTTCTCCTCCTCCTAGCCCCTCTCAACCTCCATCTTAACTTTCTGACATTATGATCTTGACTATTCTAAGTACCTCAGATAAATGAAATGAATAGTTTTCTCACGATGCCCTCAAGGTTCGCCCTTGTTGTAGCGTATTGCAGAATTTTCTTCCTTTTTAAGGCTGAACAATATTCCACTTTATGCATATACACATTATGCTTATTCATTCATCTGTCAATGGACATATGAGTTGCTTTCACATTTTAGCTATTGAGAATAGTGCTGTTGCAAACATAGTAAACCAAACTCTTCTACACCCTGCTTTCAATTCTTTTCTGCATATAGCCAGAAATGCAATTGCTGGATCATGTGATAATTCTATTTTTAATCTTTTAGGCACCACTGTTTTCCAGTAGCTGCACAGTGTTTACATTCCCATCAACAGTGCATGAGGTTTCCAATTGCTCCACGTTTTCGCCATCACTTATTTTCTGTTTTTTTTTTTGATAGCACCCATGCTAATGTGTATAAGGTGATATCTCACTGTAGTTATGTTTCACACTTCTCTAATGATTAGTAATGCTGAACAATCTTTCCATGTGCTTATGGGCAATTTATCTGTCTTCTTTGGAAAAATGTCTATTCAACTTCTTAGCACTTTTTTTTTTGGCCCTGCTGCAGAGCGTGTGGGATCTTAGTTCCCTGACCGGAAATTGAACCCCTGCCCCTGGCCGTGGAAGCACTGAAACTTAACCACTGGACTGCCAGGGAATTCCCTCTTTGCACATTTTTGAGGGTTTTGTTGTTGCTGTTATTTTTTAATTTTGCTATTGAGTTATTAGAGTTCTCTCTATAATCTGGATATCAATCCCTGATCAGATATATGATTTGCACATATTTTCTCCCATTCTCAGGGTTGCCCTTTTACTGTGTTGATAGCATCTTTTGGTACACAAATTCTGAAAATTTTCATGAAGTTCAATGTGTCTTATACATATACATATATTCAGATTATTTTCCATTATAGGTTATTATAAGATATTGAATATAGTTTCCTGCTCTGTACAGTAGGTCTTTATTTTACATTTTATGTATGTTAGTGTGTATGTTAATCCACACCCCAGTTTACCCCTCCCCACCCTTTCTCCTTTAGTAACATAAGTTTTCTGTCTGTGAGTCTGTTTCTGTTTTATATATAGATTCATTCGTATTATTTTTTAGATTTCTGCATATAAGTGATATATAATATTTGTCTTTGACTTATTTCACTAAGTATAATATGTTTTAGGTCTATCCATGTTGCTGCAAATGGCAATATTTCATTCTTTTATATGGCTGATCAATATTCTATCATATATACACATATATACACACCACATCTTCTTATGTCAGTTGTCTGTTGATGGGCACTTACGTTGTTTCCATGTCTTGGCTATTGTACACAGTGCAGCTTGCTGAGAGATTTTTTAAAAATTAATTAACATTTAATTTGTGGCTGTGCCGGATTTCCGTTGCCGCGTGGGCTCTCCAGCTGTGGCCAGCAGGGGCTACTTGTGGTGCACGGGCTTCTCATTGTGGTGACGTCTCTTGTTTCAGAACACAGGCTCTAGGTCACAGGGCTTCAGCAGTCGTGGCTCACGGGCTTAGCTGGCACACAGCATGTGGAATCTTCCTGGAGCAGGGATTGAACCCATGTCTCCTGCACTGGCAGGCAGATTCTTTACCACTGAGCTATGAGAGAAGCCTGCTGAGAGATTTTTGATTACTGATTTAGTTTCCTAACTAGTTACAGGTCTATTCAAATTTTCTGTTTGTGATGCAGTCTTTGAAGGTTTTGTGTCTCTAAGAATTCATTCATTTCATCTAGGTTATCCAGTTTTTCGGTGTACAGTTCGCAGTACTCTCTTATAATCCTTTTCATTTCTTTTTTTTTTTTAAATCCTTTTCATTTCTGTAGAATGAGTAGTAATGTGTATTTAATTTGCTTTTATTATTTTTGGCCGCCCCTCACAGCTTGCAGGATCTTAGCTGCTCAGGCAGGGATCGAACTCGTGCCCCTTGTAGGGGAAATGTAGAATTCTAACCGCTGGACCCCCAGGGAATTCCCTCATTTCTGATTTTAGTAATTTGTCTTCTCTCTTTTTCTCTTAGTTCATCTAACTAAAAGTTTGCTGATTTTCTTGATCTTTTCAAAGAACCAATTTTTTGTTTCAGTGAGTTTCTCTGTAGTTTTCCTGTTCTCTATTTTGTTTATCTTTGCCCTAATCTGTGTTATTTACTTCCTTCTGCCAGCTTTGGGTTTAGCTTGTTCTTCTTTTTCTAGTTCCTTAAGTTGTAAAGTTAGGCTGTTGATTTGAAATCTTGCTTTTTTTAATGTAGGAAAATTTGCTATAAAATTTCCACTTAGTTACCACAATCACTACATCCCCAAAGTTTTAGTATGTTGTGTTTTCATTTGCCTGTAACTATTTTATAATTTCCTGTGTGCTTTCTTCTTTGATCCATTAGTTGTTTAAAATGTAAAAGTGTTGTAAAAATGTGTTGTTTAATTTCCATGATATTGTGAATTTTACAGTCTTCGTTTTGTTATTAATTTCTAACTTCATTCTATTGATCAGAGAAGATACTTTTTATGATATCTGTCTTTTAAAATCTACTGAGGGACTTCCATGGCGGTCCAGTGGTTAAGGCTCTGAGCTTCCACTGCAAGGGGCGTGGGTTTGACCCCTGGTCAGGAAGCTAAAATTCTGCATTGCCATGTGATGCTGCCAAAAAAAAAAAAAAAAGAAACCAAAACAAACTCAAATATATGTGAAACAGTATGAGTCTGATTTCAACTTTATCACTTCTTGTTGGATTCAGTTAAGGTTTGACTGGAGAAGCAAAACAGCTGTGAGTGACATGGATTAGAGGACTGATGAAGGGTCTATCTGTGGTGGGCCTGAGATCACCATAGATCAGTCGGGAAGAAATGCTGGCTGTGAAGTGGGGAAGGGCTTGGAAGGACCACGTGGAACCTGCGTCTGTCCCTCATAGCTCCAACCTGGATGATGTGGGTTGTCTGCAGAAGTACTTGGCACCCTCTGCCATGGAGAGGCACACACTCCTGGCCCAGGAGCTGGCGTAGCTGAAGGGGGAGGTCTGACAGGAGCAGGAGGCTCTGCAGGACTGGTTGTTGCTCCCTGGGCTGAAAAAGTGAACTGTCAGAGCAGCTGTGATAGGTGGGGGCTGCCGCACCCAAGCACCCACGCTGACCCTCAGGGCAGTGGTTGCTGCTTCACTTCTGCCTTTCCACCTTTCAGACCCCACACACACTTCTCTCATAGCCAGCCCTAATCTGGAACCACACAGAGAGGGAATTTCAAGAAATGTGCTTCATTTTAGCTATGCTGACAATGCCACTGCTTTGATCACAAACATTCCTGGAGTTAAAAGGACACTGTCCACCGAGGGAACAGTGTTACTATCTCAAGTGGACAATATATGACCGTGATCTGTGATGACTACCTCAAGAAGGCTTAAGTTATCTATTTGCCAGAGATTTGAAGCTAGAATGCCAGACCTGGGGCCAATGTACAACTAGGTGAATCTTCTCGATTGGATACAGTAAGTTCCCTGAAATATTTTAACCTCCACTTATAAATTTAATATTTTTGATTTTGTCTAAGTCCATAACCTTCCAATGGGTTTAGATTTGCATCCTGCCTTCTGGGTCCAAATTACACCCTCTCTACAGTACATGGCGGCCTGGGACCCCACCCAAGCCTCAGCTAATTCTTGATAACTCTTTCCTTCAGCCTCAGTGAGTATTGGATGTTTTCCTTATCCTGTCTGCTGCTGTTGCTGTTCAGTCGCTCAGTCGTGTCTGACTCTTTGCGACCCCATGGACTGCATCATGCCAGGCTTCCCTGTCCATCACTGGAGTTTGCTCAAACTCATGTCCATTGAGCTGGTGATGCCATTCAACCATCTCACCCTCTGTTGTCCCCCTCACCCCCTGCCTTCAAACTTTCCCAGCACCAGGGTCTTTTCCAATGAGTCAGTTCTTCACATCAGGTGGCCAAAGTATTGGAGCTTCAGCTTCAGCATCAGTCCTTCCAATGAATATTCAGGGTTGGTTTCCTACAGGATTGACTGGTTTGATCTTGCTGTCCAAGGAACTCTCAAGAGTCTTCTCCAGCACCGTAGTTTGAAAGCATCAGCCTTTTAAACATTTTGTCTGAATAGGTCACAACTCTCTAGAGATGTGACACTCTCATGACATCCCACCAGCATCTGCAGACCTCTGCTCACAGCCGTGAACTCACCCTAAAGATAGTGCCCTGAATGATGACCCTGCAGGCCCAGGAGTAACCCGGGGAGTGGAGAGACAAGCATGTGCTACATTCACCTCTGATCAGGATCTTCACAATTCAAGTTATGTGATCCAGGGAGACCCCGGGAGGAAGGTGGGGTCCAGGGTCACCTCTAGGAAAAGAACTGAAGCCAGCAAAAACATACACAAACTTTGTACGGAAAGGAGTGACTAGGCCTCCCCCGGGGACACTGGGCGTGGGTAGAAGGGCTTTGTGGGCGGATTGGATAACCAGAAGCTTTGGCTCAGAGCTTGAGAAGCTTCTCTGAGCAAGAGGCAAGAGGTTCATGGTCCCATCTGTCTGGGTGTTGGGTGCCCCCTTGTGGCAGAATAATGTTTCTGTCTTCAGCGAGTCCCAAGCTACCTAGAAACCCAATACCCCAATCATCTGGCTCCAAGGCCATCCCGCCCCCATCCTCCCCAAAGCTTCCCGGCATCTGCAGAGCAGGTTGGGTTTCAGCAAGACCCAGGGATTTGGAGGAACCCCTCAGGGAGGGCTGCTGATGGGTGGACGGACTCGGTTCCAAGGACTCCAGCCTGGGGCTACTGAGGCATCTGTCTTTGGTATGATCCCAGAGAGTATTGTTGAGTATTGTTATTGCTGTTCAGTCACTAAGTCGTGTCAAACTCTTTGTGACCCCATGGACTGTAGCCCACCAGGCTCCTCTGTCCATAGCATTCTCCAGGCAAAAGTACTGGAGTGGGTTGCTTTGCCCTTCTCCAGGGGATCTTCCTGACCCAGGGATCAAACCTGGGTCTTCTCCATGGCAGGCAGATTCTTTACTATCTGAGCCACCAGGGAAGAGCCTCTTATCTGAACTTAAAAACCCCTGTACTTCCCAGTCTATTTTAGCCCAGACTCTAGACCAGTGGTTCTTACTCTGCTTTTTTGGGTCAAGGGGCTCCTTTGAGAATTTGAAAAAGACCCTTATCTCTTTTTGGAAAATGCACACAATACTGTAACTAGACTCAGCGAGTTACTGGGCTCTTTGGGGAACCGGGGAATAGTCTGTAAAAGCCCCTACTCTAGACCTTCTGCCTCTGTTAGCTTCTCAGAGGCTTGATGCTCTGGAATGACTTGCTGCCTTTTTGGGGAGACTGACAAAGTCTACTTAAGAACGATATCTCTGATGAGGGAGGAAGGATTCAGGGTAAAATGTTCTCTCATGAGAGAAGGAACATTTGCTTCAAAGAGGCTAAAGAGCTGCCCTGTGTAGAGAAATGATCATTCCTTTTGGGACAGTATCTGAGAAAGATCAATAACAGAAATAGTTGACGCACACAGTGAGATGAAAGGCAATGTACTCTCTGGAAGAGCTTCATAAAGCAGTTCCTCTTAAACTCTATTTCGAATAGTCTGAAATGTCTCTGAAAGGTCTCAGCAGCAAGATAAAATATGTAGGAGATTTAAAAAACACAATAACTTGCTTCTAGAATAGAACTTAGATACAACTCACTGCTTCTAGAACAGAACTTGAACAAACTGACCCACATCCCTTTGAGTTGCACCTTCAAAGGGATTTTATTTTGGCTGGATTCTATTCATTTGCTCACCAGCCATTTACATAATGCATATTGAAAAGGGAATTCTAGAGTTGGTAAGAAATTCAGGCATCTCTCTCTCTCTCTCTTTTTTTTTTTTTTTGGCTATGTCCCATGGCATGTGGAATCTTAGTTCCCCAACCAGGAATCAAACCCATGCTCCCTGGATTGAAAGCACAGCATCTTAACCACTGGATCACAAGGGAAGTCCAGGTATCCCTTATTCTGATTCCTATATTCTAAGACAAGCATCATGAGGACCAGAAAATTAAAATGTCATTCATTCATTCATTCATTCAAGTTTAGGGGTCACTTCCTATGTGTTAGGAACGGGCCTTTGTGTGAAGAATAAGAGAAACAAGCATTGAGACTAATCTAAAGAGGGTAGAGAGGTATGTAGACAAGCAACCATAATTCAATAACGACCATTGCTCTAACGGAGGCTACTTCAAAAAAAGAGGAAGCTTAAACCCCAAACCCAACAACATCTGCTGGAAGAAGATGATGTCACAGGGGAGGCAGTGGTTGAGCTGATACTTGGTGGATGAGTAGGGGGTTGCTGGGCAGGCTAGCTGTGTTTGCTCCAGGCTTCAGAAATGGTGTGCAGGGGCTCCATACAGTTTGGGGCCAGGCCAAGGGCTGAGAGGGGCCTGCAACCCAGCCTGCACTCCACTGGCATGAGGAGGTACTTTTTCCTAATTTTCACAAAGGTAAGAATACTTGTAAAATACTTCACTGGTAGTATGAACTACCAGTCCTGAGATGTGGGCACAGGTGGAGAAACACCCAAAAGCAAGCGATGTTTTGAGAACTGTTAGTTCTGAGAACCATTGTCTCAGAAGGGCTAGCGTAAAAGCAGAGGGCAAAGTCATGAGTTTGGCCAGGTGAGTGAAGCCGGGTCATGAAGAGCTTTCTCCAAAGTCATGAGGATTGTAATGGTGATGCTGGGAGTGGAACCTGGCAGGTGTTTCCCTGCCAGACCATTACTCTTCCTGCAACACCAAATGAACTGCCTCTGATTAAATGCTGAGCTCTGCGCTGGTGGCCAGCAAGGGCACTGTGAGCAATACACGCAAGGCCTTGCCCTCGGGGTTTACGATCACGGAAAAGCACGAGACCAGTGGCCCAACAGTAAAATGCGGTAAGTGGCAAATAGAGGGAGAAAAGCAAAATCAGCACCCACAAGTGATTTGCCTAAGGCCTGTGCCACAAGCCAAAAAAAAAAAAAAAGAGAGAGAAAACTTGCAGTCTAGTGAAAAACCAACTAACAAACCAACATTGTATGGTGTCTAGCGGTTTGTGAAGCACATGCTCTGTCACATTTACTTTTCATTACAGCTCTGCTGTTTCCCCGCCTTACAGATGTGGAAGCGCTGTGAGCACAGCCCCCGGTTCTTGCCCAACTGCTCCCCCTGTGTCTGCTCTTCACTGGGAGCTGCCGGTCCACAGCCTCCTCGGTTTCCAGCCATCAGCTCCCTCCCTCCATTCTCACTTCCCTTTCTGTACTTTTTAGATCCTACCCTATTTCTGTCTCTCTTGTCAATATTATAAAATCCTTTGTCTCTCTCTTTTTTTGGCTGGGTTGTACAGGCTGCGAGATCTTAGTTCCCTGAAGAGGCAAAGAACTCGAGCCCTCTTCAATGGAATTGTGACGTTTTAGCCGCTGGACCACCAGGGAAGTCCCTCCCTTACCTCTCTGACTTTTAACCACACCTTCGTAGGAACACCCTACTCCTGCATGAACAGAAGTATTTCCTCCTTCACATGTGCCACTCGGTCTCTGAGCACACTCAGGCAGTAGCACCCCCATATCAGCATAGACCAGGACTTCAGTTTATGACCAACTGAACCCCCAGCTCTGCCTGATGAGCCTGCTACGTCCTTCTGGTCAACCTGCTCTTTCCCTCCTTGCAGTGACCATTCATGCTTCCTCTAGTCAGACTTCCAAGCGCTATTTCATTCACTTCACAGATGACTTGGCTTCCCTCTTTGCCCCAAATCTGAACACTCCCAAATTGACAGATACACCTGCATTTGCCCCCGTCGTCACCCTCCTCCTTGCTTTACAACAGACCAAGGTCCCTCCTCCAGTTTAAGGCCGGTTCCTGCACATGCATTCTGAACCCCATTTCTTTCAGCTTGCTTAGGAGCCTTCTGCTTTTGATTATTCCTTCCACTCTGAGGCTTCAATCATTTCTTCTCTATTGGCTCCTCCCCCCAAACTTTAAAATATGCTCAAGTTTCTCTTCATCTTAAAAAAAAAAAAAAACAAAACTTCCAGTCAATGTTGTTAAGATGTCAGTGCTGCCCAACCTTATCTGTAGAATCAACACAATTGCAATCACAATTTGGTGTATATTGACAAGTTATTTTTTGTATATTGACAAACTGATTTTAAAATTTGTATGAGGAACTTCCCTGGTGGTCCAGTGGTTAAGAATCCACCTTGCAATGCAGAGGATGGGGGTTTGATCCCTGGTCAGGGAACTAAAATGCCACATGCTTCAGGGCAACTAAGCCCATGTGCCCCAACTACTGAGCCCTACCACCACAATGAAAGATCCTGCATGATGCAACTAAGACCTGACAGAGCCAAATAAATAAGTAAATAAAATAAACAAATGTTTTTTAAAAATTTATATGAGAGGGAAAAAGACTCAGAATAGCCAACTCATTATCATAGAAGAACAAAGTCACAAAACCGATACTAAAGCTACATGTAATCAACATTTTTTACTATTTACTGTATTACTACATTTTAGTATTGTATTTTATATTAAATTGTATAAATATGCTCCAGTTGTATAAATATTCTGTTTATATGGCTTTCACCTTTTCAACTACTAAAAAACAATGCCCATATCAACATCCTCCTGAATGTCTCTTTATTCCTGTGAACAAGAATTTCTCTACGCCTAGAAATAAAATGCGCATCACATGTAAGAAAATGTGTCTTCTGTTTTGCAAACTATAGCCAGTTTGCTCTCCAAAATGATCTTATTCATTTACAATCCCATTAACAATGCATGAGAGCTCTATATGCTCCAGAATGAAAGTGTTAGTCACTTAGTCCTGTTTGACTCTTTGCGACCCAATGGACTGTAGCCTCCCAGGCTCCTCTGTCCATGGGATTCTCTAAGGCAAGACTGTTGGAGTGGGTTGCCATTCCTTTCTCCAGGGGATGTTTGACCCAGGGGTTGAACCTGGATCTCCCACATTGCAGGCAGATCCCTTATCGTCCGAGCCACCAGGGAACCAAATCCTTACCAGTTCTTGGTCTCATCAGATTTCTTAATTTTTGCTAGTTCTGATGTGTGAAATAGTATTTGTTATTTTAATATGGATTTGCATGACTACTGATGAAGCTGAATGTTTTTCGAAATATTTTTTGGCATTCTTTATGAGTGATTTGCTGGTTTATACTTTGTCTGCTTTTCTGTCTGATGTTCTGGTTCTCACTGATTTTTTTTTTTAATATGCCGGAAAATAATTCTTTGTCAGTTGTATGAGTTGTTAATATCTTCTGCTAGTCTGTCCTTTGTTTATGGTGTCTTTTAAAGCACAAAGGTTTACTTTTTTGTTGTTGCCCTGGGTCTTCTGCCTGGAGAATCCCAGGGACGGCGGAGCCTGGTGGGCTGCCATCTATGGGGTTGCACA
This sequence comes from Cervus canadensis, assembly GCF_019320065.1. Classification (NCBI taxonomy): domain Eukaryota; kingdom Metazoa; phylum Chordata; class Mammalia; order Artiodactyla; family Cervidae; genus Cervus; species Cervus canadensis. Next base: position 15,505,470 of record NC_057406.1, on the reverse strand, counting down.
GAGTCGGACAAGACTGAAGTGACTTAGCAGCAGCAGCAACAGGGTCTTCATTGCTGTGTGGGCTTTCTGTAGCGTCAGTGCTTGGGCTTCTCATTTGGTGGCTTCTCTTGAAGCGGAGCACAGGCTCTGGGCGCATGGTTTCAGTGGTTGCAGCACGTGGGCTTGGTAGTTCTGGTTCTAAGGCTTCCGTTGTTGGGGCTCAAGGGCTGAGTTGCTCTGAGGCATGTAGAATCTTCCCGGACCAGGGGTCGAACCTGTGACCCCTGCATTGGCAGGTGGATTCTTATCCACTGTATCACCAAGGAAGTCCAAGTTTTACGTTTTGATATATTCGAGCGTACTAACCCTTCACAGTGTTCTAGCTCAGCAAATGACATCCTTACTCATTCAGTGCTCAGGCCACAGTTTTGGGAGTCATCCTGTCTGCTCAATTCTCCCTTACTTCCCACATCCAACCTGTTAGCCAGTTCTATTTACTCTACTTCCCAAGTATCTCTAGAATCTATCTTTTTTTTGGTAATTAAAAATTTTAAAAACGTATTTTTTGTCTGCATCACACAGCACGTGGTATCTTAGTTTCCAGACCAGTGACCAAACCTGTGCCCCCTGCAGTGGAAGCACAGAGTCTTAACCTCTGGACCACCGGGGAAGTCTCAGAATCCATCTTCTTTTCATTCCTACTGCCATGAGCCTTGCCCAGGTGAGCATCCCCTCCTTCAGGTATGACAGCCATGGGCTCCTCCTAACCCTTCCTCCCTTGCCACCACTAACCCCCTTCTCCCCACTGCAGTCAGAAACACTTAAGGTTACATTTCTGGTGGTGATCATTTGGAAATGTATAGAAATATTGAATCACTATGGTGTGCACCGGGAACTAACATGGTGTTGCAGGTCAACTGTGCTTGAGAAACAGACAAACTCATAGAAAAAAAGAGGTCAGATTTGTGATTACCAGACGATGGGAAAATTGGACAAAGGTAGCCAAAAGGTTCGAACTTGCGGTTAGAAAATAAATAAGTACTAAGGATGTAATGTGGATCTTCCCAGGGGGCGCTAGTGGTAAAGAACCTGCCTGCCAAAGCAGGAGTGACACAGGTTTGATCCCTGGGTCGGGAAGATCCCCTGGAGGAGGGCATGGCAACCCACTCCAGAATTCTTGCCTGGAGAATCCCATGGACAGAGTAGCCTGGTGGGCTACAGCCCACGGGGTCTCACAGAGTCGGGCATGAATTAAGTGACTTAGCACACGAAGATGTAGTGTACAATGTGATATATATAATTAACAGTGCTTAAGTTATATATGAAAATCATTAAGAAAATAAATCCTCAAAGTTCTCATAACAAGGAAAACATTTTTTCCTACATCTCTTATTTTGTGTCTGAGATGACAGCTATTCATTAAAATTATTGAGGTGATCATTTCATGACACATGTAGGTCACTTCACTATGTTGTACACCTTAAATGTATACAGTGCTGCATGTCAATTATATCTCAATGAAACAAGGAAGAAATAAAGTTACACATGTGATCAATTCATTCTTCTGCTTAACACTCTAGCGTTGTGGTCCTCAACCTTTTTGGCACTAGGGACCAGTTTCATGGAGGACAATTTTTCCATGGATGCAGGGGAGATGTTTTTGGAATGATTTAAGCGAATTATATTTACTGTGCATTTTATTTCTATTGTTATTACATCAGCTCCACCTCAGATCATCAGACATTAGATCCCAGAGGTTGAGGACCCCTGCTTTAGTGAACTTGTGATCCGAACTGAAAGTCTGGCAAGATTATTGCTCCCATTTGCATAAGAAAATGCCTAGATGACCAGTCCAAGTTCGATGCATGAAACAGGGCACTCAAAGCCGGTGCACTGGGACAACCCAGAGCGATGGGATGGGGAGGGAGGTGGGTGGGGGCTTCGGGACGGGGGGGGGGGGGGGGACACATGAACATCTGTGACTGATTCATGTCAATGTATGGCAAAAACCATCACAAAATGGTAAAGTAATTAGCCTCCAACTGAAATAAATAAATTAATTTAAAAAAAAAGAAAATGTGACTTTTCTTGATCTCATCAGAGAATTGAGATCATAGGACCAACCATTAACCTGGAATTTAGAAGGTGACAGATACTGATACGGAGGAATAATACTTGTGATTTGCTTACTTGAGAAAGAGGATTAGACTAGAATTTTTTTTAACAAATAAAAGCCTAGTATTGGCTATTGAGAAAGCATGGAGCCCCTGGGAGCTGAGACACAGAAGGGCTTGTATTCTCTTTCAGATTTTTTCCTTCAGGAGACCCACCAGTCACCCAAAAGAAGACAGTGGGAGTGGGGAAGGGTTCTGAGCAAGTCTCCCCACCCACCCTTTTTGGTGCTGTCACTGTTAAAATTCTGCTTCTCTTTGACGAGACTTAATCTGCAAGAGAAATGTTGTCAAAACCCATAGGCTGAAGGCACTGATGGAAGCCCATTGAAAAGGGGGCTGGGGAGAGTCGGGAGAGCAGGGAAAGAAACTCTTCCTTTGAGGGATGACAGGAACACATGCTGGGCCCAGCAGTGCATCTGGAGAAGAGGGGGTAACACTGGCCCCAAGACCCAGGTTCACAGTGTCTGCCTAAGATTGTGGCTTAGTGACAACACCAGACAACAGGAATCCTCCTCCACATCCCATCACCATGTGAACAGGCTCCAGCCAAGACAGCAGAGACACACCTGGGAGAGCTTGCAAGAGACAGATTCTGGGGAGCAGCACAAAAGGAGGGTGTAAAGCCAAGTGGGGAGACACAAACAAGGGTCTTGCTAAAGGAACAACTAGGAATTGTGATCCTGGAGAAAGATCAAAGCAGTAGTCAGTCCTAAAGGAAATCAGGAGGACTGATGCTGAAGCTGAAGCTCCAATACTTTGGCTACCTGATGTGAAGAGCTGACTCATTGGAAAAGACCCTGATGCTGGGAAAGATTGTGGGAAGGAGGAGAAGGGGGCAACAGAGGATGAGATCATTGTATGGCATCACCAACTCAATGGAGATGAATTTGAGCAAGTTTCAGGGGACAGTGAAGGACAAGGAAGCCTGGAGTGCTTTTGTTCATGGGGTCGCAAAGAGTGGGACACAACTGAGTGGCTGAATAACAGCAGCAACATAATGAGAATTCCATAAAAATTTCTAAACCACGGGGTTCGGAGAGTTCTGGGATGGTGAACACATCCATGAGCTGGAAGGGTGGTGCTCTCCAGCCTCCATGGGAGCAGTAGCTTCTGTATTCTGGACACTTCCAGACCTTGTTCTATGTACCTCTTTATCTGGCTGCTCATTTTTCTCCTTTACAACAAACCTACAATAGTAAACAAAATGCTTTCCCTGAGCTTTGTAAGTTGCTATAGCAAAGTATCGAATCTGAGGAGAGGATCTTGGGAATCCCTGATCTGAGCCCCGTTGGACAGAAGTGTGGGTAACCTGCAAACTCTGATTACTTAGTCTTAAAACTGAACTAAGTTGTATTAATAACACACCCAGTAGGTGTCTGCCGAGAACTGGAGGGTATCTTGCTGCGGAAAACCCACACATTTGGTGTCAGAAGTGTCGTGAATAGAAACAGATCCCATTAATTGCTGTCAGAGCAGTGGGATTTGCTAAAAAGGCCCTAGTTCCTGGAAACTTGTGGTTTGGGAAAGAGAAAGTATGAAGGGTGGGGGATGAGGAACCTCTGACCCCTGATGGCTATCTAGTCACGCGTAGTCTGAAATTGCAGCTTTTCGGTGATGGTTACCAGTGGGATTTAGAAATGGTGGTGGACTGGATTTCTGAGGAGTCGGCTTATTGAGTACATAAGGAAAAGCAAAATAATCAGAAGCATGATAAGTACACAGTCCCACGGTTATTGTTAGCTGACATAGCGAAAGCGAAAATAAAAGAGAGTGCTACGGACTTAATACTGGACCCAGCTCACACTGAGGTCAGTCTGAGTGCTGGCCACCAGCCTCAAAGCCGCTCCCAAGGCAAAAAGTTGTGCCAGGAAAACAGAAAGCAAGGCCTCTGCTTATCTCTAAAGTGGTCAACATGGAGGGAGGACAAAACCAGGAAGCGACTGAAGGCAGGGAGTCCAGGGAGAAGGAATTGCCTCACTTTGTAGGCTGGAATCGCTGGCTCCCTGAAGAACGTTTAGGGAAATGGATTGTGAGTGTGTTTAATTTGGGGGTTGGGTCTTTGGTTTTGACATTGCAGAGGCGGAAGATCATGTTTGTGTTGATGCCGGGCCACTGTTGAACAATCACATATGGCTGGGTGAAAGTCACTGTAAAGTGTATTTATCCTGAGAGGAGGGACTACTCCACTCCCCCTATCAAAGCCAAGTGGAACGTTCCAGATGAAGTGGCTTATATGCTTCATGTACAAGCCCCAAGGACTGGCTTTAGGATGACCCGGCTACTCACCTGATGAACATGTTCATTATCCGGTTGTAGGAAATGTTATGATTATAGGGTGTCTTTAGTACACACCCTGGTGCCTCAGCAGGTAAAGAATCCACCTGCAATGCAGGAGACCAGTGTTCGATTCCTGGGTTGGGAAGATCCCCTGGAGAAGGGAATAGCTATCCACTCCAGTATTCTTGCCTGGAGAATCCCATGGATAGAGGAGCCTGGTGGGCTACAGTCCATAGGGTTGCAAAGAATTGGACACGACTGAGTGGTTAGCATTTCACATTTCACTTTAGTATGCATACCTCATATAATTTTCCTGCTGCAAAATTGGACAACAATAGCAGAAGCCCTATCAAACTTGATGTTTCAGCTTCCTTGTGATTCTTTTTTTTTTAATTTAAATTTATTTATTTACTTATTTTTGGCTGCACCAGGTCTTCCTTGCTAAGCAGAGGCTTTCTCTGTTGTGAGCGGAGGCTACTCTCTAGCTGTGATGTGTTGGCTTCTCATTGCGGTGGCTTCTCATGTTGCAGAGCATGGGCTCTAGGTGCATGGGCGCAGTAGCTGTGGTGCACAGGCTTAGTTCCACGTGGCATGTGGGATCCTCCTAAACCAGGGATAAAACCCGTGTCCCTTTGTGTGATTCTTACTGGTACTGAGAACATTAAAGTAATTAACAAGAAAAAGGGGTGAGACAGAGGGGAGCACCCTGGGCTGTGCTAGCAGAGTAGAAGTCTTTAGATGGCTATTGAGAAATGAGGGGAATGATGGTGGACTTTTGATGGTGTTGAAATATAGTTGTTGATAAACTCTACTGAAGTTTATCTGATGGACCAATTGGATCCTCTGCTGGTCCATCAACATTGAAAGGCCCCAAAATAATTTATTCCACTCACTCCATTGTCTAGGGGTTTTACAAATTGGAAGGCAAAAATTATGAGAAGTGTGCAGGGCAGTGGTTGGCTTAATCCAGGTAAAGACTGATGGATAGGCCAGCGTCATCTTGGTCCCACCTCCCAGCTGGGGACTCAAGGCCATATGCATGTGAGTGGATAAACAGCTGGGGTGTCTCAGGGAGGCGTTTTTGGGACTCCTTGACAGGAGAGCTCAATACACTGTGATTTCCACTGACAGATGAATGGATCAAGAGGAAGTGGTACATATCTACAATGGAGTATTACTCAGCCATAAAAAAGAATGAATTTGAGACAGTTTTAGTGAGGTGGATGAACCTAGAGTCTGTTATATAGAGTGAAGTAAATCAGAAAGAGGAAAACGAATATAGCATATTAACGCATATATATGGAATCTAGGACAACGGCTTTTAAAAAATTTCTGTGTAAAGTTTATTTATTTAAATTTATTTTTAATTGAAGGATAATTGCTTTACAGTTTTGTGTTGGTTTCTGCTGAACATCAGCAGAAATGAGTCATAGATATACATGTGTCTCCTCCTTCTTGAACCTCCCTCCCACCTCTCACCCCATCCCACTGCTCTAGGTTGTCACAGAGCTCCAGTTTGAGTTCCCTAAGGCATACAACAAATTCCCACTGGCTCTCTATTTACATACGGTAGTGTACATGTTCCTAGGCTACTCTCTGCATTCGTCCCACACTCTCCTTCCCCACCCGCAGGATAATGTCTTTTAATAAACCAGTACATTTACACAGTACAAACAAATAACTGATTACACTATTTTTGCCAGGGTAGGGGGAGATGAAAGAAATAAACTCCAAATTTAGTTCAGCGTTTGTCTTTATACAGTTCGGTACTCAGCAGAGACACTTGCCGAACCAAGAGCTGACTTGCAGCTGCCAGTGCAAAAAATGAAAGTCCTCATTGCTAACATGTGTTGCTAGGGAATGAAGGTGTGAGTGCTGGGGGCAGGCAGGGCTGCTCCAAGGGTTATCACTCCAGGAACTGTGGGTTATCACTCCAGGCATTACCTGTGATACTGCCTAGGAGGAGTGCCTCTTGGAGGCAGAACAGAAGCCCTTTCTCTTCCTGAGACTGCTGCAGTTTCAACACCGACACCACCAAGAGTGGCCTGGCCAGGGCAAGAGCCAGTGTTTCAAAACTGTCATGGAGCTGGATCAGCAAACGGTAGCTTTTGCCCAGACGGAACTCTGGATATTTCTCAAAAACTCTCAGCACTCACAGCCTAGATGTCTCCTTATCAAAGTTGCTTGTCCACGTGTTCTTATCCATATAAGCCCCCGAGGGGCCCCTCAGAAGCTTGCTTATGAAAGACAATAGATGAGGTAGGGCCATCCTGACCCAAGGCACTTCATTCTTACATCAAAACAACTTTCTATTTTTTTAAAGTAATAAGTAAGAGTAAGACTTTATTTTTAAAACATTTTTATTGGAGTCTAGTGGCTTCACAACGTTTTTTCTACTGGAGAGCAAAGTGAATCAGCTATATGTATACATTTATCCCCTGTTTTTTGGATTTCCTTCCCGTTTAAGTCACCACAGAGCATTGGGTAGAGTTCCCTGTGCAGTAGGTTCTCTTTAGTTATCTGTTTTACAGTCTGCCCTGGTGGCTCAGTGGTAAAGAAATTTCCCTGCTAATGCAGGAGACACAGTTTCGATTCCAGGGTTGGGAAGATCTTCTGGAGCAGGAAATGGCTATCCTCTCCAGTGTTCTTGCCTGGAGACTCCTATGGACAGAGGAGCCTGGAAGGTTACAGTCCATGGGGTCGCCAAAGAGTTGGACAGGACTTAGCGACTAATCAACAGCAACAAATAGTATCAATAATGTATATATGTTAAATCCCAATCTCCCAATTCATTGCCCCCCCCAAGCAATTTTATTTCTAAAACAACCTTTTTATTAAAATCTTTACCCTGAACAAGTGGATTAAAACAGCTTCACTGACATAAATAAGCAGATCTGAAATCATATCAAACCAATACCCAATAGGATTTCCATCTGAAATGGAACCTGGGGAATAGAAAATGGAGACACACATGCATACTCAGGAGAAGGGAACTTAAAAACGAGAGACTAATTTCCATCAAATGCCTGACTTACAGAGACAAAGACTTATCTCCTGACCAATGAATGCCCCCAAGATTTTTTCCCCTTCCCAAGTCAATGAACCTACTGCTCGGACCCTGCCAATAAATCCAGCCCACCCCAAACCCTCAACCTGTAGCTTGCTGGAGATTGCATTTCCCAAATGGCGATTCTTTCACTGTTTCAGAATAAACTCAATTTCTGGTCATTGGAGCTTGCCTCAGTTTATCACCTTTGTTCAGATCAGCACTGACAAGGTCAAATGGCAGCCTGAAAAACTGAGTGGGCAGTGCCCTGGAAGGCCTTCTGTTCATACGATATGATGGTGAACTAGACCAATGGTCAATGACCAAAGGGAGCTGCAGGGATTGGCCAGTATCTTTGAACTCCTATTTTTCAGGCTACGTCTGTTACAAAGGGTATCACTTGGGAAGCGGTTTCTGACAACTGCCTCCTTCTGGGCCTTCAGACCGGGTGGTGTATGGCTCCCAACAGAATTATGGCTGTGCAATTATAAATCTTGATGATCAAATTCATAACAAGGCCCCTGATTAGAATTGACAAGATACAATGGCAGCGTGCATGCCCAATGTGCCATTCCCATTGGGTGCTGTGCACTAATACACATCACCCTTGTTTTGTGGATGGAAAGCTATTAAGCACAATAGGGAAGAACAATGAGTCCTGGATGGAATTAAAAGAGGGGGACATCATGTGGTGGACTTGAGTTCCTGGAGACTGGCCCTGCCTTGAGACGTGGGATACTGTGAGAGGCCCCCGGGGCACACTCAGACTAAACTACATCTAGGTGTGTGTACTCAGTCATGTCTGACTCTTTGCGACCCCATGGAGTGTGGCCCACCAGGCACGAATACTGGAGTAGGTTGCCATTTCCTTCTCCAGAGGGTCTTCCCAACCCAGGGATCAAACCCACCATCCCTTGCATCTCCTGCATTGGCAGGCAGGTTCTTTACCACTGAGCCACACTCACCTAACCCCTGTGTGGGGTACCCAATGTTTTTGGATGCAAAACATGTATCCTAACTGCATAGGGGTCATTAGTACCTAAAGGCAACAACATGTACAGTGGACTGGCCCAGAGGACGGGTAAAGGCCTTAGGGGACATAAGTGCTGGTCTAGGTGTCCTGGGACAAACTGGAGTTTGCTTTAATGAAGAATGACATTCAGAAGAAAAGATTTATTAATTACGCTAGGCAGAGCAAAGGTAGTTCTCAGGAGCAAAGCAAATGATATGAGTCAGCTTGGAAAAACAATGAGGCTTTAGCAAAGTGGGTCAGGCAAACTCAGCCAATAATGCTGCATAATGCTGGACCCAGCATTGGGAAAAGGCCTGTACCCTGGCTCAACAGACTGTCTTGACCATTTTTTTACAGATAGAGCTTGAAGTGGCCATGGGGCAGTGGCCCTCTATCTTAGCTGTTGAAGCCCAAAGGGCTCACCTGTGGGAATCATATGGCCCCACAAACTTATGGAAGTTCTTTAGGGGGTTGTCTCAACCCAGATTAAACCAAAATAAAACATATCCTATGGTGGTTCAGATAGTAAAGAGTCTACCTGGGTAGAGACCCCTGGGTTGGGAAGATCCCCTGGAGAAGAGAATGGCAACCCACTCTAGTATTCTTGCCTGGAGAATCCCATGGACAGGAGGAGTCTATAGTTCATGGGGTTGCAAAGAGTCAGACACAACTGACCGACTAAGCATGCATAGTATAGTTAGTATAGCTATTCCATAAACCTAAAAAAATCTGTCCTATAAATGCTATACTCAGTATAAATGCTCTGACAGATCTCATCAATTTGCTGTAAGGAGTCTGTTGGCCAGAATTCCTACTCAATATCATACAAGATATCATACGAGATAGCCAGTGTAATAGTGAAAGTCACTCAGTCATGTCTGACTCTTTGCGACCCCATGGACTATACAGTCCATGGAATTCTCCAGGCAAGAATACTGAAATGGGTAGCCTTTCCTTCTCCAGGGGATCTTCCAAACCCAGGGACTGAACCCAGGTCTTGCACATTGCAGGCAGATTCTTCACCAGCTGAGCCACAAGGGAAGCCCAGCCAGTGTAATAAGTGAAGAAAACAAATAAAAGGCATACAGATTAGAAAGAAAGAAAACTGTTTTTTTGAAGACAACATGACTGTTTATTAATCTACAAAAAGCTTCCTAGAACTGAGTTTAACAGGGTTGTAAGATACAAGGCCAATATACAAAAGTCAATCATATTTCCATATATCAGCAACACACAATTGACATTTGAAATTTTAAAAATACAATTTGTAGTAGCTTCCTCTCTCCATAAAGTACAGATCTTGCATACAAAACTTATGTGTAGGATCTGTATGCTGAAAACTACAAGCCACTGTTAAAAGAAATAAAAAAAGATGTAAATAAATGGAAAGATATGTTTATGGGTTGGAAAACTCAATATTGTAAAGATGTCAGTTCTCCCCAATTTGAATCATAGAGTAAATCATCTTCACTCAAAAATCACAGCAGGTTTTTTTTTCTTTTTTTTAAAAAGAAATTGGCAAGTGGATTCTAAAATGTATGCGGAAAAGAAACTGAAAGGGACTAAAAAAAGAACAATAATTGGAGAAATTACATCACCCAATTTCAAGACTTAGGAAGCTACAGAAGTCAAGACTGTGATGGTAGCAAAAGGATAGGCACAGGCCGATGGGGCCAGCAAAGAGTCCAGAAATAAAGTGGCACAAATATTATCAACTGACCTGACAAAGAAACAAAGATAATTCAACTGAGAAAGAACAGTCTTTTTAACAAATGGTGCTGGAATAATTAGACATTTATATGCAAAGACCAAATACTTCAACACATACCTCATACTTACACACACACAAAAAGGCTCATAAGCATAAATTTAAAAAGTGAAACTGTAAAACATCTAGAAGAAATGTTTCCCTTTTATTTATTTATTCAGTTCAGTTCAGTCGATCAGTTGATCAGTCGTGTCCGACTCTACCACCCCATGGACTGCAGCACACCAGGCTTCCCTGTCCATCACCAACTCCCGGAGCTTGCTCACTCATGTCCATTGAGGCGGTGATGCCATCCAACCATCTCATCTTCTGTCGACCCCTTCTCCTCCTGCCTTCAATCTTTCCCAGCATCAGGGTCTTTTCCAATGAGTCAGTTTTTCACATCAGGTGGCCAAAGCATTGGAATTTCAGCTTCAGCATCAGTCCTTCCAATGATATTCAGGACTGATTTCCTTTAGGATTGACTGGTTGGATCTCCTTGCAGTCCAAGGGACTCTTAAGAGTCTTCTCCAACACCACAGTTCAAAAGCATCAGTTCTTCACTGCTCAGCTATCTTTATAGTTCAAGTCTCACATTCATGCATGGTTACTGGAAAAACTATAGCTTTGACTAGATGGACCTTTGTTGGCAAAATAATGTCTCTGCTTTTTAATATGCTGTCTAGGTTGGTCATAGCTTTTCTTCCAAGGAGCAAGTGTCTTTTAATTTCATGGCTGCAGTCACCATCTGCAGTGATTTTGGAGCCCAAAACATAAAGTCTCTCACTATTTCCATTGTTTCCCCATATATTTGCCATGAAGAGAAGGGACCGGATTTATTCATTAAGTTTTTTTTTTAATTGGGTAACTTCTTTACAATGTTGTGTTGGCTTCTGTCATATAACAATGTGAATCAGCCATAAATATATATATATATACTATATATATATATATATATATATATATATATATCCCCTCCCTCTTGAAACTTTCCTCCTCACTCCTGGCACCATTTCTTAAAAAAAAGTTTCCTCCTTTTATTTTGTTAAAAAAAAAAATGTATAGTTTTTAAAAAATCTAAATACCCTGGAACAACGATTAAGGAATCATGCTGTCTGGCTCTAGGCTATGGCAAGAGCAGGAGGCTTTCATTCTCTGTCTAAAAATACAGCTCACATTATTTACTGCTCAAAAAAGGAAGTTGGATTTAATACTTTCAAGGTCAACCTTAAATAACCCATCCGCTGGGTTGGATCAGAAGACTCCTGGAGTGTGTGCCTTGGAGCTTCCCCACCTTGAAGGGCCCCAGCAACAGTCATAACATTAGACCCAGAGGGTGGCCTTTTATGGAAGGAGCAGTCAGCTGCAGCAGCTCCCCTCTCAATCTTTCCAGCTGAGACCGTTTCTACTGGGCAGCACGGTAGATAAATTCTGGGGCCCCAAACATTTACAAACAACAAGAGAGCCTGAGAAGATCTGGAGTTCTTTGGGGGAAGAAAAGAAAATACAAGCATATTTGGAGATGCTGTGGTTTGATACCAGACCACTGCAATAAAGCGAGTCACACGAATTTTAGGGGGTTTCTCGCTACATCTAAACGTTATGTGTACACTGTACTGCAGCCTATTAAGTGTGCAATAGCATTATGTCTAAAAACCAATGTACATGCCTTCATTTAAAAATACTTTATTGCTAAAAAATGCTAACCATCATCAATAACTCAGGGTTGTCACGATTTGTTTTAAAAAACCCACAATGTAGCGAGGTAAGCCTGCAAGACAAGAAGAAGTAAAGTAAAAGTCAGGATGCTTCTTCTGGTTGAAGGAGGCCGGCCTCCATCTCTTTATCAGCAGAATGTGAACTTGGCCTCTCAATTTATGTCTAAAGCATGGATCTTTCCCTTCACCCAACCTTGCCAAATACGGCCTTCTCTGGTGTTCCAGGGGCTATGACTCCATGCTTCCAATCAGGGTACAGGTTTGATCCCTGGTCGGGGAGGTTTGCTGTATGTCACACGGTGCGGCAAAACAGACAAAATAGAAAACCTTGCCAGACACTTTTGTACTTTGTTTTGAACCTGGGGGTTTGAGAGTCGGCTGAGGACTTCATGCCTGCGGGGTATAGAGGAGGTCTGATGATTTGAGAAAACCAGTCCATTTTATCTATTCAGAGAAATTCTCTTTTTTTACCCACCAGGACTCTAGAGCCAGTCTAACAGGGCCTATCCCAACCATGTGCAGCTAAACTGGGCAACTGACTTACCCTCTCTGGGCCTCAGTCTCCTCCTCATATGCTAAATGGGAATAGTCCTCATACCTGCCTCCTGAGGGTCTTGTGAGGGCTGCATAAGGTAGGGTTGCATGGCATTGAGAACACTGACTGCCACATTGTCAGAGATTGTTGGCCAATACTGTCTTCACCTGAATTCCATATACCAGCCTCTCGCACAAATATCTCGTGGGATTATAGCTGATAACATTTTATATTCCATAATTTTGACCTGTGCCTTTGACATGGCCCCAATGAAATCGTGTTTCTCTATAAATCCCAAGGAAATCAATGGCCTAGGTCTCAATCTCCTCTTTATTTGTATGTGGGTACAGTTCATAAATATACTCACCAATTTTTTCCTCCCCATCCAAAACTCGCCCTTATACCTCGAACCCCACCCAAGCCCTTGGTTAGAGAGACTCGCTTTCCTGTCGAGGAGGGGAGGGTGGGTGGTCCTCCTTGTCACTCCGGCTTCTTGTTGGGTCTCTCTCCGTCCACTGAAGTGTGGGCCCTCAAAGGGCCTCTGAAGCTTGGGAATGTTGAGCACCATGACTCTGCCAGGGGGGTCTCAGTCTTTGAGTGACTGTGTGGCTGGCTCTGTTCCCTGCCAGGCCTGGGATTCAAATGCCTGGGGGCAGTGGTTAGGGTCACACGCACTGTCCATGCCTGAGGCCGAGCCGGTGCAGCCCCAGTGGGCAGGGAGTCTGCAGGGAAGTCCTGGGCCTGCTCAGGTGGCCTTGAGAGTCCTGCCGGGGCGCCGTTCCCAGCCAGCGCCGGCCCTGCTCTCAGAGAGGCAATGTCTGAGTCCTGGCCCCTCAGGGTCCAGCTCTTGGGGCCCTTCCCAGGCCCTCAGTCAGGCCTGTGCGGGGAGGGCGGCCTCCCTTCTCCTGGCTCCTCCAGACACCATCCAGCATGGCTGACGCTTTGGGTTCTTGGCCGTGTCAGAGGGCATAGCACCCCAGTGTCTCTGTCTCAGCCAGGTGCCAAGCCTTGCCATCCTCCTGGTAGGGCATGGAGAACCCAGGAGGGCGGGGGGCACCCTCTTCGGGGATGGGGTATGGAGGCTCTGGGGGAGCGGGGGGGTCTCCGGGGCCCCGGGCTCCCCCCAGGACCGGCCCGTTGTAGATGTAGATGTTGCCGGTGACCGTCATAGAGCCGCCGGTGACATGAATGCCGTTGGTGCCTGTGGGAAGGAAGGCAGAGTGAGGGGCCGAGGCGTCAAGGCTGAGGGGGGCCGCCGCGCGTTGCCAGCACGGGATTCCCCAGGGCCCCATCCACCATCTCCCCTTTCCTCCTTCTCCATGCTCTTTGGTTTCCTGAGCTGTGTTCATTCCGTTTTCTTGGTTTTCAGTCTCGTCCCTTCTCTGTAGTCAGGACACTGGCTGTTGCCATCTCCTCTTTTCTGCTCGGCTCACATGCTCTCCCCCTGCCCGCCCTCCCTCCCTGCCCCCCTTCTCACCGTGGGCCACCTGGCCTTGTTCTGGGGGCTCAACATCCAGGTCTCTGGCCTGGCTCAGGGGACTCTGCTGTTGGAGCACCTCTTCCTCCAAATTCGGGTTCGCTGGGACGCCGGCCGAGGCCAGGGTCAAGTCTCCAGGGGTGGGCAGAAGTGGCTTTACCAGGTCAGGAACATGTGTGTTGAACCTTGGGGGCTCCCAGTTTCCATCAGCAGGATTTGATTCCTCTCCCTGCAGGACAGAGGCCGAGAACCAGCCAAGGACGGGGGCCTCAGACTACCTTTCTTTAATTCCCATCCCCACCCTGTGCCTAGGCAGCTCCATACCCTCCTCAACAAGCTTCCTGCCTCAGGGCCTTTGCACTTGACATTCCTCTTCCTGGAGCACTTTCCCTGCTACATCCTGCTACAGTCGGGCCCTCTGTTTTCTTCAGCTCTCTGCTCAAATATCAGCTGATCACAGAGGCTCTCTCTGTCTACTCTAAGATAGTATACCCTCACTGCTTGCCACTGCCACTGTCCCCCCCGCCCCACCATGCTTTATTTAGCATTTAGGCTCAGTTGCTCAGTCGTGTCTGACTCTTTGCGACCCCATGGACTGTAGCCCACCAGGTTCCTCTGTCCACGGGATTCTCCAAGCAAGAATACTGGAGTGGGTTGCCATTTCCTTCTCCATATTTAACAGTTGTCACCACCTAATACATAGTCGTCTATCTTTATCCTTGCTCCACTGGTATGAAACTCTGGGAGGGTAGAGACTTTGCTTTGCTCACTGCTATTTCCATAGTGCCTGGCACACCCCGGGCTCAATAAATTATTAGTTGAATGATTAAATGGATGTCGAAGCTGCAGATTCTTTTCCTGCCTGCCCCCCACCCCTGTTCCTCTGTCTCCTGCCCCTCCTTGCTGCCTCCCTAGCCTCCCCATTACCTCTGGGTGCCTCTTGAGCAGGGATCCTGGAATAGAAAATGAAATGGTAGGCCTCAGACCCCCAGGCTTTCCCCTCCACACCCCACGCCACAGTATAGCACTGCCCACCCTGGGTTCCCAGAATGATCAGTCTGTCATTACCCTTATCTTCAGCCTCAGAGTGAAGGGGCTGGTTAGATGTGATGTCTGCGTTGGGGACAAGTGCTGGATGTCTTGAGGGTGTGAAGGGGCAGAAGTGTAGGCCCTGAAGGAGCTGAATATTCCCTCCAGCCCCCGGCCCCATCTGGATGCGCACAGACCCAGGCAGACATCCCTGCCGGCCTCTGAGTCTTTCCTACCCAGCTTTCTGCAGAGAGAGGGGTGGCTCTTCCAGGTGTAGATGAAGACGGTGGTGAGGAGCAGAAACAAGACCAGAGGCAGCACGATGGCCAGCATTAGCATCGTTCCTGGAGGACAGCAGACAGGACGAGGTGTGAGGACCCGAGGAGAGCAGTGGGTGGGTGGGGCAATTAGGGAGCAGCTCTCCAGTTCTCAGGCCACCCAGATGGAAAATGGGGAGCAGGCTTCCCCTCCTGCTACTGCCACTGCTCAGTCCTGTCCGACTCTTTTCAACCCAGGCTCCTCTGTCCATGGGATTTTCCAGGCAAGAATATTGGAGTGGGTTGCCATTCCCTACTCCAGGGGATCTTCCTGACCCAGGGATGGAGTCTCTTACGTCTCCTGCCTTGGCAGGCGGATTCTTTACCACTTGTGCCACCTGGGAAGTTCTTTCCCCTAGTAGACCCACTGCAGTTCCTAAAGGAGGAGTTGGAGAAACTTCCCTTGGGTTACAGAGACGGGGCACGGAGCCTGACAGGGGTGGGGGGTACACCCCTCACCGAGAACCAGGAGAATCAGGAGGCTCTGCCTCGGATGGAGATGTTTGGGGCGAGTGTGGTTGGCCACCGGCGCAGGGCAGCCCTGTGGATGAGGACTGGCACTTGGGCTGGAAATGGGAGTGGGAGGCAGTAGGGGAGGGTGGGCTTGGGGTTGTGAGCAGACTCAGGCTACAGGGTAAAGCCATGTTTCTGCAGATTTGACTGTCTGACAACAAGATATACAGCAGTAGGAGCTGAACCTGTCCTTCTGTAGCCATGGGAGTGTTTACAGGGGTGACAGAGTCGGTGTCCCAGCTGCTGAACTCTGCCTGTTTTGGCTGCCTGGATGAGGGGGGCTGCTGGATGTCCACTGGCTTGCTTGGGGCAGCTCCAAGGAGTGGGAGGGGAGGGGAGGCTGGGCTTCTCAGGCGTCCGTGTATAGCCATGGGCAACCGTTGTCTTCCTGTGGGCCTTGTGCTGCCATTGACAGCATGGGTCCACTGTGCCAGCCACTTTTTCTCTCACCTGCTCCTGCGGCAACGCAGGAGGACTTGGACACTGGGAGTTCACCCTTGGTGATCCATCTAATTCTGTGGCCTAAGTGAGTCCAGAATGGGAGGTGTGGGGAAGAATTAGACCGAGGGTCTTGGACACCTGGGTTCCTGCCCAGTTGTGTGTTTTCCATCTACAAAATGAGGAGATTAGCTTACGTACTCTCTGAAAGTCCAGCTCTAAATACCAATCTGAGAATTACAGAGCCAAGGACATGAAGACCTATTAGCATCAAAAGATGTGTGCTTCCAAAGAAGCATATATTCAGAAGTGTTGCACGGATATGCCAGCTGATGGGAAGGATGGGGGGAAGGGATAGTTCAGGACTTTGGAATGGACACGTACGCATGGTTATATTTAGAATGGATACCCACCAGGGACCTACTGTATAGCACAAGGAAATCTGCTCAATGTTCTGTGGCAGCCGGGATGGGAGGGGAGTTTAGGGGAGAATGGGTATATATATATATGACTGAGTCCGTCTGCTGTGCTCCTGAAACTATCACAACATCACTAATCAGTTCTGGTGGTGGCGGTTTAGTCGCTCAGTCGTGTCTGACTCTTTAAGACCCCATGGACTGCAGCCCACTAGGCTCCTCTGTCCATGGGAATTCCTAGGCAAGAATACTGGAATGGATTGCTATTTCATTCTCCAGGGAATCTTCCCAACCGAGGATTGAACCCAGGTCTCCTGCATTGCAGGCAGATTCTTTACCAATCCAGCCACCAGGGAAGCCCCGTTAATCAGCTATGGTGGTGGTTTAGTTGCTAAGTCATGTCCGACTTTTGCGACCCCATGGACTATAGCCTGTGAGTCTCCTCTGTCCATGGGCTTCTCCAGGCAAGAATATTGGAGTGGGTTGCCATTTCCTTCTCCAGGGGATCTTTCCAGCCCAGGGATTTAACCCAGGTCTCCTACATTGCAGGCAGATTCTTTGCCAACTAAGCTATGAGGGAAGCCCTAATCAGCAATACCCCAATACAAAAGAAAAAAGAAAATAAAAAGCCAATCATTTTTGATACACAGTTAAAAATTAATAATAGAATGTAAAAAAGGTTATGATATAGTTGGATGAAAAATTAAGTTACAAACATTCAAATGACTCCACTTTTAGAAAAAATGTGTTTTTTTTTCTATTGTGTGGAAAAATGTCAGGGAAGATATATTCAAGTGTTGCGTGGATATGCCAGCTGATGGTTCTGCAGGTGAGGTTTAGTTTTGTTTATCTGAATTTTCTAATCTTCTACAGTCTGCATGTATTATGGCATGGGTTTTGGAGTAAGAAAGACCTAGAACAGGTCTTCCTAATACCAACTACCACATGGGTGATCTTGGGCAAGTCACCTAACCTCTCTGGGCTTTGGTTTCCTCATCTGTCAGTAAGGATAACAACAGGACTATTTCACAGGATCGTTATGAGGTTTAAATGAGTTAGTGAAAGTCAAGTCCACAGAGTGTCTGACGCACTAGCTCTTATTAAATGGAAGCTATGATTATCAACGCTCAGCCATTTTTTAAAATTAGGGAAATAAACTTTCCCCTGATTGATAACAATGACAGTCATTAGAAACATCCTATAATTCTCTATAGGGCTTCCCCGGTAGTTCAACAGTAAAGAATCCGCCTGCAATGCAGGAGACGCAGGTTCTATCCCTTGGTTGGGAAGATCTCCTGGAGGAGGGCATGGCAACCGACTCCAGTACTCTTGCCTGAAGAATCCCATGGACAGAGAAGCCTGAGGGCTATGGTCCACTGGGACACAACGGTAGCGACTAAGCACGAGCATGCATAATCCTCTTTCAAGCAAGGAAAGCAATAATTCCACAGAAAAGACCAAGAAAGCATCAAATGTAGAATCTTCTCTCTAGTGATGGAAGGTGTAACCTACTATACTCAGTAACTGGGTTATGTGAGGGTGGCATGTCCAAAATGATGACAGTGATATCAGGTACAGTTATATCTATATCTATATATCTGTAGTTTATATCTATATCTATGTCTCTGTGTAGATGTAATATTGTATGTAACTTTTAAGTTATATGTAGAACATATAACTTTAAAAGTACATGTATGTGTGTGTAAGTAACCTGGCCCAGGGATACGCCATTGTTTCTTTGAGGAGCTTCTTCTTGCAGCTCTGAGAGGAAAGGGTTCATCATTTCCCTGTTTTTTTTAGGTGGGTGGAATTAAGGCATGTTCCCAGATGCCCCTCCCCATGCCCCTGGGCCCTCACCTGGCACGTTGGGGGGCTCTTGTGGATTTCTGCAGCTGGTATCAGACTGGGCGGTGCCCGGGGCTTCCTCCACGAGGCCCTGGTCCTCACACCTGTGGAGGAAAGAGCCCAGCTCAGGGAGGCTCCCAGCTGGGAGTGGAGTTGGTCTGTGGAGCTGAGCATGAGGTGGACTGTCATCGGCTGGTGCTGGGAGGGCGGGAAGAATGCAAACCAGGCACGCTCACCTTGTGTGGGGCTGGCAGCGGGCGGTGGGAGAGGAGGCGTTCTGGAAGTGTCCAGCTTTACAGGGGACACAGTTGCTGTTAGCCTCCGTGACTTCATCTGGCAGGAGAGAAGCGCGGGGCAATCAGGGTGAGTGGGCACAGGGGGCTTCTGTCCAGCCGTGGGCTTCTGTGATGCCTGCTGGATGGCCCCCTCCCCACCCACCCTCCCCAGTCTGTACTCCGCAGCATCTTTCCTTTTCTCCCCATTGCCCAGCTTCCTCTCAGTGCTGGGAGGACCTCGAACCCTGCACCATCCCAACTCCATTTCTCTGCAGGTTCCATCTGTGAGCCTTTCTCAGGGAGGGAGAAGCATTTTATTACACAGAGAACTAGCCATCTGGGGCGTCACCATGGACACAGCACCCTGCACCCATTCAAGAGCGCCCGCCCAGCCTCCTTCCCACCCTCTGCTGCCAGTGACCTCTGACCTTTGAGCTCGGCTTCGGTGCCAGGCGGGCAGTTGGAGAGTGGCTCGCAGTGCTCACACTCAGAGTTCCAAAAGACGCAGTACATCCCCGGCTGGCAGTGGCACTGGGTCTTGCGGTCGCTAGTGCAAGGCATGATCTCCACGAAGCCCAGCACTGCAGGGGTGATGGGGGGGGGTGCTCGGCCCAGTGGCTGCACTCCAGGACATCCCAGCCCCCCACCCCCACCCCGGAACACCCCACTCACTCTTGTCACAGGGGCGGCACAGCTGGCAGAAGGAGAGATGGTTCCAGTGCTCGTTGTACGAATTCTCGGGGCACGTGGCACAGATGGTGTTCTGGTGGCGGCTACATTCGGTGGAGACGTATGTGCCTGGGTTGTGAGCGGGGCAGGAGGACAGTCAGGGGACTGGGGTTCCCACGGTGCCCTCTGCTGCTCGCTACGTGACCCTGGGCCTGTCCCGGTGCCTACATAGGATGGCCGGCCAGTGTCTCTCGCTCTCTGTTTCTGCCAGCTGATTTCCCTGGGAGCTGGTGTCCGGTGTCTATCCGAGGCAGCCAGGCGGGCTGGAGCCCCCTGTACCCCGCCTCCCCATCCCAGACTTCCTCTGGCCCCGTCTCTCACCTGGGGGGCAGCGGGAGCAGCAGAGGCGATGCTTGGACTCGTAGTATTCGTTTTCCTGGTCTCCGCAGCTTTGGTTCTCCGTGTGGTATGGGAGCCCCTTCAGGAGGAGATGGAATCAGGGGGGTGAATTATTCAGGGGTCAGCTGGGAGGAGCAGAGGGACATCAGAGAGGATGGCCCATACCCCCTCTCCCCTAGCCAAGCCCGCCCCCACCTACCTGCATGGGCGCCCCCCTCACCAGCTGGGGCTGGGATGCGGCCAGGAGACCCCAGACGCCCAGGATGAGTAGCCCCCAGGCCAGGCCGCGGTGGGAGGTGGCCCACGGCAGGCGCATGGCGGCCAGTCAGCCTGCCAGCCGAGCAGATGGATGGAGGCCTGGGAGGGAGGTGGAAGCCTGGACGTCCGGGCCAGTGGTGGCAGAGCCCGGAGGCTGGGACAGGACTTGACGGACGCACCCCGGGGGCCGGAGTGGCCGGGCCTGGCCTGGCCTCCAGGGCTCCAGCGCCAGCGCCGGGGCTCAGGAAGTGGGAGTGGAGGGCCGGCGCGGGGCGGGGACAGGGAGCCGCTGGAGCCCGGGCGGCCTCTGTCGCAATCGGGAAGAGGAACAGGCTTGGCTGGCCGACGACGCAGGGCGGGAGGGGCGGCCGGGAAAGCACGTGAGGGCAGCAGGGCCGGAACCGGGGCCTCCTCCCTTCTCCGCAGGCCTGACTGGAGAGGAGGACGCAGGCCAGGCTGGGCCGGCTGGTGGGAAAGGGGTGGCGGAACCAGCGGATGATCCTCGGATGGTCACTTGGGAGCCCGGCTGGGGCAGAGGGGACCCGGGAACAGATGGAGTTCCAGACAGAGCTGTGTCTGACCAGATCTGAAAAAATGGATGGGCTTGGGACTGTCAGACTTGGAGGGTGCAGAGACCCACAGGGAGCCACGGACAGCCAGCCAGACCAGCATCTGGGAACCAGAAGTCCCTCTTGGCAGACTTGCTGGACTCCTGGGTTCCCACCCTGTTGTATGAATTTTTAACATAAACTGCAAAAGAGTTGCCCCCCGCCCTTCCTCTGAGTCAAACCAACCCACAGAGCGGAGGGCACATGTCACCTAGGAGACACTCCAGAGGGTACAGCAGCCCCTGCCCTTCCCCCCGCTCCACCCCCATGTCCTCAGAGAACGCGGGGATGTGAAGACCGAGTTCCCATGGTCAGGGTGGCCAGGCCGGGGCTGGGCAACCACCCCCCTCAGCCCTGAGACCTCACCTTGGAGCCTTCGGATCCCTGAGCTGACAGCCTGCCTGTCCAGGCCTCTCACCTTAAGGATGAGGACCCTGAGGGCAGGATGCCATGTAAAAGAGACTAGGATTTCAGGAGGGCTTGGTCTGGCCCCTGCCCTGTTTCTTCCTACCATTTCCCTGCAATTCATTAAGGCATCCTCGCCCTCCCCCGCCCACGCCAGGGAGTCTGGTTTCCACGTTTCCGTGCTCCTGGCTAACTCCCACCTGTCACTGAGGCTCACCTGGGCTTGGGGAGGCACCCCACCCTGGGCTGCCCAGCCACTCTGCCCAGACCCCTCCCGTGGCCCGATGCTTATCATCCGCTGGCCACTGGCCTTTCGTGCTTGGCAACAGCCTGCCATGGAACTGCAAGTCTGGGTTCTGGGAGCTTTGCACGGAGTCCGGTATGGACCACGTGGCCAGGACATATTTATGGACTAATCTGATGATACCTTGCCCACGTCACATAGCCAGTCCATGGCAAAGTGAGCCTAGAGTCTGGGCTCCAGATGTCTGGGTCCTAGCTCAGTCCAGCAACTGCCTCCTCATGACTCAGGGGAGCCCCTTAAGGCATGAGTGGTTGACTCGCTGGGCACATATCCTTACCCTGGTTGGTCTGACTGGCTGGACAGGCTCCTTGTGGAGAAGCATGGGAGCCCTGGGCAGGGGTGCATCTATGGGGTCAGGGGAATCACAAAAGAGTGAACTGGCCTGCCTGAGTTCTAGATACCTCTCTTCTCTCCTGGTACAGGCCCAGGACTCGTATTCTTCCAGTGAATGTTCTGGGCTGCCCCGGGGGGAAGAAGTGTCAGAACGGGCATGCATGGCTCAGGTCTAGGAAATGGAGACTGGGACTGGAGCAATTAAATGCAGAAAGATATGTGTGCGTTTTGACTTTAGATCCATTTTTCTGTTTTTTAAAGACATTTATAAAATTTGAAGTTTAGTTTATTTACAATATTGTGTTAGTTTCAGGTGTTGTTGTTTAGTTGCTAAGTCATTTCCAACTCTTTTGCGACTCCACAGACTGTAGCCTGTCAGGTTCCTCTGTCAGTAGGATTTCCCAGGTAGGAACACTGGAGTGGGTTGCCATATCCTTCTCCGGGTTGCCATATCCTTCTCCAGGGGATCTTCCCAACCCAGGGATTGAACCTAAGTCTCCTGCATTGGCAGGTGGATTCTTTGCTGCTGAGCCACCAAGGAAGCCCAGTCTCAGGTGTACCGCAAAGTTATTTTCCCAGATTCTTTCCCATTATAGGTTACTATAAGATAGTAATTATAATTCCCTGTGTTATACAGTAGGCCCTTGCTGTTTATCTATTTTATGTGTAGTAGTGGGTATCTATTAATCCCATACCCCTAATTTATCACTCCCTGCTCTTTCCCTCTTGGCAACCATAAGTTTGTTTTCTATGCCTATGAGTTTGTTTCTATTTTGTATATAGAATCATTTGTATTATTTTTTAGATTCCACATTAGTGATCTCAGATCATGAACTCCTTATTGCCAAGTTCAGACTTAAATTGAAGAAAGTAGGAAAACCACAAGACCATTCAGGTATGACCTAAGTCAAATCCCTTATGATTATACAGTACAAGTGACGAATAGACTCAAGGGATTAGATCTGATAGAGAGAGTGCCTAAAGAACTATGGACGGAGGTTTGTGACATTGTACAGGAGGCAGGGATCAAGACCATCCCCAAGAAAAAGAAATGCAAAAAGGCAAAATGGTTGTCTAAGGAGGCCTTACAAATAGCTGTGAAAAGAAGAGAAGCGAAAGGCAAAGGAGAAAAGGAAAGATATACCAATTTGAATGCAGAGTTCCAAAGAAGAGCAAGGAGAGATAAGAAAGCCTTCCTCAGTGATCAATGCAAAGAAATAGAGGAAAACAACAGAATGGGAAAGACTAGAGATCTCTTCAAGAAAATTAGAGATACCAAGGGAACATTTCATGCAAAGAAGGGCACAATCAAGGACAGAAAATGGCATGGACCTAACAGAAGCAGAAGATATTAAGAAGAGGTGGCAAGAATACACAGAAGAACTATGCAAAAAAGGTCTTCATGACCCAGATAATCACAATGGTGTGATCACTC
The DNA here is from genome assembly GCF_019320065.1 of Cervus canadensis. NCBI lineage: Eukaryota > Metazoa > Chordata > Mammalia > Artiodactyla > Cervidae > Cervus > Cervus canadensis. The sequence continues at coordinate 15,482,261 of NC_057406.1, read as the reverse complement.
ACCTAGAGCCAGACATCCTGGAGTGTGAAGTCAAGTGGGCCTTAGGAAGCATCACTACAAACAAAGCTAGTAGAGGTGATGCAATTCCAGTTAAGCTATTTCAAATCCTGAAAGATGATGCTGTGAAAGTGCTGCGCTCAATATGCCAGCAAATTTGGGAAACTCAGCAGTGGCCACAGGACTGGAAAAGGTCAGTTTTCATTCCAATCCCTAAGAAAGGCATTGTCAAAGAATGTTCAGACTACCGCACAATTGTACTCATCTCACATGCTAGTAAAGTAATGCTCAAAATTCTCCAAGCCAGGCTTCAACAGTACATGAACTATGATCTTCCAGATGTTCAAGCTGGATTTAGAAAAGGCAGAGGAACCAGAGGTCAAATTGCGAACATCTGTTGGATCATCAAAAAAGCAAGAGAGTTCCAGAAAAACATCTACTTCTGCTTTATTGACTATACCAAAGCCTTTGACTCTGTGGATCACAACAAACTGTGGAAAATTCTTCAAGAGATATGAATACCAGACCACCTGACCTGCCTCTTGAGAAACCTGTATGCAGGTCAGGAAACAACAGTTAGAACTGGACGTGGAACAACAGACTGGTTCCAAATCGGGAAAGGAGTACATCAAGGCTGTATATTGTCACCCTGCTTATTTAACTTCTATGCAGAGTACATCATGAGAAACGCTGGGCTGGATGAAGCACAAGCTGGAATCAAGATTGCCGGGAGAAATATCAATAACCTCAGATATGCAGATGACACCACCCTTATGGCAGAAAGTGAAGAACTAAAGACCCTCTTGATGAAAGTGAAAGAGGAGAGTGAAAAAGTTGGCTTAAAGCTCAACATTCAGAAAACTAAGATCATGGCATCTGGTCCCATCAGTTCAGTTCAGTTCAGTTCAGTCGCTCAGTTGTGTCCGACTCTTTGCGACCCATGAACTGCAGCACACCAGGCCTCCCTGTCTATCACCAACTCCCAGAGTTCACCCAAACCCATGTCCATCGAGTCGGTGATGCCATCCAACCATCTCATCCTCTGTCGTCCCCTTCTCCTCCTGCCCTCAAAATTTCCCAGCATCAGGGTCTTTTCAAATGAGTCAGCTCTTCGCATCAGGTGTCCAAAGTATCACTTCATGGCAAATAGATGGGGAGACAGTGGAAACAGTGACATACTTCATTTTTTTGGTCTCCAAAATCACTGCAGATGGTGAATGAAGCCATGAAATTAAAAGACGCTTGCTCCTTGGAAGAAGAGTTATGGCCAACCTAGACAGTGTATTTAAAAGCAGAGACATTACTTTGCCAACAAAGGTCTGTCTAGTTAAAGCTATGGTTTTTCCAGTAGTCATGTATGGATATGAGAGTTGGACTATAAAGAAAACTGAGCAATGAAGAATTGATGCTTTTGAACTGTGGTGTTGGAGAAGACTCTTGAGAGTCCTTTGGACTGCAAGGAGATCCAACCAGTCCATCTTAAAGGATATCAGTCCTGAATATTCATTGGAAGGACTGATGCTGAAGCTGAAACTTCAATACTTTGGCCACCTGATGTGAAGAACGGACTGATTTGAAAAGACTCTGAATGCTGCAAAAGATTGAAGACAGGAGGAGAAGAGGACGACAGAGGATGAAATGGTTGGATGGCATCACTGAATTGATGGACATGAGTTTGAGTAAACTCCGGGAGTTGGTGATGGACAGGGAGGCCTGGCGTGCTTCAATCCATGGGGTTGCAGAGTCAGACATGACTGAGTGATTGAACTGAACTGAACTGATATTATTTTCCTTCCTCTGTCTTATTTCACTTAGTATGATACCCTCTGTGTCCACCCAAGTTACTGCAAATGGCAGTATTCCATTCTTTTTTATGGCTGAGTAATATCCACATATGTATATATTTATATGTACAAACACACACACACACACACACGTGCACACACACACATGCACATGCCGCATCTTATTAAACCAACTGTCTGTTGATGGGCACTTGGCTTGTTTTTGTGCCTTGCTTATTGTAAACAGAGCTGCTATGAACCCTGGGCTGCACGTATGTTTTCAAATTAGTTTTTGTCTTTACTGGATACATGCTCAGGAGTGGGATTGCTGGATCATATGGTATCTCTATTTTTAGGTTATTAAGGAACCTCCATCCTGGCTATATGCAGAGCCAGCTGGAAAGGACTTTGGCAACCACCTGGGCTGCCTTACACACTCCACCCTCCTGCTCTCTCCTTGAGGAGCCTGGGCCCCATAGTGGCAAAGTGTCACTTAAAAAGTAATTAATTAATTCATTTGGCTGCACTGGGTGTTCTGTACTTGGGATCTTTGACCTTCATTATGGCATTTGGGTTCTTTCTTCAGTTGCAGCATGTGAGATATTTAGTTGCGGCGTGCAAACTCTTAGTTGTGGTGTGTGGGGTCGAACTTGGACCCTCTGCTTTGGGAGCTCAGAGTCAGGGAAGTCCTGAGTGTCATTTCTGAAGTCGCATAGTTTAAAAGTAAAAATGGAAATCATAGACTAATGCCTGTAACATGGTCCCATTTATGGAAAAGCTATATATTTTGTTTTTCAAAAATACATGGAAGTCTATAAAAGCACCCAAAAGAGATACAGATGGACACAAATGACAGTGGCACCCAGAGTCGAGGGGTGGGAATGGAATGGGACTGAGAGGCTTTTATTGATCTGCAAACTTCTGTGTTATTGGAAAACTTTGTTGTGAGGAAAATGTGTTCAGGTTTTTTTCCCCCTGTGCCTTAAAGGATAATATTTAAAACGGAGCTATGACACAGGTGCAGGCCTCAGGTTTCCATTTTGTTTTCACCAGAACAAGCTTGCTCTGGCCCATTCCAGATCTGGAATGCTGCTGTCTCTAAGCTGCCACACCTCGGCAGGTGCTTCGGGGACACTGGGCTCGCTCCCCAGCTCAGCCCAGACTGGGCCTTGCGATCCTGCTCACTGAAGCTTTGAAGGTAAAACTATTTGTCTTGCAGCCTTGGGCCAGTGACTGGATTTCAGGCATCAACTGGCAAACGGACGTGGCAGGGATGTGTCTCTTTGAACCTCTGAGATGGGACAGGCAGGGTGCTGGCTACTCCTCCTGTTGGTAGGATGTCCTTTGGGAAGGCAGGGATAGTAGACAGAGCTTCTTAGGGAGCCTGGGAGACAGTCCAGGACCCAGATGGCTGGTGGGAGTATGTGAACCTGCCTGACTTTCAAAACCAGGTGCAGGGGAGCCCCAGTTCCCCACGAGACTGTGGCTGGTCTGTCTCGGGGTGTGTGGCAAAAGCCCTAAGCAGACAACCCCCCACTTGCCGAAGAAGAATTCTGCTTCTCTTCTTCATGCTACTGCTGTTTGGTTTTGCGTCCACAGAAAACTGGCCTGTCTTTGCAGAGGGTACTTTCCTCAGCTGGAAAATGAAGAAAAAGCCAGCCTTTCCCTTCTCCACAGAGGGGTCCCCTAAGGCATTGGGGAAGTGATGGGGTGGATTTGGAAGCCTGATTGACAGCAGCTCTCGCTTTAAGAGGCCAAGGGAGACCGGCCACAGATGGGAGCCTTCGTTTGTTTTGCAAGACCCAGCTGAGATGCCGCCTTCTCCGGGAAGTCTTCCTGAATCTCCTGGGTTAGTGCCTCTCCCTTCCGCCTCACCCCCAGGCTCCCTCAGCACTTGGCTCCGCTCTCTGTTACCAGGATCCTTGTCTTATGACTTCATGACCTCGAGGGCCTGTCTTCTCCTATCCAGCTGCATCCAGGCTCAGGCTGGGCCCGTCTGCATGTCCCAGCCCCGCTCCTCCCGGAGGCGAGAGGAGCCAGTGGCTACCTCCTTCGGGGTCACAGTGGCAGACCTCTGGCCTGGGCTGTGTGCTTGGGTCTCTGTGCCTCCTGGGCCCTTCTCTGATCCCTTCCCCCTTTTCTGCTTGGTCCCTCACTCAGAGATTTTGGAGGAAAACCATGGCCCCACGTTGAGTTTTTCCTTCCTTCCAGGATTGGTGCAGCCTTGGGCCAGGCTCAGCTTCTTCCTCCCTACTCTCTTCAGGGCCGAATCCCTCCTGCCTCCTCGGTGCCCGCTATCCCTGGGCTCCGAGGCTCTGCCCCAGTGCCCAGGCGGCCCCTCTTCTCTGAGCACACATTCCAGCAACCCCGTGACCACAGCTGGGGACACATTCCTGGCCCAGCAGCCAATGGTGTAAAAAGGAACAGAATGTCCCAGGGCCCCGCCCAGCCCCCAGCTGCACCTGGGCCCCTCCCTGGGCTGGACAGGCTCGGGGTGGGGGTGAGGGGTCAGGAGGGCAGGACCAGCTGGGAGAGGCAGAGGGGTGCTCCTGGGCGGGGTCGGGAGGTGTTCACACCTTAGTGAGCAGGGAGGAAGCCTGCAGGCCTTGCCTCCTTCTTCTCCAAGGCCCGGGGGTGAGGCTGACCCAGGGGTGCCCTTGGAAGGATTCCCCAGGGAGGGGCCCTGGTTCTTGAAAGCCCACTGGGGGCAGTCCCTCCCCCTGCCTATCCTTCAGTGGTGGGGGAGGGGGACTCCTTTTGGGGCTGGCTCCCTCCTCCTCACCCCCCCTTCTCTGCCTGTCCTCCATCCATCCCTCCCTCCCGGTCCTTCCCCCTCTCCTCCGTCCACCCACCTCCACTATCTGGCCTTCCCTGTTCTCCTGCTCTCCACACCTTAGTCTCACTCATCCTGACTTGTCCTTTTTCCTTGCTTTGCCCTCCTGTCTTTGTGTTCAGCATCACCTCCAGGTTCAAGACCTCCATCCCTTGCCTGCCTTCTTGTCTCCCGGTCTCCCTGACTGCTGGCTCCCCAGGACTCCCAACCCAGCCCTGACTTTTCTTCTCGCTTTTCCAGTCCGGGTGCTGCAGGTCACCTGCCCTCAGGAGCCCTCCTCCCTCGGGAGAGCTCTCAGCTCTGACTCCTCCTCGGCCCCTCCTCCTGCCCGGCTCACCTTTAATTGAGATGCTAATGAGGCTTCTGCTGCTTCCATCCCAGCCCGGCGGGCGGGCTCCCCAGTCTGGCCGCTGCACCTGTCAGGTGAGGGGGAGGAGAAGCTGGGCTGCCAGATTCAACTGGAAAGGAACCAGTCCCAGTCCAGCCACAACCTGGGAGTGGGAAGCAGAAGGCAGCCCAGACCTCTCAGAGCCCGGCCGTCCCTGGGACCGAGAGGGAGTCAGGTCACAGCCCGAGGTCAGGCCCGGGGGCCAGAGGAGAGAGTCCAGACCGCAGGGGAGAGAGGGCCATGTGGGGAGGGAGAGGAAGAGGGACAAGATCACAGAGCTTGACACCCGGAGAGGAAACAGGCTAGAAAGAGAGTCGAGAGACCCGAAGAGAAGTGAAAGGCAGAGAGAGGGACAGAAAGAGAGAGACGGAGGCAGAGAGAATCTAAGACACAGATATTGGAGGGAGAAGACCAAAGACAGAGATTGACTGAACAGAGGAGACAGAGGATACAGACAAGGAGAGTCTAGGACAGAAACCAAAGGGAGCCTTATCAGGGAGGCAGAGAGGCCTCTCAGGGGAGGCTTGGCTCCAGCTCTTCTGACCAGACTCTGGCAGGTCAGCAGGCTCCCGGGGACGGGGCCCGGGGAGGAGGGGGAGAAAGTGGGCAAGAGGTGGGAGGAGAGTGGGATGAGGGCACGGGCCCCAGGTGATGAGGATGGAGGAGGCACCCAGAGCCCAGAACTCAGCCCGGCCCCTTACCCTCCCCAACCCCCACAAAGGCTCATGAAGGGAGACAAGCCTGAGGAGCCGGGGCAGGGCCCTGAGCCTTCGGGCCCCCCACCGCCCACGGAGGAGGAGGAGGCCCTGCTCGAGTTCCACCGCTCCTACCGGGAGCTCTTCGAGTTCTTCTGCAACAACACCACCATCCACGGTGCCATCCGCTTGGTGTGCTCACAGCACAACCGCATGAAAACAGTCTTCTGGGCCGTGCTCTGGCTCTGCACCTTCGGCATGATGTACTGGCAGTTCGGCCAGCTCTTCGGAGAGTACTTCAGCTATCCTGTCAGCCTCAACATCAACCTCAACTCGGACAAGCTCATCTTCCCTGCTGTCTCCATCTGCACCCTAAACCCCTACAGGTAACCTGAGTCAGACGTCCCTCTGGGCAGGAGAGGGGAGCCCTCGACGTGATGGGCTGGCCACTCTGCCCAGGGAAGACTTCCTAGTGCCTGGGCCTTCTCCAGCGCGGGCTTGTTGGACCGACAGTCTCCTCCTCCACCCCTTCATCCTTCTGAAAGTGGGAGGAAGCGCAGATGAGGTCGAGATGCTGATAAGTTCAGAAGGGCAGGGTAGAAATCAGCCCCTCCTCCTTATCAGGAGATGAATCTGATGGAGATCCAGCAATGAGATGATTGCAGGTGTGGTGGGGGGGCGGTAGTGGTGGTGGTGGGAGCTGGCTGGGACTGGGCCCTGGCAGGGTGGTCTGGGTTGAGAAGGGCAGTTTGTGTTGGAGAAAGCAAAGTGTGGGAGTGGTGGTGGTGGAGGTTTCCATGAGCCTCAAGGCGGGGTTGGGGGGGTGAGTGGGGGTGTAGTTGCAGAGCCAAGACAACAGGACAGGATAGAAGCTGCTCTGGTCCGGCTGTTCCCCCAAAGGCCCAGGTGACCCTGCTGAGCTGTGCAGTCCACCGGTCCAGGTGCGGTGTTTGGGTGTGTCCTGAAGTTTTGGGTTTCACCAGCGTTCTTGGCCAATTTTCGGTTTGGAAGCCAGAGGGGGTGGAGGTAACCATGGAGAAGACAGGAGGGCAGGGTTGGGTGTTTACACACACCTTTTCTGTGTGTTCACTCGGTCCTGCCACACCTCACATCTTGGGACACCTGCGGCAGGCCAGACACGGCTCTAGGCACCCAGCGAATGGGTTCATCAATAATTCCTACAATCGTTGCTGAAGGCCAAGTACTTTGCTAGGTATTGAAAGATAAGATGGAAGAGATAGGCATATAAACAAATAACCTCAGCGCACTGTGACAGGTACCGTACACATTGTGAGCTAGAGTCAGAGTGTAAGGTTTATGAGCTAGTGTGTATGTGATCGCATGAATGTGCGTGAGCAAACAAATGAGGTGTGCGTGCAATTGCAAGTGAGTGGGATTGGTCACATATCAGGGGTGGTGTAGTCTGTCGTGTCCAGAGGTGTGTCATGAGCTGATCAGGGTTGGGACATCCTGTCCTGAAGAGAAAACACTGCTCTGTCACTTCACTGATATGAGGCCCTCCTCCTCCTGCATGAGGCCTAGGTTAAGAGGCCAGTTACTGAGAAGCTGCTTCATGCACCAAACCGCTGGACGCAGTTAAGAACTCCTCAGGCAGCTCCTTTAATTCTTTCAACAATCCTTCGAGGCAGATACTGTTATTATTCCTGGGTTACCCTTGAGGAAACTGAGGCAGAGAGAGCTAAGGCACAAGGTCACAGACTCCACTGTGACTTTCCCTGTTTGTGGGGGTTGTTGTTCAGTCACCAAGTCGTGTCTGACTCTTTGCAACCCCATGAACTGCAGCACCCCAGGCTTGCCTGTCCACGATCTCCCTGAGTTTGCTCAAACTCATGTCCATTGAGTCAGCGATGTCATCCAACCATCTCATACTCTGTTGCCCACTTCTCCTGCCTTCAATCTTTCCCAGCATCACCGGTCTTTTCCACCCTGTTTGCCTGATTGCAAACCCCTGCCTCTTCTTAATACCCAAAATACGGATGTGGAATAGTGGAGTTTCTGCTCAGATGTTACATCTCATTTCTTATTCGTTTGTCTGGGTTTTTTTGTTTGATTTTTGTTTGTTTTGTGCAGCATGTAGGATCTTAGTTCCCTGATCAGGGATCAAACCTGCATCCCCTGCATTGGAAGCGCAGAGTCTTAACCACTGGACCACCAGGGAAGTCCCTACATCGCATTTCTGAGCTTGTCTTATTCCCTCTCTCAGCCTTCTTTCTCTTCCCCTGGTGTCTGCGGCTTTGCTTCTTTTCTTCCCAACCTCAGTGCTCCCAGCCCTCTTCCTTCCCCTACTTCCCCCACCCTCATCCCCTGGGGCAGTGGGGAGGGGAGGGCAGGCAGGCTTGAGGAACTAGCCAATAGTAGGCTCTCAATAAAGACTGTGGTTGGAAGATGTGGGTGAGAGATGGACAGTGCAAGGATAAATCTGTTGAGGCCTGCATATTTTCCAAGGTTCTGCAGGGTGCAAGGCCCTGGGCAGTAGAGGAAAACGCCCCAGGGAATGAAAACCAGAGCCCTGGCCTCTGGGGCTTGCAGGCTGGGAGGCAAGTGTTCTCAACGATTAAAACAATCCCTCCTGCAGGAGTTAGTGGGGAGACACCCAGCACGCTGGATAGGAGGGGAGTCAGAGAAGGCGCCTCAAAGCCGGGGAAGGATATGGAGTCCCTACTATGTGCTCGGTCCTGCACTGGGAGTTCTCTAAGCACTACCTCATTTAATCTTGACAGGTCCATGGAGACAGGCATTACTATTATTTCCATTTTGCAGATGAGGAAGTAGAGGTGAAGTGAGCAGGGTCAAACAGCAAGTAATAATAAAAAATAACAATGAGAACTTCTTTGGCAGTCCAGTGGTTAAGGCTCCGCACTTCCAATGCAGAGGATGCCAGTTCAATTCCTGGTCAGGGAACTAGGACCTTACATGCCATAGGGTGTGGCCAAAAAAAAGAAAGAAAGAAAGAAAGAAAAAACACCAATGATAATGGCTAACACACATAGTACTTAATATGTGCCAAACAAAAAAAATTTATATTAATCAAATGATTTAATTTTCACAACAGATCTCTTATGTAGATATCAGCATTACTCCCATTTATAGATGAGGAAACAGGCCCAAAGAGGTTAAGTAATTGCCTAAGTTCACACAGGGAACTAGTGATGAAACAGATTCAAAAATCTGTTGCCCCCCCCCCATAGAAGCCAGTGAATCTAGGAGCAGTAGCTGAGTCGAAGACCAAGTATGTTTGCTTTCAAAGTTCTTTCTCCCATTGCAGTTTAAGGAAGGGCCAGGCAAAGGTATCCAGAGGTGGGGGCTAGTGGGAGCCTGTGGGGAGCAGCAGGAGTCCAGAGGCCGGGAGAGGGGAGAAGGGAAGGATCCGGGTTATTGGTTCCTGTTCCAGGAGAGAGGCAGGGGTGGGTGGACAGGTTGATGCAGCCTGGTGGGTGGGGACCTGCGTGTGACTCATGCTGCTAGCTGGCGTGGGTGCTGGAGGCAGAGGCAAGATAGGTGACTCGGACTGGGGAGCAGGGAGGGGGTGGAAGTCGTGGAAGAGATAGAGGAGCTTGTGAGATAACTGGAGGCAAAGTCAGCCCAAGTGCCCACCTGCAGGTGGCAGGAGTGTGGCCAGCAGAGGGGGAGGGGTATTCTGGGCTGTTCTATAACTGCCAGGAAAGGGGATAAGGCTGAAGACCTTCATACTAAGCAAGGAGGTGTTGAGAGTCCAATGTGAAAGGTCAGCCACAGCGATCCCCATCCCCTTTCTGGTTAACAAAGGGCTTTTTTCACCCAAGAGAGGGGGCCAGACAAAGCCACATCCTCGGCAAACAGAGCCCAAGAGCACATATTTTTCATTCAATCCTGGGAGGGACTGAGGCTGGTTTTAAGGAAGAGTGTGGCATTCTTGGACGGCAAAGAAGGTCATGGAATCTTTCTTCCCCCCAGAGAGCTGCACTGAGGGAGGGGAAGGCTCTGAGCCAGGCCATCCAACCTTGACCCTGGGGTGGACCCTGTACTGCCCCCCACTCCCCCCAGGATCTAGAAAGCAGGTTCTGCATTGGCAGGCCTGGCAGGGACAAAAAGCCCAGACTCTAGAGCTGGCACCCTGCCCCCCACCCAGCCACCCAGTGATGGACTCCTTTGTGTCAGGAATGTCATTTATCTCTGCTGATGGAAAGTTCTTCCTTAGGTAAAGCTGCAGCTTACCTCACCGTAACTTCTGCCCTCTGGCCCTGGTTCTGTCTTTGAAGCAGCTCTAAAGACATCTCCTCCTTCTTTGCCCAGTGGTCATCAGTTCAGGGGCTCCAAGGACAGCAGTACTAGGCTGTCATTTCGGCATCCATTATCATGATCTGATCTTCATCACAGGCTTACTGAATAAGGAGAGAACTACCAGCCGAGAGTCAGAGGAGAACACAGAGAAACATACGTCTGAGAAACGTATAGGTTTTGCAAAGGTCACCCAACTGTTTAGGTGGACGAATCAGAATTGGCATCTGGTCTTCGGCTCCACTTTTCAAAAAATATTAATTAATTAATTTATTTTTGGCTACACTTGGTCATCGCTGCCATGTGCAGGCTTTCTCTAGTTGTGGCGAACAGGGGCGCAGGCTTCGCATTGCCGTGGCTTCTCTTGTGTAGCACCAGCTCCAGGCGCGTGAGCTTCTGTAGTTGCAGTGCACAGGCTAAGTTGCTCAGCCCCATGTGGGATTTTCCCCTCCCAGAGATCCAGCCCGTGTTCCCTGCGTCGGCAGGTGGATTCTCAACCACTGGGCCATCAGGGCAGTCCCTCTACTTCCGTTAAGATCACAAAGTCACAGGGCTGTTGAGTGGCAGGCAGTGCTCTCCTGTCTCCTCAGCTTTCTCTTCTCCAACAATAGGTTACTATTATTTTACTATTGTTCTTATTGAAGAACAGTTGTGACCATAAAAACAATAGCTGCAGTTAGACAATACTCACTCTGCCAGCTCTTTTTCTTACTATGTTTCTCATATGTTAATTCACTTAATCCTTATCACCACGCAGGTAAGTGGTAAGGCTAGGAAATGAACCTGGGAAGCTGATTAGAACTCCATTCCTATAACTTTTACTGCTTTTTTTTTTTTTTTAAACTTTTAATGTTATATTGGAGTATAGCTGATTAATAATGTTGTAATAGTTCCAGTTGCGATTTCTTAAAAAACTGGAAATAGAACTGCCATATGACCCAGCAATCCCACTTCTGGGCATACACACTGAGGAAACCAGATCTGAAAGAGACACGTGCACCCCAGTGTTCATCGCAGCACTGTTTATAATAGCCAGGACATGGAAGCAACCTAGATGCCCATCAGCAGATGAATGGATAAGGAAGCTGTGGTACATATACACCATGGAATATTACTCAGCCATTAAAAAGAATTCATTTGAATCAGTCCTAATGAGATGGATGAAACTGGAGCCCCTTATACAGAGTGAAGTAAGCCAGAAAGATAAAGAACATTATAGCATACTAACACATATATATGGAATTTAGAAAGATGGTAACGACAACCCTTTATGCAAAACAGAAAAAGAGACACAGAAGTACAGAACAGACTTTTGAACTCTCTGGGAGAAGGTGAGGGTGGGATGTTTCGAAAGAACAGCATGTATATTATCTATGGTGAAACAGGTCACCAGCCCAGGTGGGATGCATGAGACAAAGTGCTCCGGCCTGGTGCACTGGGAAGACCCAGAGGAATCGGGTGGAGAGGGAGGTGGGAGGGGGGATCGGGATTGGGAATACATGTAAATCCATGGCTGATTCATATCAATGTATGACAAAACCCACTGGGAAAAAAAAAAATAATTAAAAAAAAAAAAAATAGTTCCAGTTGCACAGCAGAGCAACTCAGCCATACATACACATGTATCCATTCTCCCCCAAACTCCTCTCCCATCCTGCCTGCCCCATAACACTGGGCAGAGTTCCCTGTGCTATACAGTAGTTTCTTGTTGGTTATCCACTTTAAATATAATTGCTGTTCTTTTAATGACTAATAACAAACAAATCTCAGGATGTCAAACACACACCCTTGACCTGAGCTACATTTTTCTCCTATGAGAGGATGAGGGGCAGCCTGCTAGACTTTTATGAGGGAGATGGTGGCTGAGGACTGTGAGGTTTGGACTAGGCACATGAGGACCACCGTGTGTGTGTGTTAGTTGCTCAGTCTTGTCTGACTCTTTGTGACCCCACGGACGCAAAGGCTCCTCTGTCCATGGGATTCTCCAGGCAAGAATACTTGACTGGGTAGCCATTCCCTTCTCCAGGGGCTCTTCCCAGCCCAGGGATCGAACTCAAGTCTCCTGCATTACAGGCAGACTCTACCATCTGAGCCACCAGGGATTGTCCTCCATATCGGTGGTACCATTTTAGACTCCCGCCAGCAGCAATTTCAGATGCTCCACATTCTCACCAACACTTGATGTCGTCAGTCTCTTCATTTGAGCCTAATGGATGTTAAATGGCACCTCATTATGGTTTTAATTTACATTTGAGGACTAATGATGTTGAGCGTCTTTTCATGTGTTTAGTGACCATTTGAATATTTGGGGGGTTCCTTTTTAAAACAATGACATTTTCTTCTCGATTTGTAAGAGGTTTTTATATTTCAGGATTTCTAATTTAGATATTTTTTATTCTAAGAAATTTTGCCTACCCCAAGGTTGTGAAGGTATCTTTGATATTTCCTTCTATAATCTTTATGGTTCTGATTTTTTTGTTTGGGTTGCTTGACTTAATTTTTGTATACAGACTAAGGTAGAGGTTGAGGTTCTTTCTTTCTTTCCCCCCTTTTTTCATACAATATCCAGCATCATCTTTTAAAAAAAAAATTATTTCCTCATTGAGCTGAACAGGTGCTTTGGTCAAAAATCAGGTTGACCATATATATATTTGAGTTTATTTCTGGACTCTATTCTGTCCCATTGATCTGTTTATCCTTATATAAGCACTACACTGTTTTTTGATTACCATGGCTTTACAGTCTTAAAGTGAGGTAGAGTAAGCACTCCAACTTTGCTCTTCTTTTCCAAACTTGTTTTGGCCATTCTAGATTTTTGCATTTCCAAAGCAATCTTAGAATTGACCCGTCAATTGGAATTTTGATAGGGCTTGGCTTGAATCTGGGCTTTCTGGGTGGTTCAGTGGTAACGAACCCGCCTGCAATGCAGATGTAGGTTCAATCCCTGAGTCTGGAAGATCTCCTGGAGAAGAAAATGGCAACCCACTCCAGTATTCTTGCCTGGAAAATTCCATGACAGAGGAGCCTGGTGAGCTACAGTCCTGGGGTCAAAAGAGTCCCACACAACTTCTCCACTGAGCACACATGCACAGCTTGAATCTAGAGAGCAATCTGGAAGGTGGCATAGGAGTTCCTGATCTACTAACGTCTGCAACTCCTTTTATTTTGGTCTTTATTTCAGCAGGATTTTCAGTGTACAGGTCTTGTACGCCTTTCATCAGATTTACTCCCAGTATGTCATGTTGTTTATGCTATTTAATACGGTGCTGTGATTTCATTTTCCGTTTTTTTGATAGCTAGCATGCAGAAACATTTTTTGCATATTGGTTTTATATCCCGTAACCCTGTTTATTTATCGGTCCTAGGTGTTTGTTTTGTTTTGGTAGATTCTATCCCTAAGGCCCTGCTACTTTGCCAGGACTTTCATGATGGAGATGATATAGGCCCTGTATTGAGAAGGAATGTGAGGATTTATACTGGACAGGGTAAACACGATTTTTGAGCCCCACCTGAAACTCCTTAAAACTGAGTCTTTGGTGTAGGAGGGCGGGGAAAGGATAGTGTGTGGTATCTGTATTTTTAAAGTTCCTTGGAAGGTTCTAGAAGTGCAGTTGAGACTCCCTGATTTAGAAAGTGTCAAGTGGCAGACGGTCAAAGGCCACCCTCGCGAAGAGCGGGGCGGATGGCCCATGCACCATTTTGGTCCGTGGGAGTAAGTGTCTGGGCCTTGCCAGCCCACCCCTTCTTCTGCCCTGGGAAACAGCAGACAAGTTCCGGGTTCCCTTCCAGGCCAGGGCGAGTGCGAAGAGAGCACCTCCCACCTCTCCCTTAGGATAAACATGCAGCAATAAATGCCGTCCCCGCCTGGGCTCACTGTCGCCTCCAATCACCCGGAGGCGGACACACCTGTCTGCACCTCCCTTCGCCTCCGAGATAGCCCAGGAGACCCCAGAGCTATTCCCCGCCGACTTCTCTGGGCTGAACTGATCTCACCCGTTACAGACGGGGAAACTGAGGCACGGGAGCTGGTGGGGGGCGGGGGGGGGCGAGGATATAAAACCAGGCCGCCACCTTCTAGTCCGACCGTTCACTACCGCCCCTTCCAGGTACAAGGAAATTCAAGAGGAGCTGGAGGAGCTGGACCGCATCACGGAGCAGACGCTCTTCGACCTGTACGAGTACAACTCCTCCAACACCCTTGTGGCCCACGCCCGCTCCCGCCGCGACCTGCGGAAGCCGCTGCCGCACCCCCTGCAGCGCTTGCCGGTCCCGGCTCCGCCCCACGAGGCTCGCAAAGTCCGCCGCGCCGGCTCCAGCGTGCGGGACAACAACCCCCAGGTGAACAGGAAGGACTGGAAGATCGGCTTCCAGCTGGTAAGGCCCCGCCCCGGCCCCGCCCCCGCCCCCTGCCCCCACCCCAGGCCATTGGTTCCGCCTGCGCGCAGGAGTCGGCTCAGCTCCCGGTCCTGCGCGACCCGCCTTCGCTGCCAATGATGAGGCGGGAGTCGGCGCGCTGGCAAAATAAATAGGTTACATATATGAATAAATTTGAAAATTAAAATTAAATAACGACTCTCGGCGCCAGCTTGTGGAGGCTCCTCGATGGGGGCCTCTGTGGGAGTGTTTATGGGGATGGGAAGTCAGATCTACTGTGGAAATGCTCTTTCTGAATTCTGATCCCCAGTGTGGGACTCACTTGGGACCTTCCAGGGTGATGGGGCATTGGGGCTCCAGCAGGCGCAAGACAGAGAATTGTTACTGCTTAGTTGCTCAGTTGTGTCTGACTCTTGGCGACCTCTTAGACTGTAGCCCACCAGGCTCCTCTGTCTATGGGATTCCCCAGGCAAGAATAATGGAGTGGGTTGCCATTCCCTTCTCCAGGGATCCAACCCAGGTCTCCTACATTGATAGGCAGATTTTTTACCACTTAGCCACCGGGGAAGCCCATATATATATGTATATATATATATCCTCTCTCTTAAGCCTTCCTCCCATCTTTATTTATTTTTTTTAGTTTTCTTGCTGTCATCTCCCTATTCTCTGTCTTGGGCTTCCCCGGTGGCTCCCTGGTGGGTCAGATGATAAAGATTCTGCCTGCAATGCGGGAGACCTAGGTTCGATCCCTGGGTCAGGAAGATCCCCTGGAGGAGGGCATGGCAACCCACTCTAGTATTCTAGCCTGGAGAACCCCCATGGACAGAGGAGCCTAGCAGGCTACAGTTCATAGGGTCGCACAGAGTCTTACATGACTGATCGACTAAGTGCACACACACACATATATACATACATATATATATATATATATTTATGGCTGATTTGTATTGTATGGCAGAAACCAACACTATATTGTAAAGAAATTATCCTCCAATTAAAATAAAAATAATAATAAAGATTTTAAAAAAAGGGAGCGAAGCAGGGAGACGGTACCCAGAGACCAGGGTTCCAGTCCCCTCCTTGATACTGGGACAAACTGCTTGATCCTTCAGTATTCCTATCTGTGAAATGGGGAGAAGAATCTTTGCTTCACCCTCCTCAGAGGCTGCATAAATGACCACAAGGTGTGTGCAGCTCCCAGTCTCCTCCATCAATCCCGTGCTCTCCAGGTCTGCTGTCTTCCAGGCTTCGGCTTCTCCCAGCCTGGCTCCCCGCCCCTTTCTATCAGTCATTAGGACCCCAGACCATTCATTGCTTGACCTTGCCCCACCCTGCTTACCCTTGCTGCTGGTCCTCTGATGCTCTGGTCTCTGTGTCCAGTGCAACCAGAACAAATCGGACTGCTTCTACCAGACGTACTCGTCAGGGGTGGATGCTGTGAGGGAGTGGTACCGCTTCCACTACATCAACATTCTGTCCAGACGGAGACAGGACACCTCTCCCTCGCTGGAGGAGGACGTGCTGGGCAAATTCATCTTCACCTGCCGCTTCAACCAGGACTCCTGCAATGAGGCGTGAGTCCTTCCCTGCCGCCAGGCTTCCTGCTCTGCGCCCCCCACCCCCCACCCCGGGTCTCCTTTGCTGGACCATCCTGAGACCCAGCATGGAAGGCACCTTGGAGTGCTGGTTGAATAACTGAATGCCTGCAGGTGGTGAGGAAGGGCAAGTATTGTCCGCAGGTCCAAACCTCTGCCTGGGGAATGGCCCTGCAGGACATGGGTGGCTCCCTGCTCCCTGGGTCTGCGGCAGTGTCAGATGGGAGCCTTGGGAAGGCCGGGCTTGAAGTTTGGCTTTGAGAAACCAAGGACTGAAGCATGGCTCCCTATTTTCCTGAGGCCTCTTTCTCACTGGTATCAAGCTCGAGAATGCCTGGAAGGTCATCTGGTTCCCTGCCCTGCTGGCTCAGCTAATGCAGGCAGCAGTGGGTGGCGGACATAGCATGGACTGAATCAGGGACTAACCCTCAGTTCCTGCTCCGGGTCTGTTTCTTCTGGACCAGGTGACTCTGGGCATTTCACTCCACTCTTCAGAGCCTGTGTTTTTGTTTGTGAAATGGAGGGAAATGAGATTCTTTCAGTGTTCATTGAATCAATATTTTTGACTATCTGGACTATGTGCCAGTCATTGTTCTGGGCATTTGGGATACATCAAAGAAGAAGGAAAAATCCTTGCCCTTCTGACACTTTTTCTCTCTTTGGCCACACTTGGTGGCATGCAGGAGGATCTTAGTTCCCTGACCCGTGCCCCCTGCAGTGGCATCTCAGAGTCTTAACCACTGAACCACCAGGGAATTCCCTTGGCACTTTTCCTTGAACGATGAAGATGATAACATCTATCTCCGAGTGCATGAGATAAGGAGTTTGAGGGCACTTCATATACTGCAATGAGTCGTGGGTCTCATGGCTCGTGGGAAGTGACAGTCACGCAGGTGAAGTGACTTGCCCTTGGACACCAGGCCAGCCAGAGCCAAGGGTCCCCCTCACACTACTGCACTGCCCACCTGGCGTTCTTTCAGTCACATCTCCTCTCATAATGTCCTTGCAAAGAGGTCATGGCTGCTGCCAGCTCTCTGAGGGCTTGGGGGGAGGGGGAGGCTAGGAGTAAGGGAGGTCCCCTTCTGAAGCCTCTGCTCGCCCCCACCTTCCCGTCCGTCCGTATTCCTCGAAGTTCAGGCACCATCTCTGTGCCTTTTCCCGGCCGCGGAAGGGCCGAGGCAGCATCTCCACCCCACAGGGACCCTGTCCCTTCCTTGTCACTGAAGACTGTCAGCAGGGCCAGGTGTCACCTGCTTCTGCCCCCTCCTCCCCTCACCTGGAGCACACTCTGCCCCGCGCACACCTGTGTTCCTGGCTCGGGTTTGTGTGTGTGTTTGAGCACAAGTGAGACGGTAGCAGCACCTGAGCCTGTGGCAGCCCACACCTGCCACCGAGTCACTCTGTCACCCTCTCACTTTGCCCGCCCCAGGCTCCCGCCTTCTCATCAATGGAAAGTCCATAGTTCATCTCAGTCTTGACACTTAGGTCACTTCCTCACTTCAGAGCCTCATCGTTTCTCACTGGGGTTATCATAGCCCCCTAATCTGTCTCTCTGCCTCTCAAGCCTCCCTTTATTCTGCGACCGCAAGAAGCTTTATTCTTCAGCGTTCTGCCTGCACTTCACTGCACTTAACTATTCCAGACAGTCCTGTGTGAAATCCGTCCGTGTCTCTCTGGCCTTCGGGATCGAGTTGAGGTTCTTTATCATGGCTTTCTCAGCCCTTTCCTACTCTGGATTCAATTCTCTTGCCTCTCTCTCTATGATCTTTTCTTTAATAACAGTGTTATTGAGTTGTACTTTGCATACCACAAAATTTATCCTTTGAGTGGATACAATTCAGTAGTTTTTACTATATTTACAGAATTGTGCAACTATTAACACTGTCTAATTTTAGAATGTTTTCCTGTCTCCCTATGTCGTCCCCTCCTCCAAGCCTTGGGAACCACTAATCTACTAACCACTGTCTCTATGGATTGCCTACTGGGGACATTTCATATAAATGGAATCACGTAATATGTGGTCTTCTGTGACTGGCTTCTTTCACTTAGTAAGGTGTATCCATGTTGCAGCCTGTATCAGTAATTCCTGCTTTTTTTTTTTTTTTGGCTGCGTCACAAGGCAAATCTTAGTTATCCAACCAAGGATCCAACCCTGGTTCCCCCTGCAGTGGAAGTGTGTAGCCCTAACCACTGGACCATCAGGGAAGTCCCCCAGTTCATGCCTGTTTTTCACTAAATAGTTTTCCATTGTATGCTTATGCCACATTTAGTTTATCTATGCTTTGGTGGATGAACATTTGGGTGTCTTTCACCTTTGGCTGTTATGAATAATGCTGAATGCTGCTATCAGCATTCCTGTACACATGTGTGTATGGACGTATGTTTTCATTTCTCTTAGGTAGATACCTGGGAGAAGGCAATGGCAACCCACTCCAGTACTCTTGCCTGGGAAATCCCATGGACGGAGGAGCCTGGTAGGCTACAGTCCTTGGGGTCTCGAAGAGTTGGACACGACTGAGCGACTTCACTTTCACTTTTCACTTTCATGCACTGGAGAAGGAAATGGCAACCCACTCCAGTACTCTTGCCTGGAGAATCCCAGGGATGGGAGCCTGGTGGGCTGCTGTCTATGGGGTCACACAGAGTCAGACATGACTGACGTGACTTAGCAGCAGCAGCAGCAGCAGCAGGTAGATACCTAGGAGTGGAACTGCTGGGTCATATAGTAATTCTATATTTAGCATTTAGAGGAATGTCTGACTGTTTTCCAGGTATCTGTACCATTTTACATTCCCACCACCAGTGTGTGAGGGTTGCAAATTCTTCACATCCTTGCCTTGTTATAGCTGTCATTTTGGCTTTAACTGTCTTAATGAATCCCTATACCCCCCCTTTTTTTTTTTTTTGGCTGCACCATGAGGCTTGTAGGATCCAGCCCCGACTAGGGATTGAACACAGGCCCACAGCCATGAAAGCTCTGAGGACCACTGGACCACCAGGGAAATCCCTGATTTCCTATACTCTTAATAGCAAATTTATATAGCCCTTATTCAGTGCTAAGCACTGTTCTAGGTGTCATTTAATCCTCCCAGAATCCCTATGAAGTCAGTACTAGTATCATCCCCATTTTACAGATGAGGAAACTGTGACACAAAGAGATCAAGTGCTTGGGCTGGTCTCCCAGCTGACAGTCGTTAGAGCTGGGGTTCAAGTCCAAGTAGCTTTGCCCTGGAGTCCGTACTCTTCACCATCATATTACACTCTTCTCATACACCCTAGTAATGCACTCAATGTGTTTCCGTTTGTATGTGTTTTTACCAAGTGTGTGTGTAATGTGGACATAAATGGTGTTGTATTATGTATCTCATGTTGCCTTTCACTTTTTAAACTAAGCTCTGTGAGTTTAAGATTCATCCATGGTCTGCTCTGTGGATTCCACCTGCGGCAGACAGCCCGTGGTGTCCCTGTCCCCTCCCCTCTGAGCAGGGCTCCCAGGCCTTGTAGGACTGGCCTCTTCCTCTTTCATCCCTCCCTGAGCACAGACTGTGCTCTGGAAATGCTGCCATCCTAGCTCTTCCCAGAATGTGCGCTAGTATTTCACACCCTGAGCCTTTGCTCTTTGAGGGGATGGACTATTCCAGATCATTGAGTTCCATCTCCTCGTTTTATAGACTGAAGACAGTGAGCTTAAGAAAAATGGCTTGCTTAAGGCTATGTTGTCAGCGCCCCCTTCCTCATGTCTGTCCAGCCTTCTTCCCTCCCCTACTTCTCTTCCTTCCTCCTCTACCTCCCCCAGCCCAAAGCCCCATCCCCCTCTTCTCCCTGACGCCCCCATGGCTCGGGAGTTAGAACAGATACCCCCTGTTGGCTGGGAAGTTCAGTTTAGTTCAGTTCAGTTGCTTAGTCATGTCTGAGTCTTTGCGACCCCATGACTGCAGCATGCCAGGCTTCTCTGATTGCCTTCCTTGCCAGGTGACCTGCATCACCAATTCCCAGAGCTTGCTTAAACTCAAGTCCATCGAGTTGGTGATGCCATCCAACCATCTCAACCTTTGTCGTCCCCTTCTCCTCCTGCCTTCAATCTTTCCCAGCTTCAGGGTCTTTTCCAATGAGTCAGTTCTTTGCAAACTATTGGGGTTTAAGCTTCAGCATCCAGTGAAGCTGAAACTTCATCTTCAGTGAAGCTGAATATTCACCTTCCAGTGAATATTCAGGACTGATTTCCTTTAGGATTGACTTGTTCGATCTCCTTGCAGACCAAGGGACTCTGAAGAGTCTTCTCCAGCACCACAGTTCAAAAGCATCAGTTCTTCAGTGCTCAGCTTTCTTTATAGTCCAACTCTCACATCCGTACATGACTACTGGGAAAACCATAGCTTTGAGTTAGATACCCCCTATTCTGGTGTGGGCTCTGGTTGCAGTCCACACAGCTTCCCCATTGGGGGGCATGTGATTTGCTGTCAAATCACGTTCATATTGTAGCAACACAAATCTAAGACTCCTTTCTCTTTGTTCCCAAGCCTGTCCCAGCCCCGCTTTGGACCTCCCAGTGGGAGGCATGCTGTTGCAAGACTCGTTCCTGCCCTTGGACCTGACCTTCCTGGTCTCACTGTCTTGCCCCCTCCCCCCACCACTTCCTTTCTCTTCCATTCATTCATCAACTATTTGTTCTCGATCTCCGTTTCTCCTACATGCCAAGAACCATGCCATTAACCCAGAGACCATTCAGCCATGAAGGCAATGTGTTCCTGTCCTCAAGGAAATTATAATCTGAATGGGGAAGTAAGATGTAGACATGTGAGAAGCCAGGGATGCTGGAAGAATTAATAATGTACTGCAGCATCGAGATGGGAGAGGCCACAAGGCCAGTGACCTCGGGTGGCCTGGGGGAAGGAGCCTGGGCGAGAAGGTAGCTGACCTGGGTTTGAGTCCCGTCTCAAGCTCGCTGCTCACCTTGGGCAGCTACTTGATCTCTCTGAGCCCGTGCTTCCTCTCTTGTGAAGTGGCGATGATGCCTAGTGAGAGGGCCTGGGTGAGGCTCCAGCACCGCGTCTGCACATAGTAGGTGATCAGGAAACAAAGGGCTCTGAAAGTCTTGCTCTCCCTGACCCCTGCACCTTCCCCTCTGACCCCGCTCTCTCTCTCCTGAATAGGAATTACTCTCACTTCCACCACCCGATGTATGGAAACTGCTACACTTTCAACGACAAGAACAGCTCCAACCTCTGGATGTCCTCCATGCCCGGGGTCAACAATGGTGCGCTGTCCCGACCCCAGCCCCAGCTCTTCTGCTGCCCTGTGTGCCCACATCTACCTGCCTTGAGCTCCTGTCCTAGAAGCGCTCCAGGCCTCACTGCAGCACGCCCATCTATATCCTGGAAAATCCTCTTTGCTTTTTCTCCTCTGTGGGTATCACGTATTCCATCCCAGGTGTGATAGGAATCCTATCCTGGCACCCCAAATCCAGCTCGTGCGTGTACGTGCTTGGTCACTAAGTCGTGTCTGACTCTTTGCGACATCATGGGCTGTAGCCCACCAGGCTCCTCTGTCCATGGAATTCCCAGGCCGGAATGCTGGAATGGGTTGCCATTTCCTTCTCCAGGGGATCTTCCTGACCCAGGGATCGAACGCATGTCTCCTGCATTGGCAGGTGGCTTTTTTTACCACTGAGCCACCAGGGAAAGCCCCCGAATTCAGCTCAGGGGTGGCCAAATCCATTTGTAGGTCTTCCTGAACTTGCTGCTTTGGGAGGCTTAGAGACTAGGCAGGGTGGGAGGATGGGTTTCCACACCCTGATGCTTCTCTCAACCAATGTGCCCTGCCCCCTGGCTCTGTCCCACCTCCTCCACCCACCCTTCTCCCCAGGTCTGTCCCTGACACTGCGCACAGAGCAAAATGACTTCATTCCACTGCTGTCCACGGTGACTGGGGCCCGGGTGATGGTGCATGAACGGGATGAGCCTGCCTTTATGGATGATTCTGGCTTTAATCTGCGGCCCGGCGTGGAGACCTCCATCAGCATGAGTAAGGCAAGGATGCTGCCCGGGAGACCTGGGGAAGACCCCAGATGAGGGGCAGAGAGAGGGCTTGCAGGGGTGACAGCCAGAGGACCAGAAGAGGTTGTGATGGGTGAGCTTCGAGCATGTAGTGGACTTTGGGAGCAGAAGTCTGGGGTGAGGGGCCGGGCTGAGTGGGCATTAGGAAATAGGTCTCTGAGGAGTGCGCGTGGGATGAGAGCACTGGGAAGGGGTTTGGAACATGCTGAGGGTTCCAGGGAATGCTCCAGGCTCCCTAACACCTTCTCGGAAGTAGCCCTGAGGTCATGTTGTGAAATGACCAGGAGGGTAGGAGAGATAGCCGAAGGACATACAGCCTGGGACTGAGGGAAGACAGAGGTCAGGAAGAGGCCTGGACCACTTGCTCTGACCTCTGACCTCTGACTGCTTGGTGTCTCTGGGTTCTTAGGAAGCCGTGGACAGACTCGGGGGCGACTATGGCGACTGCACCAAGAATGGCAGCGAGGTCCCGGTGGAGAACCTTTACAATACCAAGTACACGCAGCAGGTGAGGCCCAGCCTGTTTCCATGGCAACTGTGTTCAGCATAGGTCAGCCGTAGCCACCAGGTGTGCGTGATGGGCGATGGGGATGGTGGAGAGAGGGGTGGAGGCACACTGGGGGGGCTGGTTTGTCCTCCCCTCCCCTGCCATCCTGGGGTGGGCAGGCCTGACCCCATCCCCCTTCACGCTCCCCTCCTCCAGGTGTGCATTCATTCGTGCTTCCAGGAGAGCATGATCAAGGAGTGTGGCTGTGCCTACATCTTCTACCCACGGCCCGACGGTGTAGAGTTCTGTGATTACAGGAAGCATAATTCCTGGGGTGAGACTGCGGGAGGCCAGCCTCTGCTCCCACCCGAGCCCAGGACTTTCCCAGGAGCCCTGCACTCTCAGCGCCCCCACTGTAGCTTCCGGCTCCCACGTTCCCCAACCGGTTCCCCCACTGACTCCTGTTCACTGGTTCTTAGATGCCACCCTGTCCGTTTTCCTCTCACTCTGTCTCTCTTCTCTGTTCCTCCCTCTCAGTTTTTCTCTCTCTTTTGACTTCTGTGTGTTTATAATTGGATGTCCCCATTTAAAAGTAACTTATGGGACTTCCCTGGTGGTCCAGTGGTTAAGAATCCGGCTTGCAAAGAAGGGGACGCAGGTTTGATCCCTGGTCGGGGAACTAAGATCCCACATGCTGTGGAGCTACCGCGCCCACGAACAGTAACTAGAGAATCCATGAGCCGAAAGGAAAGATCCTCATGACACAGTTAAGACCTGACCCAGCCAAATAAATAAATAAGCAAATAAATATTTCTTAAAAATAAAAATAACTTGCAGCAAAAGGAAAGAAGAACACACGAGGAAGATCTCCCTGGGTTCCTTGCCCTTCGGGTGGCATCCTGCTCACTCCCTAGGGTACCGGCAGGGCTGGTGCTGGGCACTGGTGAGACAGTGCTGGTTGCAGGAAGAAAAGACTAGAAATTGTGTGGATCTGCCTCATTCCCTAACACCTTCCGGTTTATGTATATTTTATCATGCACGTAATGTATCAGTTCAATAGGAGCAGGTGTATCATTTAGAAATGACTTGTGGAAGAATTAAAACATTAAAACTAGAGGAGAGCACAGTCAAAAGAATCTGGAAGACACTAGATTCTCCTCCTGGCCCTGGTCTAGGAGCAGATCAATCTCTTTTCCTTTTCTTTACAGCTGAGTTATTCAGCAGGGAAGCTGAGAGAGAAAGTCCCCAGCAAGAGAACACAGAACATAGAGGGCGAGCGTCCTTGGTCCACACCCCCTTATCTGGCACAGCCGGCCCCTCCGAGGGGAGAGGGCAGGGACATGGCAGATCCCAGAGTGGAGAGCAGCCTCCATCTGTGCATTTCTCTGCCTGCTTTCTTTCCTGGTGTTGCTCTCTTAGTCCTCCCCCGACCCATGCCCTGCAGTCTTGGCCTCTGATTTCTGGCTTTCTAGCCTTGGAGAATCACAGCGCATCTGAGCTGGAGGGAAGCTCGGAGGCCATCTTGCCTCATGGGCCCCTTTCTCAGACGAGCAAGCTGAGGCCCAGAGGGAAGACAGGAAGTCCCAGGACATGCAGAGCAGGCACTCTGCCCACTGTTCCCCGGGCCCCCGAATGCTGATTGCTAAGAGGTTGTGAGTTTGAAAAGATCCTTGAGAGAAAAATGACCTTGCTGTTTGCTAGAAGCTGTGAGGATGAGGGAGAAACTTGGCCGAAGACACAGTCTGCTGAGTTTCCTAAGGACTGCTTGCTCCTCAGCCTAACTGCTTCCCAGTCTTCCTAATTAAAGATTAATTCTGTGATTAATTATATAAACCCTGGTATTCAGAGGGATTTGGGTCAGAAATGAAGAAGGACCCGGGTGACTGAAAGTATCAAGAGTAACAAAAAAACCCTACTTAGAACCTGGGAAATAGGGGTGAAGGGGAATCCATGGTCCCAGTGAAAGTAAAAGTGCTCACTCTTTGTGACCCCATGGACTGTATAGTCTGTGGAATTCTCCATGCCAGAATACTGGAGTGGGTAGCCTAGCTGTTCCCTTCTCCAGGGAATCTTCCCAACCCAGGGATCGAATCCAGGTCTTGCTGTATTGCAGGTGGATTCTTTACCAGCTGAGCCACAAAGGAAGCCCAAGAATACTGGAGTGGGTAGCCTATCCCTTCTCCAGCGGATCTTCCCAAACCAGGAATCAAACTGGGGTCTCCTGCATTGCAGGTGGATTCTTTACCAACTGAGCTATGAGGAAAGTCCTTAAAAGTGAAACCCTCTCAGTTGTGTCCAACTCTTTGTGACCCCATGGACTTCACAGTCTATGGAATTCTCCAGGCCAGAATACTGGAGTGGGTAGCTTTTTCCCTCTCCAGGGCATCTTCCCATCCCAGGGATCAAACCCAGGTCTCCCGCATTGCAGGTGGATTCTTTACCAGCTGTGTCACAAGGGAAGCCCACGGTCCCATTATTCATTTTTTGGTAACAGATGTATTGAGATAATTCGTTTCCTGGATAACTCACTCATTGAAAATGTACAGTGCAATTTTAGTATTGTGTGTGCCTAGTCACTCAGTTGTGTCCGACTCTCTGTGACTCCATGACCTGTAGCCCTTTAGGTTCCTCTGTCCATGGAGATTCTCCAGGCAGTATAGTTTTAGTTTTTTTGCATAGTCATGGAACTGTGTGACAGTTGTTGCAATCAGTTTAGAACCTTCTCACCGCTGCAAAAAAAAAAAAAAAATTTGTACCCATTAGTGGTCTCCAAGCTTGCCATTCCCTGTATCCACAGGCCCTCCCCCCGCCCCGCCCCCAGCCCCTCAGAACCACTCAACTACTTTCTCTCTACTATAGATTTGCCTCTCCTGGACATTTCATAGATCACAATATGTGATCCTTTGTGCTTGGCTTCTTGTACTTAGTGTTAATATTTTCAAGGTTCATCCACCTGGTATCAGGGTTTCCCTGATAGCTCAGCTGGTAAAGAATCTGCCTGCAATGTGGGAGACCTGGGTTCGATCCCTGGGTTGGGAGGATGCCCTGGAGAAGGGAAGGGCTACCCACTTCAGTATTCTGGCCTGGGAAATTCCATGGACTGTATAGTCCATGGGGTTGCAAAGAGTTGACTGAGTGATTTTCACTTTCACTTTCCACCTGGTAGCATATATCAGTACTCCATTCCCTTTTATGGCTGAATAATATTCATTGTATGGATAAATCTCATCTTGTTTATCCATTTATCAATTAATGGACATTTGGGTTGTTTCCCCTTTTTAGCTGTTAGGAACAATGCTGCTGTGAACATTTATGTACAAGTTTTTTTGTGGTCAATGTTTTCAGTTCTCCGGGGTGTGGAATTGCTGGGTCATTTGGTAGGTTTAGGGTTTCTCCAATGGGTCATTGCATAAAGAATCTGTGGGCAATGCAGGAGATGAAGGGCACATGGGTTTGATCCCCGGGTTGGGGAGATCTCCTGGAGAAGGGCATGACAACCCACTCCAGTATTCTTGCCTGGGAAATCCAATGGACAGAGAAGCCTGGTAGGCTAGAGTCAGACCCGACTGAGCAACTGAGCACACATGCATGTAGTATAGTTTTATATGTTTAACCTTTTGAGGAACTGCCAGACTGTTTTCCACAACAGTGGCACCAATTTATATTGCCAGCAGTGATGAGTTACAATTTCTTCATGTCCTCATTGACACTTGTCATTGTCCTTTTTCATTATAGCCATCTTGGTGGTGGTGGTTTAGTCACTAAGTCATGTCCAACTCTTCACGATCCCATGGACTATAGCCCTCCAAGCTCCTCTGTCCATGGAATTTCCCAGGCAAGAATACAGCAGTGGGTTGCCATTTCATCTCCAATATCTATCTTAGTGGGTGTGAAGTGGTATCTTATTGTGGTTTAACTTCATTATTCTTATACAAAAATTGTTCCCACTTTTCTTTTTCACTTTTCAACATTTGTCTGTGTCCAGAATTTGCCTGCAATGTGGGAGACCCATGTTCAATCCCTGAGTTGGGAAGATTCCCTGGAGAATCCCATGGACAGGGAAGCCTGGGTGGCTATAGTCCATGGGGGTGGCAAAGAGTTGGACCCATGACTGAGTGACTAACACTTTCACTTTAACAAGGGTGTAGCCTGTTGTTTTTATTTTTTGCTGGACTTGACTTTATTTCTTAAACATGTTCTGGTGCTGTCACTCAGGGGCCCTTCCTGTTTTGCTCCATAATACTCTTGTGCAGTGGGTGCCAGAGGTCTTGGGAGACCTGGGGGGTGTGGGTAAAGAAGGTGGAGGGGGTCTAGAATATGAGCACATCTCTGTACCCGCAGGTTACTGCTACTATAAGCTCCAGGATGCCTTCTCCTCAGACCGCCTGGGCTGTTTCACCAAGTGCCGGAAGCCATGCAGGTGAGCATCCCCTCCTGGAGCCCAGGCTGGTCGTCTGGGTACCACAGAGGATCCTTGGTCCAACTTTGAGTGGGAGAGCCCCACCGCTACCCCCTTCACTGAGCACCTTCTCCATCCCCAGTGTGACCATCTACAAGCTCTCTGCCAGTTACTCACAATGGCCCTCCGTGACATCCCAGGTAGTGTATGTGTGTGTAGCACTGCTGTCTTCTCTGGGCATATGTGTATGAGTGTGTTTGACCCCACCCCCAGCTCTGTAAGCCTGAAGAGTATGGGGGTGACCCCACTGACACTTCATCCCCTCCCAGGACTGGGTCTTCCAGATGCTATCCCGACAGAACAACTACACCATCAAGAACAAACGGTCAGTTCCACCCTGGTCCCAGACTTCCCTGCCCACTAATGTAGGAGTCTCAGGTTTGATCCCTGGGATGGGAAGATCCCCTGGAGAAGGAAATGGCAACCCCTTCCAGTATTCTTGCCTGGAGCATTCCTTGGAAAGAGGAGCCCGGCAGGCTCCAGTTCATGGAGTCCCAAAAGAGTCTGACATGGCTGAGTGACTAAACAGTGACAATAATTCCTTTCCCTGGGTCCCAGCCTGGGGAAAGGAATCTGTGGGAGGGAGAGCAGACCCAGGAAGAGGGATGGGTACAGCTGATTGGAGGAGAGTGTTTTTGAGCAGCAGAGAAATTAACCCTGGGCTGTCTCTTCCCCTACTCCAAAGGGATGGAGTTGCCAAACTCAACATCTTCTTCAAGGAGCTGAACTACAAATCTAATTCTGAGTCTCCCTCAGTCACGGTGCGTCCTGCCCCACTGAACCTGGGATTCTCTGGGGGCAGGGGGTCTTCGTCAGGGGCCTGTCCATGAACACAGGGGATTACCTCTGTGGGGCCTGAGGGTTTTGGCCTCGAAGGTGGGGGACCAAGGGGAGAGGGCGAGCTCTAGAAGGGTGGAAGGATGCTCGCTGGGGTGAAGTCTCAGGGCGGGGCAGTGATGGATGATGGGGAGAAGCCTCTCGAGACAGGCCTGGGTGTCTGCCATGCCCACGGTGGCCTCATTCTTTGTTTTCCTTGGAAGAAACCAGCCAGCAGTCCTGTGCTCCCAGAGGAGGGGAGCAGAGGCCAGGGGCCCTGGGGTCAGGAGAGGCCGAGTGGAGTGGAGGATGGGCTCCCTGCCAAGTGCTCAGCGTGCCTCTTGCCCTCACAGATGGTCACCCTCCTGTCCAACCTGGGCAGCCAGTGGAGCCTGTGGTTCGGCTCCTCTGTGCTGTCCGTGGTGGAGATGGCCGAGCTCATCTTTGACCTCCTGGTTATCACCTTCCTCATGCTGCTCCGGAGGTTCCGAAGTCGATACTGGTCCCCGGGCCGAGGGGGCAGGGGCACCCAGGAGGTGGCCTCCACTCCAGCCGCCTCTCTCCCCTCCAGTTTCTGCCCCCACCCGGCTTCCTCCTCCTCATCCCCGCCGGACCCTGCCATCTCCCCAGCCTTGTCAGCCCCTCCACCTGCCTACGCCACCCTGGGTCCCCACCCGGCTCCATCAGGCTTGGCAGAGGCCAGCGCCTCTGCCCACACTTCGGGGGAGCCCTGAGAGGGAAGGACGGTGTCCCCTCCCCAAGGCAGGCACTTCCCTCGGTGGGAGGGACCCGGCCTTGGCAAGATTCAAGAATGTTTGGCGGCTTCCTCTCAGAGCTGCCCAGCTGCCCCTGGTGTGTGCGTGGGTGGCGGGGGGGTGGGGGGTGAAGCAGGATGGATAGGGGGCTACGGAAATTGCCTGGAGACCCCTGGCCAGCATCACCCCGGTTCCTCCCTGGACCCGCTGGTCTTGCCTCGAGAACACTTTGCTCTCCCCCACCCCAGTGCAGCCAAGTCCTCTTTTCCCTTGGATCAGCCAAGCCAAACTTGGATCTCTGTCAAACAACTTTCCTAGGAAACAACGGATGACCAGAACAAAACAGACAAGGGCACACAAAGGCATGTGTGGTTTCCTTCCTAAAGATGGCTGATTCGGCTCCAGAATGGCCCTCCACACTGCCTTCCAGTGACACAGGCGTTTGCTCCTCTTCTTGAACGGGGGTGGGGAACCCCACCCCAAAAGCCCCCTCGGTTAGTTGCTAGGCAATTCTGTTTGCCTGACTCCCAGGGCAGGGACTGGGGCAGCCCAGTGTAGTGAAGACCTGGATTCCCAGTCAGCCTCACCACCCCATCCCCCCACGGAGCCTCGCCCAGTGCCTCTGCCCTGCGTCCTCGTCCTTTGTAACTCTGCGTATTTGCTCAAGCTACTTCCTTAGCCTGGAAGCCTAACCCCCCACATCTAACCCTCCAGCATCTGCTGGAGAACTCCTATGCATCCCTGAGAACCCTGCTCAGATACCATTACTTCTGTGAAGGCTTCTTCCCCACCCTGTCTTCCCCAGATCTTACCACTTCCCTCTTCTGTGGACTCCCATCACACACCATCACATCTGTGGAAGTGCTGACGCTGCATTTAATTTTCCTGTTCATTTGTGTCTGTGTCCCCAGCATGACCGAGCTCACAGTGGTTAGGGATTGAGTCTTGTTCATTCATGTATCCTCACGGTCTAGTCCAGTGTCCCACTTGGAGCAAGTAGGCAGGTACTTAATAAATGTTGTTGCATAAAGAATGTCTGGAGGGACTTCTGTGGGTCAGGGAACTAAGATTCCCCCATGCCGTAGGGCGTGGCCTAAAAGAAAATGTCTGGAGAGCTGGATGGCATCATGAGGGGGCCAGGGAGTGGGTGCAAGTCCTGGGTTGCTGCCCAAGCACAGTCCTGGGTTGGGGAGGGGGGCACAGGACAGTCTCCCATTCCCCTGGCTGCACGATGGGAATGACCATCCTTCAGGGGCCTTGGGAGAGACAAACCGTCTTGCTAGTTCTTCCACGGGCATTGCTGAGCATCTGCTCTGTGCCCATCACCATGTTCAGGTGGGAGGTGAAGACAGGTGCCCTCCGCCAGGAGACCTGTCAAGTAATGCTTGGGGTACGTGTCCCTGTCCACTGCCTGGGCCCCTTTCCTTCCCGACCTTGGTCACCACCATCTGTAATCCTCTCCTGCTGAGTACCACTCCCCACCCAGCTGCAGCACCCTCACCCGCCCACCTCTCCATCAGATGCCCAGTGCTGGTGGAAGATGATGGGACTCAGCCCAGCTTCCTGAGAATCCTCGAAGCCTGTGTATTCCCATCCTCACATCATCACGGAGAAAGCAGCAGCGGGCATCTTCCCAGCTTTTATTTTAACAAAGGAGATGCTGAGGGATGTCAAGTGGAACCGCGGTTTCCAGACCCCCGACTCCTTCCCCCATGCTGAGGGATGTCGGAGTGGAACCCAGGTCTCCAGACCCCTGGCCCCTCCCCCAACACCAACATCAGCCCTGGGAGTCAGGCATCACCCTTCCTCACCCTCCTTAGGACCGAATCCTGATGCCTTGATCTGGCTCCCCTCACTGCCCCCCTGAACCCTTGTGATCTTGACCTGAGGAGCCACGTGAATCTTGGGAAAGAGGGGGAGATGGCAAAGGGAGGGGGAAGGTAAAGGTCGTGAGGAGGAAATGATGCGATGACTCTGGACTTCCCTTTCCTAGACTCACAGCGATGAGGGGAAAGTGCTGGTGTCACAACAGTTTCCTCTCTGAACCTTCAGGTTCAGCCTGCTCCTGTGTTCTTTGTTCCCAGCCCGCCCTGGCTCCCTTTGCCCTGACTGGGCGGGCGGGGCCTGTCGGACAAAGCTGGAGCTATTAAGGATGACAGAAGGCAGCCCCTACTCCCCATCCTTCCCCTGCCTCCCCCAGTCCTCGCTAGAGTTTCTCCTGCCAAAAAGCAGGTCCACCTTGAGGTCTCCCTTCCATCGGTGTGTTGCTGGTTTGGTTTTTTTTTTAGCTTTAAAAATAGTTTATTTCCTTCTTCACCGACATCCCCTCCCCACACACACATGCACATCCTGACCATTATTCAAAGCATCGCAAATTCAATAAAAACTGATGTTAATGTATTCATCTGACGCGATTCAAGATAAAGTGGATTTTAAAAGCGAACAGATGACAATTATGGGGGCTTCCCAGGTGGCGCTAGTGGTACAGAGCCCACCTGCCAATGCAGGAGACACAAGAGACTTGGGTTTGATTCCTGGATTGGGAAGATCTCCAGGAGGAGGAAATGGCAACCCACTCCCTTATTCTTGCCTGGAGAGTCCCATGGACAGAGAAGCTTGGTGGGCTACAGTCCACAGAGTTGAAAAGAATCTGACACGACTGAAGCCATTTAGCATGCAAATGTGGGAGGGGACTAGGGCAGGTACCCGTCACGTGTGGCGTGTATTTTTCTAGAATGTCTATTTTTTATTTTTTGGCTGCCCTGTGTGGCATGAGGGATCTTGGTTCCCCAACCAGGGATAGAACCCCATGCCTCCTGCGTTGGGAGCGCAGAGTCTTAACCACTGAACCACCAGGGAAGTCTCTCTAGTGTTCATTGAAATGGGTAGTGATCAACACATGTGCATCGTTAAGAAGGAGCGCATGCAGGAGCGGGGTGCTGTCTGTTTCCTCCTTCTCTGTCTCAGGTTGATCAGACGGGTAGAGAAGACAGAGTTCACGCTGTCTCATGTTCCTTATGGAGCTTATCAGGTGAAGTGACTTGCCCAAGTTCATGATTTGTACAGAACCAGCTGGGAAACCAGGTTTCCCTGTGACACATGAGGTTGGAATGACTGGGCTGGGGCTGGGACCCACGTCACCGCGACTGGGAGTCCAGTGTCCTTTCGATGACTCTGTGCTGCTGCGGGGTGTGTGACACGTGATGGAGAGAGGGGGCTCTGCTATCTGAAGCTCCTTTCCCTTCAGCCTTTGCTCCACAAGCCCTAATAGCCAATCCCAGTTTGCCCCCTCTTCTTCTTAAAAAAAAAAAAATTATTTATGTAGTTTTGGTTGCGTGGGGTCTTAGTTGCAGCACACAGGCTCTCTAGTTGAGGTGTGAGGGCTCAGTAACTGCAGTACAAGGGCTTAGTTGTCCCGTGGCCTATGGGATCTTAGTTCCCCAACCAGGGGTCAAACCCATGTCCCCTGCATTGGAAGGCAGATTCTTAATCACTGGACCCCAGAGAAGTCCCCTGCCTCTCCTGGGTTTCTCTGTCTCTCCCTTACCGTGATTCCTTCTTCCCGGGAGGGCTTATGCCTGTGCTCTCACCTCTTCCACAAGACTACTTAGCTGTTCACAGTCCTAGGTCCACCCACCTCTCACAATCTTTTTTAAACAGAATTTTATTGAACAGTTGAATACCATGTTTCTCAAGGCTTTAAGCTTGCTGAGTAAATAGGCATTCATCCTAAACAATGAAAAAGGTTCTCCTTTTGTGCTGGGCTATGTGCAATGGCATTGGCAGTTGGAACAGACTATTAAAAATTTCTTGGAACGTTAAGAATAGGACACTGACACCTGAAACTAACACAACATTGCAAATCAACCGTATTTCAATAAAAATTTAAAAGAAGAAAAGAAAAAAAAAAAGCACAGGACATTGAAGTTGTTAGTGTTAATACAAAATATTAACATTATTACCATTGGGGAATTCCCAAGCTGTCCAGCTTTCAAAGCAGGAGTGTGGGTTCAACCCCTGGTTGGGGAACTAGGATCCTACATGCTGAAAGCCATAGCCAAATAAATAAATAAAACACATTGCTACCACTGACTGATCCTAAAGGAAATCAACTCTGAATATTCACTGGAAGAACTGATGCTGAAGCTGAAGCTCCAATACTTTGGATGCTGGGAGAGATTGAGAGCAGGAGGAGAAGGGGGTGACAGAGAATGTGATGGTTGGATGGCATCACCAACTCAATGGACATGAGTTTGAGCAAACTCCAGGAGATGGTGAAGGACAGGAAGCCTGGCGCACTGCAGCTCATGGGGTCACAGAGTAAGACATGACTAAGCAACTGAACAACAACAACCACCGATTGAATGCTTAGTATATGTCAAACCCTTGCTAAACACTTTACGTCATTTATCATCCATGCATGCAGTGTGAGGGGTACCAGCAAGCTTCCCATTTTTAACACGAGGAACCTGTGGCTCTCTTAGCATCTTCACACTGGAAACTGGGCAATTTGACTCTTGCACTGTATTTCAATGACTCGGCTTCTTTAAGAGCTCTGCTTTGGACCCACTCATGCTGCACTTGGAGCCTCCCTGGGTGATGGCAGAGGTGATCCTCACCCTCTGTGGGTCCAGCTTTAATCCTCTAGTATCTCAGAAGCTGGAGGATGGGGTAGAGTGAAGTCAGCCAGAAGTACGGGCATCGGGTTCCATTGACACCTACCTGGGATCACAGAGGGGAGGACAGGAAGGTCCAGAGAGGGTGGATTCCAGGGTTGAGGGTTAGCTGGTGGATCAAGAGATCAATGAGTGAGGAGCTCCGATGCCGAGTCACAAAACCCTAGGCCCTCCTTACTCCTGTCTGGTCTCTCTGTATTTCTAGCAGTCTCAGCAGCTGGAGAACCCGGGGCCTGGACTGGGTCTTGGGGATGCTCATCGCATCCAGAGAACATTTGGGTTAATGTTGTACTCCGTTGTGGGATTCATCTGGGAGACGTCCTGCACAGATGGGCGTGGCATAAAACATCCTAAGAGCTGAGGGTGGGGTCTGACTGACTCAAAAGGATTGATAGAAAAGTGACGATTATCTGTTGCAACAAAACAGGGCCCTTGGTCTGAGGTCAGGAGTCTGAGGGCTGGGCTGGCCCAGCAGGGCACATGACCTGCACGTCTCTGGGCCTCAAAGCATGGAAACATACACACTGCCATATGTAAAATAGACCGCCAGTGGGAATTTGTTGTATGACTCAGGGAACTCAAACCAGGGCTCTGTAACAACCTAAAGGGGTGGGAGGTGGGAGGGAGGTTCAAGAGGGAGGGGACATATGCATATTTATGGCTGATGCATATTGATCTATGGCAGAAACCAACACAATATTTGAAAGCAACTGTCCTTCAATTAAAAGTCAATTTAAAAAACAGCAACAACAAGGAGGGGGTCCTGTAGTAGATTATCTTTGAGGGCAGTTTGGATCGATGTATTGGAATATTTGGGAAAAGGGCACTGGGAACGTTCTAGCAATACCTGATGGAGTGAGCTGTAATTCCATTAGGCCTCATGATGTCACCTTCCCCATGGAAACTGGGCCAGGCACTGTGGCTCTCATTTCATGGCCGAGGTCTTCTGGGAGGTTCAGCCAGAATCAGCAGTTGGGGGTCCCGCCCGGCACAGATCGGATGAGACCTGGTGGGGTGGGGAGTGGGGCAGGTCAGGACCTCCAGTCAGGGTTAAGCTTTACTCTGAGGTTTGGATTGCAGGTGTACATTCCCAAGAAAGTGAGACATTAGGATGTCATTGGAGAACCCTGGGAAGAGGGGAAGAGCCCTGAGGATTGGGATCACGTCTGGCTTCACTTACCTGACTGTGACAGCGTGAGAGAGGGTCTCTTCATTAGGCAGACCGGAACACAGCAGACCACCCAGCTAAAAAAGCAGAGAGTTCTGAGCTGGAACCCAGCGAATCTGACTCCAAAGCCCTGTCTTTCTCCTGTTCACTTGGGACAGGCCGGGTGTTGTGGGAGAGGAGGCGGAGGGCTGGGAGGGGTGCACCTGGGTGTTTGGCGGGGAGGGCGTGGTTAGACCCGGGCACGTGGCTTCTGGATCCCAGAGCCCTGCCTCTGACTACAAAGGGTTAAGGGACCTTGCCCCCCCCCCACCCCCTTCCTCCCGCCTCCTCCCGCCTCCACCCCAGGCTCTTCCTGTCCTGAAGTTGCAATACCCCATTGGCCTCTCTCCCTTCCCCTCCCACCTCCTCTCAGCTCAGTTTTCTCGGAGTTCTCCCGGCTCCGGGCCGCAGGGCTGGCCTTCCGGGTTTGAGGTCCTCCAGACTGGGCTGTGTCCCCGCCCAAGTCTCAACCCTCCACTCCCCGACCCGAGGCCCGGGCTCCGCTGGGGAGACGCAAGGACTGTGTCGCTGCCACTGTCGCGGGCTGCCACTGCCCCAGCCCTGATGGGGGATTGAGAGGCCACAGCTGGCCGGACATGGGCCTCCCCACCGTGCCTGGCCTGCTGCTGCCACTGGTGAGACGGGGAGGGGGCCCAGGGCGGGGTGGGCAGGCGGGAGAGGGGCGCCTGGGGCTGGAGAGAGCGGAGGGCCGGGCCCAGCCCCAGGCCTGCGCGGGCCTGCCGGCACACACTGCCCCATTCACCCGTGGCCCGAGCCGGGGACAAGTTTGAAAGTCCAGGAGGGAAAGCGGCCCCAGGCCTGGGCAGGCTGAGAATGTGGCGGCAGGTGCCCACAGGGTAAGGAGGGGCAGTTTGTTAGGAAATCGAAAGGAATGGAAGAAAGAAGGTGGGTCCTCTCAGAGTCCGGGTGGTTCTGCCCGGCACGTCGTCGTGTTGGGCCGCGGAGAGGCGAGGCTGTCTGGGCGCCGGTCTGAGAGTAGAAAGCAGGGGCTGGACGCCGCTCGTGAAGTGGGGAAACTGAGTCCGGGAGGTGGACTGGGATGTGGTGGCTTGGGATGCTGTGTTGGGGGCATTTGGGAAGGGAGTGGGTGACCACATAGGGGCTGAGATCCCTCGGCCTCCCCAGGCCCAGGCCTCCCGGCCCCCTGGGGGGCACTCTTCACCCTTGGTCTGTGGCCTCTGTCTGTCAGATGGACCCTCGTAGGAGGAGGCCGTAGAGCCCGGGGCCTGTCCCCTGGCCCCCTCCCCCGACCCCAACAACAGATCGCTTGCTTTCTTCTTCCACAGCTCAGTTTGGGGAAGTTGGTAGACACTTGTTTTCGTCACTGGAAAATGTCCCTTTCTCTTGCCTCAGCCTTCTTTGAGTGTATCCTTGACCCCTCCGCAGTGGTCCGGGGGTGGAGACCCAGCCCCTCTACCTAGTTCAGGGGACTGCGTTGGCCGC
Organism: Cervus canadensis; assembly: GCF_019320065.1. Classification (NCBI taxonomy): domain Eukaryota; kingdom Metazoa; phylum Chordata; class Mammalia; order Artiodactyla; family Cervidae; genus Cervus; species Cervus canadensis. Next base: position 15,446,397 of record NC_057406.1, on the reverse strand, counting down.
TTTCTCCAGGTTCACCCTTCCTCTGCCCAGTGGCCACTCCCCACCTTGACTCCCCCAACCTCTCCTCCCTCCCACCCTCCTTCCCCCAGGGTCTCCTGCTGTGTGCCCTAATCATTCCTTCTTTTCTGTCAAGTCTCCCCACAAGTCCAGGCTTCTCAGAGTCTCCTTTTTGAACCTTTCTCTCCGGTTCCTCTCTCTTCTCTGCTCTAGTCCACCTTTCTAGACACTAGTTCCTCACGAAGCACCCCTCCTCCCTCTTGATCTCCTTCGTCCATTCTTCCACACCCCCAAGCCCACCTTTCCCTTCTCTCCAGGCTGTCCTCACAGGCTCCCCCCTTTTCCCTCTCCCTGACTCCTCTTCTCTCCTGGGGCAAACCACCCGATCCAGTCCTGTCTCCCTCAGGTACTAGCTGTCTGGACTTGAACGGGTTATGTAACCCTCCACGTCTTGCTTCTTTATTTCTAAGATGGACAGAATAGTCATCACCTCATAATGTCATTGTTTTAGTTTGTTTTGTATTTAATTTAATTTTATTATTGGGGTATAGTGGCTTTACAGTTTGTCTTAGTTTCTGCTGCATAGTGTCGTTTCAAAGATGACATAGATGGATATATATCAGGTATTTCATTCCTTTGTGCCTGCTTGGTGCTGGGTAACTGTTTGAGGTGCTGGCAGTGAACACGGTCTTTGCCTTCATGGGATCTCTGATCTAGTGGAGGAACAGTGTATGGCAAACGGAAAGCACTCAGTATTAATGAGAGCTTTTCTACTGGTAGTAGTAGAAGTGTGTGTGTGTGTGTATTGCTTAGTCATATCCAGCTCTTTGTGACCCCATGGACTGTAGCCCGCCAGGCTTCTGTGTCCATGGAATTTCCCAGGCAAGAATCCTGGAGTGGGTAGCCATTGCCTTCTCCAGGGGATCTTTGTGATCCAGGGATGGAACCCGGGTCTCCTGCATTGCATGCAGATTCTTTACTGAGTCATCAGGGAAGCCAGTAGTGGTGGTTATTGCTCAGTGGCTTCTGCATTTGGAAAACAGAGGTGCAAGGAGCTTGGATAGATAAAGAAAGGTGTCAGGTGCCTTGGGTTGCAGCTGATCCAGTCCAGATTGGGGTGTGACAGCTAAGGGAACAAGCTCAGCCTGGAACTGGAGGGGACACAGGAGGTGTGCGGTGCTGGGTAAGGCTGTCCCTGGGCCAGTCAATGAGCAGTGCAGGCAATACGGTGTGTGTAAGGGGGCAGAGGGTGGTGGAGGTGGGAAGAATGCAGGAGACACTGACAAAGCACACAAGATCTTGCTGCTCCCAAAGAGCTTACAGTCTTGTAGTCAAGACAGCTTACAGAAAAATAATGGTTTTAGAGATCTCGGGGAAAATGCCCACAAAAGCGTGATGCAGTGCCCTGGAACACCTGATGGGAGGCAGAACCAGGAGCGGGGTGAGTGCTGTCCTGTCTGTGGATCAGTGCCCAACTCCCTCCCCAGTTGCCCATCTCTGACCTAACTAAGAAATCTTTTGTGTCTGCATCTTATCTTCCCTGGCGGTCCTATGGGACCTGCACTTCAAACATGCTCCTCCTTGGTTTGTTGAATGAATCAAGGATGGAATGAGGGAGGGAATGCCTCCTGGAAATGGGGTTTTAGAGCTGAGATTTGAAGTCACAGACAAGCAGGAGGCTGAAAAAAGGGATACTGGTCGGAGGGAGAGTTTGGGCTTCCCTGGTGATGCTAGTGGTAAAGAACCTGCCTGCCAGTGCAAGAGATGCAAGAGACACAGGCTCGTTCCCTAGGTTGGGAAGATCTCCTGGAGGAGGAGGAAACAGCAACCTGCTCCAGTATTCTTGCCTGGAAAATCCCATGGACAGAGGAGCCTGGCGGGCTACAGTCCACGGGGTCGCAAAGAGTCAGACACAACTAAAGCGACTTAGCAGGCACGGAGGGACAGAACAATGGGGTTGTATGTTGGAGGCTGGAGGTGGCAAGAAGCTCAGTGGCTTGACTGTAGGGGTAAGACTCTGTTGAGGAACAAAAAAAGTGAGAGGGGCTCCCCTGGTGGTCCAGCGGCTAAGACTCTTGAGCTCTCAATGCTGGGACCCTGAGTTTGATCCCTGGTTGGGTAACTATATCCCACATGCCACAACTAAGACCCTGTGCAGCCAAATAAACAAATAAAAATAAATATTAAAAAAAAAAGAAAAAGTGAGAAAGAGAAACTTGAAGGAAGTAGGGGAAGGGACAGAGAGAGAATCTTGACTGTGATCCTGAGTAGAGGAATTCCGTTCATTCATTCATTTCTTCATAAATGATTCTCTCATGTCCGCTGTGTCCAGGAATGAATCCAGAATAGTAGTAGGTACCTCTTCAAGTTCTCATTCAGGGAAGGAAGGAGTGACCTATGGAAATGATGTTCAGGGTCAGGCGAGAAAGATTCCTACACCTGTGGGTGCAAGTTGAAGCTTGAATGCAGATAAGCAAGGGTGTAGGCTGGACTGGAGCAGGGAATAGGCAAGGAGACAGTGGCAATGATAGGGAGTGAGGCAACCCATGGAGATGACTGAGAGATGACGGAGGAGGTCTGGCAAGATGGACTACAGACCTGGATTGCGGCATGGGAGGGATGGGGACCCGGAGGAGAGAAGGGTGGCCAAGACAAGTTGATGTTGTGATATCTGTCTAGATCAGGAGGTTGATGGGTTTTGTTTGGGGGCATGTAGAGGGTCTGGGAATTTGCCAAGTGAAGTGCTTATCTGACAGGCTCAAGCAGAGGTTCTCAGACTCTTATCTGCCTTGTGTTCAGGCAGGAATGTTCAGACTCTTATCTGTAAGCGCTGCCTTCACTCACCAGGGATGCTCAAAAGGAGAGGAAGCCTTGCCAGCATCTCCTGTGAGATTGTGCAAGTGGGTGTGCGAGTGTGTGGGAAGGAGAGAGGAGTTTTCCCCTGGAGATAAATGTATTCCTACAGTCCAGCACTGACTCCCATCTTCCCACTATGGTTATCACTGGCTTTTACTGGAGTGGAAGAGAGATAGTCATAAAATCATTCAGTCAAACCACATTTATTTTGCCTCTACAGTTGTGTGTGCGAGGGATTAGACAGTATCTCTGACCAAAACACTTTCAGATCTCTCATCGCATAGTTTATGGTCTACTTGGGGAGATTATTATCTAGTCACCCAAAGCTGTTATGTTATGGTAAGAGCCCAAAATAGATATAATAAATTCATGTTTTTAAAGTTCACGGGGTGGGGTTTGCATGGGATGAGCTGGAAGGGGGGAAGCCTCACTGATGGGGGGCTTCAGGGGAGGGAGGCCGGGCCTCAGGCTCCAAGCAGAGCCTTAGAGGAGAAGCTGTCTTAAGCTCCCCAAAGATTTTGACATCAAATGAACAAAACGCACTTTAATGAAGAAGTGAATGGGGGACGGGATAGTGAGGCGGCCGGTCAGAGCGAGACCACAGGGGCTGCTGTCAGCTCTTCCACCCCCACACTGCAGCCCCAGGGCAGGAAGTCGCACTTAAAAGCCTCCCCAGGCGGAAGTTGTGGGGGAGTTGGAGGGGTGCTGGGCCACCTCCTCAACTGTCTCTCCAAAGGCACCCCAGCTTCCTGCCTTTGCCCCAGGTTGACTGGGGTCTGGGCGCTCAAAACTCTCCCTCTGTTTCTACTGTTTTACTGCAACCTACCAATGCAGGAGACATAAGAAACGCGGGTTCGATCCTTGGGTCCGGACGATCCCCTGCAGGAGGGCGAGGCAACCCACTCCAGTATTCTTGCCTGGAGAATCCCACGGATAGAGGAGCCTGGCGAGCTGCCGTTCATAGGGTCTCAAAGAGTCAAATAGACTGAAGCAACTTAGCACAACACGCATTTCCTCCGTGCCGAGGGATGGCGCCCACTAGTGGGGGGACCTGAGGCCCTGGCCCCTAGGATCCAAGTGGGCTGGCCTGGGGCGCAGGTGGGGACTGCCCCCCCCCCCCCCCCCCCCCGATATGGTGCTGGTTGCCTTCCATCCCTGTTTGCTTGCTCCCTCCCTCATGGAGCTGGGCGTTCAGAGCTCTGGAGTTTTTCCTGTGCAGCCTGGGGGCTTGCGGGAGGGGCTGAGGAACCTCAGAACTGGCCTTGTTTCCTAAGGATTATTTGAGGACCCCAGGGAGGTCCCCAAGCCCAACCCAGCTGGCCAGAACCAGCTGAGCTGTGGGAAAGCAGTGAACTCAACTGGGAGGGCAGCCTTGGTTCGCTCCCTTCTGGAGCCAGGGTGGGTCAGGGGGCCCTCCTCGTCGGGGGGACTGGCAGAGCTGGGAGGAGGAGGGGTCTGGGTGAGGCTGAGTCTAAAGGAAGGATGCTGAGGGGTGGGAAGGAGCTGAGTGGCCCTCCGGGAGGGGGAGGGGCGGGTAGTGACCTGAGAGGGGGAAGCCTGAGGTCACCGGAGACTTCCCTTTGGATGGAATGGGATAGGGAGCCATTTCCCGAAAAAGTGGGCCAAGAGGGACAGAGACCCATGGCCTGGCTGTTTGGAGGAGGAGGAGGGGAAGAAGGGGGGTGCTGCGTGGGGATAGAGCCTGGCCCCAGGCGGAGGGAATCAGATGGGATCCAGATTGCGTGCGGGGTCCTGATCCCATCAGCCTTTCAGCTGACTCATGACCCTTGAGGAGCCGGGGAAGCGACGGGTCCCCTCGCCCTCCCCTGGATTCCCTCCCTCCCTCTGGCCTGAGTCACTGGGCGGAGCTGCTGGGAAAAGATTTCCCTTTCCCGGATCTGAGTTAACCCCCAAAGTGCTGGGGATTGCGGCAGGAGGCCTGTGGCCTGAGAAAGCCTCTCTGCCTCCTTCTTGGGAAGCTGATTCCTCACCAACCTGCAGTCCCTGGAAAGCTGCACCCCCCCCAACCCTGGCTCAGAACTGGACCCCCAGGCCGCCCCCATTCTTTTTCCTGACGCTGTCTCTGCAGGTTGGCTCTGCTTCCAGCCGCCTGGATATAGTTCCAAAGTCCCCTGACCTTAGGTGCTCTGAGCCCTTCTTCGGGAAAGGAACTGCACGGACAGGATTGGGAAGCCCTTCCCATAAACATCCCCAAACTCTTCCTGTTGCCCTGGAAGCCCCAGGCCTGTTGTCAGGAGCTGTGGCACGGGGCTGGGGTGGCTAGGGAAGGGTGCTGCCTCTGGGTAGGGGAGGCGCCCTAGAGGGTTGCAGCTGGGTTTCTGAGTGTGGCTTCCTCTGGCTGGGGCTGGGGCTGAGGCTTCTGACTCCTGCAGCGACACCCAGAGGGGAACTTGGGGGTGACCTGCTTACAGCTTACCTGCTCTGTGCTGCCAAGCCCTCCTGTCCTGGCTGGGGTCTCTGGGCTCTGATTTCCTGCCAGTGCAGTAGACATAGAAGACTTGGGTTCGATCCCTGGGTTGGGAAGATCCCCTGCAGGAGTAAATGGCAACCCACTCCAGTATTCTTGCCTGGAGAATCCCAAGGACAGAGGAGCCTGGTGGGCTACAGTCCATGGGGTTGCAAAGAGTCGGATACGACAATGTAATACAGGAAAGGGCATGACCCTAAAGATTCGCCTCTGTGAATGTTCACAAAGTGAATATACCGTGAGCACAGCACCCAGATGGAGAAACGCCATCTCAACCTTTAGGGCTGCTCATTGGAAGGAAAGAAAGGCCTGTTCTCAACCCTCCAACTGAACATCTGCCCTGGTCCAGTCCTGAGGGCTGGTTTGGGGAAACAAGGATAAAGTACAAGCCGCACCTGGGATCTTCCAGCCTTGAGTTGGAGGGAAAAGGATGGGAAAACGAGAGAACAGTGGTGATGGCACAGTGCCAACAGCCTAGGCAGAGTGTGGATGGGGGTGTCCCGGGGAGAAGACTTGAGAAGGCTGGGAAGGCTTTAGACTTGCTACCTCTACGATCCCCATCCTCCCTCTCCTGAAGGTCCTCCTCCATCTGACTCCTCCCCAGGTGCTTCCGGCTCTGTTGGCAGATGTGTACCCCGCAAGGGTTCCCGGGCTGGTCCCTCACCCCGGGGACCTGGAGAAGAAAGAGAGTTCCTGTCCCCAAGGAAAATATAACCACCCTCAAAATAGCACCATTTGCTGCACCAAGTGCCACAAAGGTAGGAGAAAGAGATCCCCATGGAACTCCTCAGTCAGGAGGCCCTGCTTCTTCCTTTGCATTTTCCAGATGTTCTAGAACCTGGCTTGGTTGCCTCTCCTGGTCTGGGGCTTTCTCCCTCCTTTCCTCTCCTAGGGATTTTGGGGGGGTGTCCAGGCTATCCTCCCAGGCCTGGGGCTCCTCCCCTGAGCTCCTGGCTGCAGCCTCATTCCAACCCCCGAATCACAGGTACCTATCTGTACAATGACTGTCCGGGCCCGGGGCTAGACACGGACTGCAGGGTGTGTGCCTCTGGCACCTACACCGCCTTGGAGAACCACCTCAGACGATGCCTGAGCTGCTCCAGGTGCCGGGATGGTGAGTCTCAGGACGGTGCAGGGCTCTGAACAGACTTGGTCAGGTGGATGTTGGAGGGGTGTGCAGTCTGTCTCTAGGGGAGGGGACAGGTGTGTGCTGCTGGGGGTGGGCAGGGACGCTCGTGCACAAGTGACTGAGTGCATGGCTGTGAGCGTGTGTTACACAGAGAGACACATCAGATGAGGAGCATGGGGGCTCATACCCCATCTCCTCCCCTCACCAGAAATGTTCCAGGTGGAGATTTCCCCTTGTACAGTGGACCGGGACACCGTGTGTGGCTGCAGGAAGAACCAGTACCGGGAGTACTGGGGTGAAACTGGCTTCCGGTGTCTGAACTGCAGCCTCTGTCCCAACGGCACAGTGAACATCCCCTGTGAGCATGGCTCTCCCAACCCCGCTCCCCGCCCCATCTCCATCTCCAGAGAAGGGTCTCCGCCTTGCTGCACCCCTGCCCCTCCCGGCCCTCCCTCTTGCCCTCAGGGTGAGGGGCGTCCTCTTTCAGCTGTGCGGCTTGTCTCCCCGCAGGCCAGGAGAGACAGGACACCATCTGCCACTGCCATATGGGCTTCTTCCTAAAAGGCGCCAAGTGCATCTCCTGTCATGAGTGAGTCCTTCCGCCAGCTGCTGGGCACTGGATTGGGGTGGGAGGATGGAGAGGTTCTAGGGGGTGCTTTTGCTCCTGCGGGATGCTTTTTCTTTTCTTTGTAAATTTTTATTTATTTATGGGTTACGAGAGGGCTTTCTCTCATTGAGGAGAGCAGGGGCTACCCTCTAGTTGGGGTGCACGGGCTTCTCATTGTGGTGGCTTCTCTTGTCGCAGAGCACAGGCTTTAGGGCACTCGAGCTTCTGTAGTTGTGGCACATGGGCTAAAGAGTTGCGGCTCTGAGAGCCGGGGCTCAGTCATTGTGGCGCACGGGCATAGCTGCCTTGAGGCATGTGGGATCTTCCCGACCCAGGGATCGAATCCATGTCCCCTGCATTGGCAGGCAGATTCTTAACCACTGGACCACAAGGGAAGCGTGATACTGGCTGTTTGGTATGGGAGACACTTCATGTCGAGATGCCAGCGAATTTTCCCTGCCCCCAACTTGTTCAGAAATCTTACGAAGTCTGAGGAATAGAGGCTCATACCCCCAAGGACTTGCAGTTCCTTTTAGACATTCAGATCTTTTTCTGAGGACATTCAGATTCTTGGGTGACAGACTCTGCTATTGATTCTAGGAATACACGTTTACATCTCTGAAATCAGACTGCATCTTACAAGAGTTGATGGCACAGGTGGCAGCTGTGTGTAGGATGTAAATAATGATGCCTTTGACTGTTAGGTTTGATGCAGCACCGTCTTCCCTTCCCAGTCCTTTTGATCATGCCTCCTCACTCCTTGCTCTGCACACTTGCTTCCAAAGAGGAAGCTCTGAGGGCTCTGCAGTTGAATTGCCCTGGGTTTAAACCTCAGGCTAGCCACATATTGGCTGTGCGAGCTTAAGCCAGTGACTTAACATCTCTGAGCCTTAGTTCTTCTTTACCTTTAAAGTAAAGATAATGACATCAGGTTGGCAAAGTTGTAAAAACCACAGAACATAACTACAAAGTGTCTGATGAGAAATTAGTTTCTTTTTCCCACTAGTCTCTTTTTCTCAAATCACTTTTACACCCTTTCCGCGTGAGCTTGTGAGTTGGGCAAAATCAGCTCTCTTTGTTTGCAGATTCCTGCGGAGAACTCACCTCCTCAAGTTCCTTCCAGAACCCCTGATGTAGTTCTCATCCTTCCGTGCTGCCTGGTGCCAGCTCCCAACATGGGAAGATGTGCTTGTTCTAGTCTCTGGCTTCCCCCAGCAAGATGTGTTTTTCAATGGTTCACATGCGTGCTAGACCCCCTCTCAAAGTCAGGTGCTGTCATCAGCAGTGTCATCTAGAGGAAAAGTTCTTTCATCTCTCTGCCACTGGATTCTCATCAGTAAAACAAGGATAAAATAATTCAAAGGACTTCCCTGGTGGTCCAGTGGCTAAGAGTCAGCATGTATCAAGTGTTTACTATATGTCAGGCATAATTATTTTACTTAATCCTTAGTCCAAGTAGGATCCCTGTTTTACTGATGAGAAAACTGAGGCTTACAGGTGAAGTGATGTGCCTATAGTCACACAACCAGTCTAGTGACTCTGACTCTGACTGGTGGCTCAGTGGTAAAGAATTCGCTGCCAATGCAGGAGACACAGGAGATGCTCATTCAATCCTGGGTCAGGAAGATCACCTAGAGAACGAAATGGCAACCCACTCTAGTATTCTTGCCTGGGAAATCCCATGGACAGAGGAGCCTAGCGGGCTACAGTCCACGAGGTCACAGAGTCAGATATGACTGAGCACGCACACACTGACTGCTTTTAACTCTTTCTCTACACAGTCTCTTCAAGATCAAATCCAGCTCTAACATGAAATGATTCTGGGATCAGCTAATTTTTTTTTTCCTTCCTCTGCATCAGTTGCCAAGATAGGATTAATTTCCATTCTATCGCAAGATAGCTAAATATTTGTAAAGGGCAGAATTTCCAACAATCTGTATGGGTCTTTCTATTTTTTTCCCCCTTTATTCCTCTTAATGCGGGGCCTCTACTCACCAGCACTGTCTCTTTTAGGTGTAAGAACAAGGAATGCGAGAAATTATGTCCAACCCGACCTTCAACTGGTAAAGACTCTCAGGACCCAGGTGAGGAGAACTATCCTAGTGCCCAACCAAGCCCAGGGGGCCTTTCCTGGTCTTGCCCCTGCCCCCATCCATCCCGTACTGCCCAGGCCTCTGACTGCGTTCTGCTCCGTCTCCAGGCACTACAGTACTATTACCCCTGGTGATTGTCTTCGGGCTTTGCCTGGCATCCTTCGCCTCTGTTGTTTTAGCATGTCGCTACCAGCGGTGGAAGCCCAAGCTCTACTCCATCAGTGAGTGGGGACTTTGGGAGGGCAAGGGAATAAGGGAGGGTGGGGTGCACAGGCACGAGGGAGATTAAGGGTGTCCTTAGTTCCCTGCTGAGGACCCCACTGGCCTGAGCTGGTCCGGGATGGCTGGTGAGAGCTCATACTGCATCAGTGATTCTCTCGTCCCTGGGGTCACATAGGCCCTGAAGCGTGTCACCACAAGGGCCCACCACCAGTCCTGCGATGGGCGCTGGGGCTGAGAAAGGAAGTGAAATTTGTGACGCTCTGTTTCTTTTTTTCTCAGTTTGCGGGCAGTCGACTCTGGTAAAAGAGGTAAGATGAAACCGGGGAATGACCCCCAGTCTTCCCTGACTGTCCACTATTACCTTGTAACACCCAAAGCACCCAGAATCAACCCCTCGCCCTAGGTCTCCCCTGATTCCCTCTAGCCCGGCTCCCATCCATAATCCAGAAGAACTGGGGCTGTGGGGCTGTTTTTCCTCTTGTGCTAATGCTGTGCCGTCCCTTCCTCAGGGGGAGCCAGAACTCCTGGCCCCAGCCCCAGGCTTCAACCCCACCACCACCATCTGCTTCAACTCCACCCCAAGTTCCAGTCCTGTCTCCATTCCTCCTTACATCCCCTGTGACCGGTCCAGCTTCAGAGTCGTCACATCTCCCTCCAGCGAAATGGCCCCGCCCCATCTAAAGGCTGGCCCCATTCTCCCGGGGCCTCCGGCCTCCACCCACCTCTGCACCCCAGTTCAGAAGTGGGAAGCCAGCGCCCCCAGCGCCCCCGATCAGCTCGCGGATGGTGAGTTCCTCATTCATCCTCTCTGGGAACCCCGGCCGAGGAGGCGGGTGGGCGGGGCGCCCTGTGTCGCGAGCGCGGTGGGGGGCTGGGCCGGAGGGCTGCCGCTCCAGGCTCACCGCGCTGCCTCCCTGCAGCCGACCCCGCGACCCTGTACGCGGTGGTGGACGGCGTGCCCCCGTCGCGCTGGAAGGAGTTGGTGCGGCGGCTGGGACTGAGCGAGCACGAGATCGAGCGGCTGGAGATGGAGAACGGGCGCCACCTGCGCGAGGCGCAGTACAGCATGCTGGCGGCCTGGCGGCAGCGCACGCCGCGGCGCGAGGCCACGCTGGAGCTGCTGGGCCGCGTGCTCAGGGACATGGACCTGCTGGGCTGCCTGGAAAACATCGAGGAGGCGCTGGGCGGCCCCGCCCGCCTTGCGTCCGAGCCCCGCCTTCTCCGGTGAGGCCCCGCCCCTCCGACTGCGGGCCGCCCCGCCCTGTGGACGGCTGCTTCCTTCCTGCGCCAGGCAGCCCGGAAGGACCTGCGAGATGCCCTCTGGACCTCCTGGTTATTTTTCTGGAGAGGAAGAGTCTTGTAGGAGCAGGCACGATCTGGCAGCCACTGACCTGGTGCTACTCCCTCAGTGTACATAGCTTTTCTCGGCTGCCTGAGCACTGCTGGCGGGTCAGCTGTGTCTAGTATGTGTGTATCTCCGTGGAGTACGTGTCTGCGTGTAGCGTGTGTCTGCGTGCAGTACGTGTGTCTGTGTCTCTGTATGTGCGTCTGTGTGATGTGGAGTGTGTGTACTCGTGAGAGAGGCCGAGTGTGCCCGGAGCCCATGGCAGTGGTTGCGAAAATGAGGGGCGCCCTGCCTCATTGCCTGTTTTTTTGGACTTGGAGAACCCAGCAAGGCAACTTGAGGACCCTATGTTCGTCCCTGAGCCGGTTTCGCAGTAGATAAGCCATCTTTGTATCCACTCTGCACATCCATTCATCCATTCTGTACACTAATAGAAACTTTGTCCCCCTGCCTGGACCAGCTGAACTGTCCCTAGGCAGGGGGGCAGCACAGAACAATGGGGCCTCCCAAGGGAGCTGTGGACTTCTGTAAATACACTAAAATCCTCCAATTAAAGCTCTGCCCTGGAGAGAGTGGTTTTTCTGAGTGATGATGCTATTGTGGGCGGCGGGGGAGGAGGAGGCCAGAGCCCTGATCCTGGCGGGGCACAGGTGGAGTCACGTGTGCTCAGTCTGTTACAACCGCCCCTGGCCCCCACCCCAGGTTCTCTTTGCTCCGCCCTCATCTAGTGCTGCTTGGACGGTGGTTTTCACGCACAACTTTATGTGGGGCTTCCGGGTATCTGTGATACATAAATGTACAGTTCTTGATCCCCAAAGTCCTCTGAGCAGGAGGGGCAGGATGCCTGGGGAAATGTCCTTGAGGTAGAGTCCCAGGGTAGAGGTGGTGACCAGCACTCATCGGAAGAGATTTCCTCCTGGAGAAATGCTAAGGGTCTTTCGTGATTCTCACGCCTCTCTGAAAGGGAAAGAAGCAGGTGTCAGGTAGACGTGGGTGAAGAGTGAGGCTAAAGGCTCCTCCCTGCCATGACACCACCACCCCCATTCCTGCTCTCCTTTATTTTTTGCCTTTGTGCAGTGGCTAAGTCATGTCTAAGTCATGTCCGACTCTTTGTGACCTCATGGACTATAGCCCACCAGGCTCCTCTGTCCATGGAATTTTCCAGGCAAGAATACTGGAGTGGGTTGCCATTTCCTTCCGTAGGGGATCTTCCTGACCCAGGGATCAAACTCATGTCTCCTGCATTGGCAGGTGGATTCTTTACTGCTGAGCCACCTGGGAAGCTCTCCTATGTTGACCCATCTCACCCTCCACCACCGACCACCACCTCTTGCATCCCCGCTGGTTCCACACTGGCCTTTCCCTCCACTCTGACCCAAGCTAGCTTCCTTTCTGCACTTACGACGTGGTCAGGGGTGTGTCCAGGTGTATGACATGAGACCCTCGCATCCTCTGCAGTTGGACCCGAGTCAGCTTCCGAGGCCTGCTGTTCCCAGGCTCAGGGACGCCCTCGATCCTTTGACTGGCCAGTTCCTCGCGGATCTCTCGGAGCATGTCCTCGGGCCGGAGGGGGTGAGGGGAGGGGGTGTAGTCAGGTCCCTGGGAGGGATACCCCTCTTCTTCTTCATCCCCTGAGGACTCCCAGGGGCTTTCCTCAGAAGAGTCAGCGTGGGTTGGGGAGGAGGACAGCTGCCCCCGAAGTTGGGCCCTCTGCAAGGTTCCCACCACCACATTCTCGCCCACTGAGGTCTGGTCTTCTTCCTCAGACGAGGTTGGTGGGTCTACCCTGGGAAGACTGCCTGCTTTCCGGACACCTTCCTCGGGCAGTACAGGGGCGCTTCGGCGTTGGGGAGCCTGGGGGTCAGAAGGCTGGGGACGCAGAGGGACATCTCGGAGTTCCAGGGTGGAGAAGGTGAGGCGAGGGTCCCGCCGAAGGGCCCTCAAGCGTAGACGGCTCAGCGGGGAGTGGGACTCTTTGGGAGAGCCTGGGATGAGAGTGCCATAGCCAGAGTCCGAGGTGTCATCTGGTACCGAGGGGGCATCTTCATCTGTGTCTTCTGTCACCACCAGGTGCGGGATGACAGTCGAGGACTCGCAAGTCCTAGAGTTAATAGCAAATGGTCAGAGTCAGATGCTGAGGGGTCAAGTTCAAATCCAGGGAATCTCCCTCGACCCCTCCATCCAGAAATGGCCCCTCCTTCAAACTTATTTTGGTCTTACTTTTTGCACTTCATTGACTGTTTTTCTCATCTCACTGGCTAGACCACAAGCTCCTTTAAGGCATTTTAGCCCCTACATTCAGGTCCAGAAACTTGTTATCAAGTATTTGCTCTTTCCTGAGCTCTGCTGAGTTCCGCCCCGCCCCCACCCCCCATGGATGGAGTCTTTTTTTCCTCTGTAATAAACCATGATGCTCAGCAACTGTGTTATTTTGGATGAAGCTCTCACATTATCCATCCAGATTTGAACTAGCCGGGTTCCTATAGCCCTGACATTCTGCAAAACCCCTGGCCTGGGGAGCCTATTCCTCTCAGGGAGTTTGCACCTCTCCTGTCTGTTTCCTTTACTCTGTGCCCACCCAAGGCTGGCTAACCCAAAGATGGTCCTTTACAGGGCTGGTGCCAAACTATAGCCTGGGTTCCTCAGTCAGGTCCCACCCACCCCCCACCAGCCAAAGTTGTCATTCCTAGCCTCATAGGTTCCCTTTCCTTTCCTCCCAGCCTGCAGCCCCCCTACCCTGGGAGAACTTGTGCTCCCTGTGGTTCTTACCTGCCCTCCGTGCTGCTTTGAGAGCCCTCCTGGGAAGGTGTGGAGGGCCTGGTGCTCGGGGACTCCCCATCTCGGTCCCGATAGAGGGCCAAGAGCTCCCTCTTCTGTTGGATATACTCCTCTGCCTTCAGCTTTTGCAGGGTGGCCTGGAGTGTGGAAACTTTCATTAAGAGCTCTCCTTTATTGAGCACCTGTTGTATGCCAGGTACCATGCTAAGTGCTTTACAATTTTATCTTACTTCATCTTCACCACCCTACGAAGCAGATTTTTTTGCTCCTACATTACTCCCAGGACTTCCCTGGTGGCTCACTGGTAAAGAACCCACCTGCCAGTGCAGGAGACTCGGGTTCAATCCCTGGGCTGGGAAGATCCCTTGTAGAAGGAAATGGCAGCCCATCCCAGTATTCTTGCCTGGAGAATCCCATGGACAGAGAGGCCTGGCGGGTTACAGTCCATGGGGTTGCAAAAGAGTTGAACATGACTTAGGGCTAACCTACAACAACTTTACTCCTGAGAAACAGAGACTCTGAGGTTAAGTAACTACCAAGGTCATGCCTTGGGAAAGTGGGATGGAGCCAAGATTTGAGTTCTTGAGCTGGTCCTGGGGGTAGGTGGGGGAACAGAAGTGCCCTTTCCCAAGCTGTACCATTCTTCCTGCCTCTCATGCCCCTTGGCAAGCCCTGTCTCTGGCTTGTTTTCTCTTTCAAGAAGCCCTTCCTGATTGGTGGTGATAGTGGCATAATTGCTCTGAATGATGCTGGATCCTCAGGTTACTTTTCCTCCTACCTGCAGGATGGGCAGGGCTATGCTTTGTTCTGGGCTGAGGACTCTGCTGTTCCTCAGAGATGAGAGCAACATCCTTTCAAGAGGAATGGAAAGAGGATATACCACATTTCGTCCTCCTTAGCATTTTCCTACGGGCACCATCAGAATAAAAGAGTGATGTCTGAGAAGTTGTTCATAAAGAAAGCCCTTCTACATGCATATGGATATTGGATATACATCACCACCTGGCAGGGTGGAAGCATGGATGTTAGCCCATTTTACAGATGAGAAACAAGACTTAGAAAGATGAGTGGACTTGAACCAGGCCGCACAGGTAGAGAGAAGCCTTTGTGAGTCCTAGTTCAATAACTGCACTATTTTTCAAGGGCAGCCTTAAAGGGTCAAGAACGATGCAAGGACAACTTTTCTCTTGGTGGCGGGGAAAGGCGGCAGCGGAACCCTTGGAGAGGCTGAAGGCAGAGGTTTGGCAAAAAGGCTGTGGTGGCGGCTGCTGCAGGCAGCGCTGGTACCGGCACAGACTGAAATGGCCGTATCACTGCAAATATCGAAGGACTTCCATGCTGGTGAGCAAACGGTTCCTGCCTGAGCCTCACGCCTTCCTTCCCCAAGGTCCAGCAGCTGAGAGATAACATCTGGTACATCGGGGGCCGCTAAGACCACACCCCCAAGCTCTACTCTGATTGGTTGAGGCTCATTAAGGAATTTGAATATGCTCCGGCCCCACCCCACCCAGACTTTAAGTACATGAACCCGCAATTCTTAGGCACCAGGACCTTCCCAAAGCCTCTCTAGAAACACAGCGAGGTAAGGGGAAGCTGGGTCTGTACAAGAGACATGTTGGAGAAATGGATGAACAGAGACAGGAAAATGACCTCAGGCTCCTATTTCCAATTTTCCCACCCTGGCTTCCCAGTCACTGTTTCCTGCGAGGATTCTCAGCGGTCTCATAAGACTTGGTATGTTGGTCAGAGCCAGGGTGATGGTTCCTGGGGGCAGGAGACCACCACGCCAGGCCAAGTCCAATGACCTGAGTGTGATGAGGGAAACGAGGTGGGAGGAGCTGGTCTTGGGGTCGGGGCAGGGCTGGGGCAGCCTGCTTGATGTTTGGCACCCAGGGATCCAACCTACATCTCTTGCATCTCCTGCATTGGCAGGTGGATTCTCTACCACGGATTCACCTGGGAAGCTCCACCCTAGCCCTAACCCCAAATTACGAAATGATCCCCAAAGAGTCTAGTTAATAACCATCACCATATGTTGTCACAAACATTTTTTTCTTTGAGAAAAGGACTTTTTTTTTTTTTAAGGATTTTCTCTCTTAGCAACTTTCATAGTTCATCCTTCTCTCTCACCTGAACTCCAGTCTGTTTCCACATTTCCACAAACCCCCCACAAGCCCTTAGATCTCTGGGCTTCGCAGGTGGCTCAGTGGTAAAGAATCCACCTGCCAATGCAGAAGATGCAAGAGATGTGGGTTCCATCTCTGGGTGGGGAAGATCCCCTAGAGAAGGAAATGGCAACCCATCCCAGTATTCTTGCCTGGAGAATCCCATGGACAGAGGAGCCTGGTGGGCTACAGTCCATGGGGTCGCAAAAAGAGTTGGACACAACTGAGCACACTTGCACTGCTAAGAGATCTCCACTTGGCTGTCTCCTACGACTTCATTTCCAAAGGCTTCTGTTTAAAACTAAACCTCACTACCCCAGCCCCACCCCTGCCAGGAAGCAGCAACTAAACAAACAGGTTTCCCTTTCTGATGATTTCAGTTGTCTTTGCCAAGGCAACTTTTCACACAGGAACCTTGCAAGCACGTCATCCTTTGTCCTTGTGGATCTGAGTTACCACAAGCTGGCACCACATTGCCTGCTTAATCTGAATGGTTTCTTTGAATCTTCCCTGTGAGACAAGGACTGTTATTATTTAAATCCATTTTTCAGGTGAAGAAATGGAAGATGAGCCTCATAACTCCCCCAAGGTCACCCAGTCAGTAAGAGGCAGAGTTGGGGTCTGAACCATGCATTCAATGTAGGCTTCTCTTAGTCTCCGTAAGGCTCACCTGTCTCTTCTTTCTTCTTTAGGTCCTTTCTTCTTTTTCGCATCCTGTCCCTAAGGCCAAGGCACTCAACCTCAATGTTTCATACCCACACTAGTATGGTAAATCTCCTGCCACCACTCTCCCTCTCCCAGCCCACCTGTCACATGGCCACCTAACAATTTAAGACCAGACACACAGATTTCACCGTGGCCTTCCCTTGCTCAAGAATCTATGGCAACTCTTGTGTCAACCTGCTAACTAAATTTAGACTTGTTCAGTCCACACTCTTCTGCAGGCCCTGGGGTCCCTGTAGAACTCGGCCTGTCATCACTGGCTCCACACAAAACCCTTCCCTCCAGACTCAGAAGGCATGCTTACTGTCCCCCCCTCCCCAAATAAATCCAGCCCAATTTCTCCCTTGAGTCTTCTACCTGGGGTCTTCCCATCCTTAAAGTCCAACTCAAATCTTCCCTCTTCTTTAAAAAAAAAAAAAAAAAAAAGTTTATTTATTTATTTAGCTGGGTCAGGTCTTAGTTGCAGCATGAAGGATTTTTATTGTGTCATTCGAGATATTTCACTATGGCACTGTGGCACCCTGTGGCATGTGAGATCTTAATTCCCGGATCAGGGATTGAACCTACAACCCTAGCAATGCAAGGTGAATCCTCAACCACTGGACCACCAGGGAAGTCTGCTTCCCTCTTCTTCGGGCATTCTGTTCCCATAGTGGGTTGAATAGTGGGCCCAGACAGACAGGTCTAGGTCCTGACTCCCAGAACCTGTGAATGTGGGTGACTTTGTTTGGAAGAAGGGTCTCTGCAGATGTGCACAGATTCTAAGTGAAGGATCTCGAGATGAGGTCATCCTGGATTTGGGGCTAATGAGCAGTGTCTAAGAGACAAGAGAGGGATACTGGGACACAGAGACAAACAGAGAGCTGGACCATGTGAAGACAGAGGCAGAGAGTGGAGTGATGCTGCCATAGGTTAGGGATCACCTGGAGCCCCTTTGAGCTAGAGGAGGCATTGAAGGATGCCCCCTAGAGCCCTGGCAAGGACTCCTTGATTTTCAACTTCCAGCCTCCAGAACTGGGATGGAGTACACTTCTGTCATTTTAAGGCACCAAGTGGTAAGCAACACAGCTGCATTTGGGGAACTTCCTTGGTGGTCCAGTGGCTAAGACTCCATGCTCCCAATGCAGGGGGCATCCGGGTTCAATCCCTGGTCAGGGAACTAGAACTCACATGCTGCAACTAACTAAAGATTCCCCATGCCACAACTAAGAACTGGCACAACCAACCAACCAACCAACCAAATAAATAAATAAATATTTTCAAAACTATAGCTCCATTTGGGTCTCGCTGCTTTTGAACTCCTCTAGTTTTTGTTGCAGGAATCTGCCCAGGGTCACTCACTGGGTTAACATTTTCACGGGCTCTGTGTCATTTACAGGACAAAGTTCAAGTACCCTGAGCATGGCATCTGGAGACCACGTGATCTGGCAGGGCACTGCCCTTGTGCTGGATACCCTGGTAACGCCGCCCACTAGGCTGGTGATGGTCTTAACACACACGACTGCCTCCAATTTCCGACCTTCGCACACTCTGCTCTTCATCTGGAATGTTTTTCCCACCCACCTCATTCCCTCAATGTGCCCCAAGATATCCACCAACTGGGCTCAGACAGTAGCTCCTTTTGAAGCCTTCTCATCATCCCTACCCTCTGCACAGTCCCTGTCGCAACCAACCCCCAGACAGAGCGAACCACGCTCTGCTCCGTTCCTTCCACACATTTCTGTTACATGTATACTCATTTGTCTAGATGGGCTGTGGCGTGTATTCCGTGAGGGCAGAAATGGCATTTTATACTTTTCTGATTCCCCAGCCCCTTGCCTTTTGTATGCAGCAAGTGCCCCTCTGCTGACTGGAAGCCCAAGTTCAGCAGTTAATTCAGCCTCAAAACCTTCAGGGAAGTGTGTCTTGGCTGGCCCAGAGATAGGCACCCAAGCTGGCCAAAAGCTTTCTTCTAGGCTCTTTTTTCTTTTATACTTTTTTTTTTTTCGGCTGTGTCCCATGGCTTGTGGGATTTTAGTTCCCAGACCAGGGACTGAGCCCATGCTCTTGGCAGTGAAAGCGCAGAGTCCTATCCAGTGGACCACCAGGAAATTCCTTCTTCTGTGCTCTTAAGGATGGTCAAGGCTATGTCTTCCTCTGAGGGCACACCAGAGGGGCAGAAGGTCTGGTCTGAAGCTGAGTGCTTCTCCCCTAGCTTCTCTCTCCTCTCCTCCTTGATCCTCCCCTCCTGTGTCTGAGCTCCAGCGCCCTCCCCAGCCCGGCGCCCAGCATCACATACCTGGGCCTGCTGGGTCTTCTCCAGCCACCGGGCCCGGTCGGCAGCGCTGGGACAGTGGACAGTGAGGGCGCTGGAGACACACTGGAAGTCAGTGAGGTGGACCAGCAGGAAGCTGCCTGGGGGCAGGAAAAGGTCTGCTTCCAGGGCTGGGCCTCATCTGATCCCCAACCCCACCTCCGCTTCTGCGGCCGAGGGGGAGGGAGACAGAAGAGGGAGACTCACTGGGATCACGGAGTGGCCGGCACACAAGCTTCTCCAGCATGAGGGGTGGGCGGATAACCTTGGGTTTGTCCGCCTTGCGAGGGGGCTTGGTCACCAGGAGCACATCAGAGAACAGGAACAGGTATACATCCAGCTAAGGGCGCGCAAAGAGAGATTCAAGGGTCAGCTGGAGCAGGGCTGGAGGGACAGGGGTCAGGCATGGGTGTGCGGGCAACAGAGAGCAGCGGAACTGACAGCTGGGAGCCCCTCAGTGTGGGCACGTCTCTTTACAGGAAAGACAGTGGCTGACGTGGGTCACAGCAACCAGCAGAGCAAGGCCAGAACCATGTCCTCGTCCCAACACACACAGACACACACAGAGAGATGCACGGACACACACACAGATATAGGCACAGACACAGACACAGACACACACAGAGAAACATATGGACACACATACACAGACACACACACACATAGAATACAGACATAGACACACAGAGACACAGAGAGAGACATATGGACACACACAGACATAGACACACACACAGACACACAAAAAGATACACACAGACATATGGACACACACACATAGACACACACACACATAGAATACAGACATAGACACACACAGAGAAACATATGGACACACACACACATAGACACACACACACATAGAATACAGACATAGACACAGAGAGAGACATATGGACACACACACGTAGACACACACGCGCATAGAATACAGACATAGACACACACAGAGACACACAGACACAGACACAGACATAGAGACACACATAGAGACACATGGACACACACACAGACATAGACACACACACAGACACAGACAAATATACAGACACACACAAAGAGACACACACACAAAGACACACACAGACACAGAGACACAGAGAGAGAGACCTATGGACACACACAGACAAAAACACACACACAGACACACATAAAGATACACACAGAGACACATGGACACACATACAGACACAGACACACACACAGAGAATACAGACACAGACACACACAAAGATATACACAGACACACAGAGAGACGCATGGACACACACAGACACATGGACACACAGACATGGACATACACACAGACACATGGACACTGGCAGAGATACACACACAGAGATACATACACACACACACACATAGGCACACACACGCACACACAGCCCCTCCTCCCATTCCCAGCCTCTGATCCAGCCTGGCTCCCAGGGCCTCGCCCTCCCGCCCCTCACCTTCCCTCCCATCCTCCCCGCCCCTCACCTTCCCTTCACGCCCCTCCTTCACGCGCGCGGGCCCCTCGAGCAGCAGCTGCCTGGTGTGCTCCGGAGCGACCCCCAGCATGGGGGTCATCAGGTCCAGGGTGGAGAACGGTCGCAGGTTCTGAGGGTGCAGTGGGCAGAGCGGGCACTGGGAACCCCGCCCCTTGGAGGAGTGCCTCCGGTTCACCCCCCACCCCGCCCCGGGGACCCCCCCCCCCCAGAGGAAAGGTGGCCACACGCGTAGCCCTTGGCACCTCTGCCCCTCCCCCTCCAGCCCTGGGGGCCGTACTTTCCCGAAGCCCCCTTCCCGCTGTCTCTCTCACCTTCTCCACCTCCTCGCTGGACGGCTCCAGCACCTCGTAGGGCCCGACGCGCCGGGCCGCAGCCGCCAAGCTCTCCTGCTCTTCGCCCTGGCGCACCTGCTTGTTGATGTGCCGCAGGAACGATTCCATCGCTGCGATCTGGAAGAGCGGGAGTGGGAGGGTGCGGAGGAAGACGGCTCAGCTCCTCGCCGGTTCATCCCACCCACCGACGACATCAGCGCCACACGGGCACATACGCAGGCGGAAGGAGAGCTCAAGGGCTACAGGAGCTGCGCCCCCCACACACCAGCCCCCGACAGCCCCCCTCCCGCAGGGGTCAGCCCTCTACCATGGCGGTCAGGGCCTCCCGGGCCTGGGGCTTGGGGGTCCTCTTGAGCACAGCCTGGAGCAGCAGTGGGTACTTGGTGATGCGCTGGTGGGGCTTGATGAGCAGGTCTCCCAGCATCTGCCTCCCCGAGCGCTTGTGCTTCTCACACCACTGCCAGGGAAGTGGGGCAGGGGTCAGGGACTGCAGGCTACCCTCCTGCCTTGGACCAAGGTCCGCGGTGTCCCCCTTCCCCAGCAACTCTTCTCTCACCTGCACGAAGACGTGGAAGAGAGGGTTGTGGTCCTGCTGCTCCCGGGCATAGGCCATGGTCTGCCTCACTCGCAGGCAGTATAGGACGTAGGGCTGGAAGCGCTGGCTGCACTGGAGAGACAGGTGTGGGGGCGGGGAGCGGGCAGGGGAAGGCGGGATGAGATACCAGCTCCAGCCGCACACAACACGTGGAGCAGCCTGGCCTAGACCCTCCGTCCAGTGCCTGCCAATCCAGACGGTCCTCAACTTCCAGCCCGGCTCCCTGGACTCCAAGGAGGAGTTGAGGTCCTGAGGGGTCGACCCGCTGCTGCCCTCTGAGCTCCATCCTCAGCCCCCTCGGTGTCCCGCTGCTCTGGACTTCACCCACCATCAATAATTCAGCAGGATCGCTGTCAGGGAGCTGCAGATCCCATTTCAGCCCAGCTGTGGAGTGGCGACCTGAGGCTTGCCCAGAGCCCTGCCCTGGAGAAGGGGGCCACAGAAGGCCCCCAGGAGACTGTGCCCCCACCTCTCTACCCCAACCCAGCTGGGCAAGGCCACGCCCCCCTGGCTGGGGAACTGGGTGGAGGTTGGAGCCTGGGCCTCTTGCTTGCCAGTGCCCTGTACTCTTTCACATCCCCTCCCCCCGGGCTCCCAAGGGACAAGTCACTAAGGCCCCAGTCTTGTTCCCTGATGCTTGTCCCTGGATCTCTGTCCCGGACATCAGATTTCATGATGTGTGTAGCCCTTCCCTGAGACAGCTGCCCTCTGGGATGTTCAGAAGCCCAAAGAGCCCTGGGAACAGAAGTCATACTGGTGAAACGAAGGCAGGATGAACTGGTATTTGGGGCTAAGGGCCATGTCTTTGGACTCGCTTGAATCACATCAGGATTCTGGCGGCAAGGGCTTGCCCTGCGAACAGGACCCCTCGGGGCCCTCCCAGTTCCACCCCATCTGAAGTGGCCCTTGTCCCCTCCTCACCGTCAGGAAGCCGTCTTGCAGGCTGACTGGGTCCAGAGGCTGGCCTGAGGCTCGTGTCTCCTCTAGGGTGGGCCCCAGCACCTCTTCCCAGAAGCTCCGGTGGGCTCGAATCAGGCTGGGGACGTTTCCAAACAGAGTCTCAGCTGACACCTAGGGGAGGGAGGGGCACTGAGCCACATGCCTGGGCAGGTGACCCGTGGGCTGCACTGGCCACGGACAGGCAAGGCCAGCTGAGCCTGGGTGGTGGGGGCTGGGGTCTAGAGCAAGAAGCGGAGTGGGGAGGGCGGGAGGTGGAGGTCCTAGTAGATGGGGCAGTAGCATTTCAGTTCTCTGTGACCTTGCCCCCCTCAGACCCCGGGCTCAGTCCACCCACACCGATCTGTCCCCCCACCCCACACCAAGTGCCCACTCACTTCCGTCAGCAGACCCACGCGCTGCAAGTTCAGCAAACCCGCAGCTAGGAGCTAGATGCAGGGAGAGGGAGGGTCTTAGCACCTGGCCTCCTCCTCTCGGACCCCAGCCTCACCCTTCACAGCATCCCCACCCCCATCTTCAGTACCGCAAACCTCTCTCCCAAGACCCTGGGCAGAGGGCTCTAGGCATCCTGCCCCTCCCTCTCCAACAACCCTGTCCCGTCCTGGTCTGGATGATGGGGGGTGATTCGAGGGCCAGGGCCGGGGTCGCTGGGCAGGTGGGTGGGGGCTCACATCCGTCATGATCTTGAGCTTCCGCACGTAGATGAGCTCCGTGGTCAGTAGTTCCCACAGGGCCTCCTGCTGGTGGCAGAGCTCCCGGCTCATCTCCTGGGTGGGGATGGGGCTGGTGAACGATTACAAGACCAGCTGCCGCCATCTGCTAAATGCTACTGGATCTGCGTCCTAGACAGCCTTTAACCTCCCAGTCTTCCAGTGTGGAGGGGGTATTTGTCATCCTCATGTCATGAGGCGACCAAGGCATGCAGAGGCTTGTTGTCTTGTCCAAGGTCTCACTAGTATGTGGCGCGGTCTCACTAGTATGTGGGGGTCTCACTAGTATGTGGGGGTCTCACTAGTACCTGGCGGGGCCTCACTAGTATGTGGGGTCTCACTAGTACCTGGCGGAGCCTCACTAGTACCTGGTGGGGTCTCACTAGTATGTGGGGTCTCACTAGTACCTGGTGGGGTCTCACTAGTACCTGGCGGGGCCTCACTAGTACCTGGCGGGGTCTCACTAGTATGTGGGGCCTCACTAGTACCTGGCGGGGCCTCAGTAGTACCTGGCGGGGTCTCACTAGTATGTGGGGCCTCACTAGTACCTGGCGGGGTCTCACTACTACCTTGTGGGGCCTCACTAGTACCTTGTGGGGCCTCAGTAGTACCTGGCGGGGTCTCACTAGTATGTGGGGCCTCACTAGTACCTGGCGGGGCCTCACTAGTACCTGGCGGGGTCTCACTAGTACCTGGCGGGGTCTCACTAGTATGTGGGGCCTCACTAGTACCTGGCGGGGGTCTCACTAGTACCTGGCGGGGTCTCACTAGTACCTGGTGGGGTCTCACTAGTACCTGGCGGGGTCTCACTAGTATGTGGGGCCTCACTAGTACCTGGCGGGGCCTCACTAGTACCTGGTGGGGTCTCACTCGTACCTGGCGGGGCCTCACTAGTACCTGGTGGGGTCTCACTAGTATGTGGGGCCTCACTAGTACCTGGCGGGGTTTCACTAGTACCTGGCAGGGTCTCACTAGTACCTTGTGGGGCCTCACTAGTACCTGGCAGGGTCTCACTAGTACCTTGTGGGGCCTCACTAGTACCTTGTGGGGCCTCACTAGTACCTGGCGGGGGTCTCACTAGTACCTGGTGGGGGTCTCACTAGTACCTGGCGGGGTCTCACTAGTACCTGTGGGGCCTCACTAGTACCTGGCGGGGCCTCACTAGTACCTGGCGGGGTCTCACTAATACGTGGTGGGGCCCCGATCTGAAGCTTCAGTGACATGCCTCTAAGTACTGTCCCCGCGGACCCCACTTCCCACGGCCTTTCCCTCCTCCAGGCCAGAGGTGAGGGGGGTGTGTGTGTGTGTCTCGGACCCCACGGGGACAGGCTCACCTTATGCCCAGGCACCAGCTCCTTCCAGGACTTCTCAATGGCCACACTGTTGTCGCTGCCCTCCCCGATCTCCCAGTGCTGCCGGTCCTCCCGGGGCAGGCGGGGCATCCCAAACATGCTGAAGGTATGCAGCCTCACCTGCAGCTCGTGGGCCTTGGTGACTTCCTGGGGGCACCGAGAGGGGATTAGTCCTGGCGCCTGGACCACCCGGCCGGGCAAGGGCTGCGTGTGTGCATGCGTGCGTGTATGTGGGAGAGCTCGTCTTTAGGTGGGTTGATAAGGAGTCTGGGGCCCTTGAGGAGAAAGGGGTCTAGAGCACTCCAGAAGGAGAAAGGGGTCTGGGGCTCTCAAGGAGAAAGGACAAACTTTCTACATTGTTTTTTCTTAGTCAATATAACAGTGTATCTTGCTTGAGGGCATGTTTCCCCTTAACAAGAACCTTCTGACTAATCTTGTTATCTTAAGACATATTGTGGGAGTGAGTCTGGTAAGACCTTTCTATTGTTAGTTCTAATCTTAATATGTATGTTGTGGGAGTGGGTCTGGTAAAACTATATAGGGCCCTGATAAGACTAGGGAGGGGGACACTCTCTGTCCCCCTTCTCATGCCTGTGTCAGAAGCTCTCTCTGTCCCTTTTCACTTTAATAAAACTCTGCTACACAAAAGCTCTTGAGTGATCAAGCCTGGTCCCTGGTCCTGAAGCTAAATCTTCAGAGATCCTGAATCTGACATCGTTCACCATAAGTTATCATATGCGTGTGTCTCTGTGTTTGTGTGTGTGTGAATGGGAGGTGGCAAGCAGCCCTAAGCATGAGTGGGGACATGCAGGCCCGGCAGGGGGCGAGGATCAACCCTGGCTGGGGTTACAGCAGGGGTCGGCACAAGGCTGGAACCCGGATGGAGAGGCGCCTTGTTTGCAGGAAGGTTCCTGACTCCGGGCTCCCTAATCAGAAAGACAGTTTCCAGGTCTCTCCTGAGTCAGACCCCTTCAGAGGGACCTTCAGGTGGGGACCAGAAGGGGGCTTAGGGAACCAGCGGTCCCAGGAATATTTGGACACTTGCCCGTAAAGCGGACATTCTTATGAGACAGCCTGGCTGGGAGAAGCTCCCCTGAGAGGGTCTCTAGACAGAGCTGCACTTGGCTTCTTGGAGGGGCACTGGTGTTCTCAGCTCTGATCGAAGCTCAGGCTGGGAGCTCGGTGATGGGAGGAGAGGGATCCCTCACCTTGAGTTTGGGGGAGTGAGGTGTCCCGACCCCAAAGAGACCTCCTTGCGTCTTCTCGGGCACTGGTTCTCGAAGCCTCAGGGGAGACAGGCGTCGGGCCGGGCCAGAACCCGTGGTGAAGGGGACGTAGCCCTGGAGGAGTCGGCGGCTGGGATCCTGGAGGAAGAGCAGGGGGAGCTCTGGGCGTGCCCCCTTCCCACAGAGGTCCCAGAGAGGCAGAGTGGGGCCCGGCTTAGCTCTGGACAGCGTCCCCTACACCTGCCTGCAAGTTGGGCTGGCTCACCACTCCCCTAAAACCAGTTTAGTGTGAGCCGCTCCGGCCCTGAGTCACAGTGGCCGCTGCCAGGGAGGCTGCCTAGATGGGCAGGAGCCAGTCAGGCAGGGCAGAGGGGCCGGGGGTAGAAATGGCCTCGTGCAGAGCAGGCGCAGAGGCATGTACGCGACTGGGCTCTGCATGTGCCCCAGTGTCCCCAGCTCCCATGTACTCCCTACACTCTGGCCATGTGTGTGCACAGGGCCCGGTGCACACGCACTCTGCGACCTACACACGTAGGGGTGAGGGCACACACATGTGTGCCCTCGCATCCCGTTGGGAGTGGCTGCCCTTCTGTGGGAGAAGTTGGGGCTTGGGCCAGCAGTCCCTCCTGGGCAGGCCTGGTCACATTCCTTGACCTGCCTGTGGCCTCACTTACGCCATAGATTTCCTAGTCTCCCTTTTCGCCCTCAGTGGTGTCCCATGACCAAACCCTTCTCCAGTCAGACGAGGGATACCCCCGGCTGGAAGCAGAATTGACCTCAAGGTGGAGGGAGGCCAAGGGAAAGACCGCTTGGCCTCCACGCCCCTTTCCTTGGTCAGCTCTGGAGGCTGGCCAGTGGGGTGGAGCCAGGCTGGAGCCAAGGCAGGCCCCCACACCCCTCTCCACCTATAGAGTAGGGACACCTTGAACCTTTGCTCTTCCTCCAGGCCTGACTCAGAGGAAGGCAGGTCTCAGGGAGCCGCTCACAAGCTCTTCCCTAGTAGAGGTGGGAGTATGGAGGCCCTGAACCCTGGGTTTGGTGAACTACCACCCCCAGCTCCATGCCTCCAACAGCAACAAGGGCCTGGCCCCTCCTGGCTCTCTGCCTCACCTGCCCCGTCTGTCTGGGGTGGGTGTGGAGTCCCGGGACCCTGGGCCCACACAACCGTCCTCTCCCTCACAACCCAGGAGAGAAGACGGGTGTGGTCTGGGAAGAGTGCCGCCCAAGGCCTGGCAAGGGGACAGAGACTTAAAGCCCGGGTGTCCTCCCGCCTGCCCTGCCCAGGTCACCTTTGGGGCATGGCCTGGACTCACCAGCAAAAGGCCTCCTCGGGTATTGACATTGCCTGGAGGATTCACGACCGAGGCCCGATACCTGCCTCCATAGGTCTCAATGCGGGAGGCCACCAGCCCTTGGAGGGGACTCTTATCGGGAGGACCTAAGGCCTGCATCCCTTCTCTCCTGGGTCACCTGCAAAGGCTCATCACTCCAATGTGCAGGGGAAAGGGGCCCCCTGAGGCTGCAGAGAGAATATAAGGATGGAAGGGCCAGCCTTAGTTAGTGGAAGGTGCCAGGCTGGAGACAGAGGCGGTGGGGGGGGGGGGTGGGGGGTGGGGAAGAAGCAGAAGGGAGGGGGAGAGCCCAGTTTGCTTGTTGGGGGAGTACAGTGGCCTCATCTAGGACTTGGTGAGGGTTGGGTACACTCCCACATGTTGGGCAGAAAGCCCCTTGGAACCATACCCCCTCATTCACATGTGCACACTTGGGGTACCAGTTCCTGCACTGGCTTCAAAGGATGCTGACATCCTAAAGAGTAGCTGGGAGCAAGGGTCACAGACAGGTTCCCTGCTTCCTGGGTGCCCCCAGGTGAGGGGGATGCCCCTTGCACCTAGCAACACCCTTCCCTCCCCAATACACAGGAGTGGGGGTGGGGGTGGGAAGTTGGGGGGGGGGTTTGGGCAGGGGCAGTGAAAACAGCCAGATCTGCTACCTGTTTTTGCACAGTCCACAAGCTAAGAATGGCTGTTTTACATGTTTAAATAGTTGGAAAAGTCAAAAGAAGAATAAATTTTAAAAAGTAAATAAAATCATGAAAAAGAAGAATAGTTAACAACACAGGAAGATTATATTCAATTCAAATTTCCATGCCCCTAAAGAAAGCGCTATGGGATCACAGACACGTTCCCTCCTAGGCCAGTTGTAACTTTCTCCCTGCTAGCTATGACAGAGACCGCAGCGGCTTCAAAGTCTGAGATATTTACTCTCTGGCAACCCATTCCAGTATTCTTGCCTGGAGAATTCCATGGGCAGGCTACAGTCCATGGGGTCGCAAAGAATGGGACACGACTGAGTGACTAACACACACACCCCCCCGGAAAGGAACGCCCCACCCCTTACCTGGACCCTCAGGCCATGGGCAGGTCTTAGACCTCTGGCCTTAGAGATGAGCAGAGAGGGAGCGGGCTCTGTTGGGTTTCTCCAGCCTCTGGGAGTTCCTCGGTGAGGCTGGGAGACCCGCGGGGGGCTCCCTCCCCTCCCCTAAACCTCGGTAGAGGCCTCCCCGCTCTCTGGGTGGGCGGGGCTTGGAGAGGAGAGACCGCCTAGGCCAGTGGGGGTGTCGCTCCAGGTGGGCCCCGGAACCCCGCTCCGCCCTCCCCTAAACTTTCCTCTGATTTATGAGCTGGGGAGAGCAGCGTTCCTTGTCTCCCAATAACCCTCCCTCCTTGGGCTCCGAGTCCTTCTCCCCGCAGCCCCGCGTCCCTTCTGAGCTTTGACCCGCTTCCCTTCCTCTGGGGCCCGCGGCCCCAGCCTCCCGTCCCGCCCCGTCCTCCCGCCGCTCACCTGTGCCCGCAGGTGAGCCGGCGCCCGCTGCCCGCGCCGCCAGCCCCGCGGTCTCCGACGACGGCTTCCCCGGCGATGCCCGCCGCGCGGCCCGGCCGGGTCTGGGACCGAGCGGCCCGCGGGACCCGGGCTGCGCGGAGCCGGGCCGGGAGGGCGGGGGCGGGGCGGGGGCGGCGCGGCGGGCTGGCTCCTCCCTCTCCTGCGGGTATCCGACCCGCCGCGCGGCGGGCGCCCTCGGTCCCTGGGCCCCGGGCGGCTCTGCCTCGCTCCGCAGGGCCCCCTCCTCTCTTTCCCTCGCCCCTGAAGTCTCCACCCACCCAGTCCGGCCTGTCACCCTCGCGCGCTGCCCTCCGGGTCGGCGGTGGTAACTACTGAGTGACCCGCTTCAGGTGCCCACCTCGCTTTCCGCGTCGGTGAGTGGCCGGCTAGCCCCGTGCCCCGGCCTCGGCCTCCTCTTCCTCCTTTAACCAGGCAGGAGAGCAGGACCGGCAGCAGAAGGGACCTCGGGGATCAGGGACCCCGGGGGCACTGCCCCCTTCTGGCAGCAGAGTCCAAAGTGTGACCCTTATCTCTGCTTGTCGGCTCCAGCCATTTGGTGGAAGTTTGGACTTCACCTTTGCTCCAGGGATGGCGCCTCATGCCAGGCTGAGGCTGGCCCAACACTTCTCCCACTAACCAAGTCTGGGGGTGGGCGGACCCCACTCTTTATTGGCAAACAGCCACACTCCCGCCTTCAAGAGGGCGTCTGAACATCTACGGCCACTAATAAAAGAGACACAGTTTAAGGAAGGGCACACTTCACATTCCCAATCAGGACACATAGTCTGACAGAAATACTGGATATCAGAAATCAGAAGTGTCCATAGATGTGTGGTCACTGTCATCTCACACTCAGGGAGCCAAAGACACATTGGAGGGTAGGAGGGAGGTGGGGGCAGGTCTGAATGCAATGGCTCCCGCCCTGCACCGTGTCCGTGGTCTTCCTCCTGAGTCGGCTATGTGGTGAGGTATACGGACACTTTCAAAAGTTCCCTCTCTCACTGTATTGCTGGCTTATTGAACCCACCAGTAATCTCAGGTGTTCCAGTCCTCACTGACTGCGACGGCTGTGTTTGATGTGGAAGAGGGATCTTTATCCTTTGATGCTTTCTAGTTTCGTCCACCTTTCTCCTATTTGCCCTCCAAGTACTCTCTTGTTCTGAGCTTGCTGTGATGTGATTGCTCTTGTAGTTCAGAAGAGCAATTGGTACCTCCAGCTCTGTACATCCTTATCTCCTGTTTCCTGCTTTCCAGTTGATTCGGATCAGTTTTAGGGAGAGGAGTAGGATGGGGCAGGAACTGGGATGGAGAGAAACCTTTTTTCCATCCGTGTGTGTGTGTGTGAAAGACAGACAAACCTAGAGATAACAAGACTAGCCATGAGGGAAAGACAGCCAGTAAACAGGAGGTGGTGATTACTGGCAGTATTAAATGACACCCCAGACATTGCTGGTGCCAAGGATGCCCTCCCAGTGTCTCTAGGAAGGAAGTGGAGGGAGTAAGAATAGAGTTGAAATTGAGAGACCAGAGGCAAGCCCGGACTTACAGGCTCTGGGGAGAGCTGGCTGGACTGGCCCAGTGGACATGAGGGCGTTAACCCTTTCACTTCCCTCTAGGCTGAGATCCAATCTCCACCTGCCCCTGCCCCAGGGCCTGTCTTCAGCCCCTCTGGGAGGCAAGGTTCCCAGGGGAAGCTGGAGTCTAGAAGCTGGGGGAGTGGCCGGCAGGAGTGTGTGGGCTAGGAGGCGGGGCTCCTGTGTTCTATGTGTTCTGCTCTGGCCTCCTTAGATGGTTCCCCTCACAGTCTCCCTTGTCCTTCGGTGCTGTGGAGAAAAGACCTGTGATAGGCTGAGAGGGGAACCAGCTCAGGGAGCTGAAAGCAGCCTAAGGACTTGAGAGGTTGGCGGGTTGGCCTCTACTGGGTGGAGCTGGGGTGGCGGTGGGGACGCCTGGATAGTGTCTTTCTTCCTGGCTGACCCCCACCTTCCCTCACACCCCTCCCTCTTTTTTCTGGCTGCACCACGCAGCTTTCAGCATCTCAGTTCCCCGACCAGGGATTGAACCTGCGCCCTCAGCAGTGAAAGCGGGGAGTCCTAACTGCTGGACTGCCAGAGAAGTTCCCTGGCTTGAGTCCCATTTCTCCTCTGAGCCTTGGTTTCTGCCCCAGTGCAGATGACCCCATCAAGTCCCTAGCTGGACCCCGCAGCTAACGAGGTGTCTGTCCAGGAGCGGAGCTCTGAGGACCAGAAGTGTCTGTCCAGTACGGCATGAGGGTAACTTCTGGGGCTGGCGTAGTAGGGAACCGCAAGTCCCTGCTGCCTTTCCCCACAGGTGGGAAGGTCAGGGAGATTCCCCTGATCCCTGAACTCTGCCCAGCCCACACCTCTCAGGGCGGGGCGGGGGCCATCTGGGTTAATGAGGTGCTGGCAGGCACTGGCAGCCAGGCAGCTGATCGGAGGTGTGTCCTTCTCTAGGCAGAGCTGGGAAGGGTGAGGTTGGGTGGAGGAGCTGAGGATTCCAGCTGAGAGGCACCAAGTCACGTGAGATAGATAAAACCAGCAGGCCAGGCCAAGGGGCACAGCTGACAGCGCCTTAGATGGGAACTGATGCCCTCCCTCCCTACACCGCTTACAGGCAGTATTCTCTGTGCCAAGGTGCGAGGGGTATATAGAATATGCATTCCTAATATGAGTGTCCGTATTGAATAGTACAGGCTTCCCTGTACTACCCTATAGTTCAGCTGGTAAAGAGTCTGCCTGCAATGCAGGAGACCCGGGTTCAATTCCTGGGTTGGGAAGATCCTCTGGAGAAGGAAATGGCAACCCACTCCAGTATTCTTGCCTGGAGAATCTCATGGACAGAGGAGCCTGGCGGGCTACAGTTCATGGGATTGCAAAGAGTTGGACACGACTTAGCAACTAAACCACCACCACCCACTCCAGTGTTCTTGGGCTTTCCCTGGTGGCTCAGGCAGTAAGAATCTGCCTGCCATGCGGGGGACCTGGGTCCAATCCCTGGGTTGGGGAGACCTGGGTTCAATCCCTGAGTTGGGAAGATCGCCTGGAGGAGGGCATGGCAACCCACTCCAGTATTCTGGCCTGGAGAATCCCCACGGACAGAGGAGCCTGGCGGGCTACAGTCCATGGGGTCACAGAGAGTTGGACACGACTGAGCGACTAAGCACAGCAGAGCAGCATTCCTAATACAGAGATAGTCCCTGACTTCCAGGAGGTTACAAAAGAATGGGGAGACAGACAGACTAGTGGGGAACAGCACATTGTATATATAAGTTACATGTAAGGAATGAACCAAGAGCTGTGGGAGGGACTAATAACTACATAGAGCAGCCAGGGAAGGCTTTGTAGAGGAGGTGAATGTTGTGCTGGGGCTTTGAAGATAGCTAGGAGTTTGCTAGGTAGAGTAGGAGGGAAGGGCATTTCTGGAGGAGGGAATAGCATAAACAGACATTGTTCAGAAAGGAAGGGGAAGGGACTTCCCTGGGGGTCCAGTGGCTAAGAATCCTCCTTCCAAGGGGAAGCTGATTCAGATTAGGGAACTGAGGTCCCACATGTCTCTGGGCAACTAAGCCCTTGCACCACAACCAGAGCGCCCTCGAGCTTTGAGGAAGACCCAGCACAGACAGAAAAAAAAAAAAAGAGAGAGAGAGAGAGAGAGAAAGTGGGGAAGGGCAGGACTCCCAAAGGCCTCCTGAGAGTCTGCCCTGATGGCTTCCTGGGGAAATCGCTCCCTCACAGCTGCCGATTTCTGGGTGGTGGCTTGAGAGGACTAACTTCTTCCTGGTGTTCAAAGACCACAAATGTATGGTCCCAGTTATGCTTCCTGCCTTTCACTTGCTGCTCCCCTGCTTTGTCCCTGGACTGTCTCCATCCTCTGAATCTACATCAGCTTCCCTGGCTCCATGAACTTGTTCAAGCACATTCCCCTGGCCAGCATAGTTATCACTTCTGACCCCTTGTCCCCCATCTCCACTTCCACTTCTTTCAACATCCTGCATCCTTCAGTTCATTTTCCTGATAGTTTCTCAACCAGAGTAATCACTTTCTTTCCTGCTTTCAATGCCTTGGCCACCAAGCTCCTTTGAAAGGCACCACCTAATCTTGCTGCTGTGGGCATAGGTGCCCACAGCCCTCACTGGACTCCTAGCTCCTTGGGGGCTAGGACACCCTAGCACAGGGGCTGGTGCAGGCCTAGCATCACTGTCTGTGGAGTTGAATGGGCTTGACTTACTAAAGGACCCAGATAGAGTGAACTTGTAGGTAGAATGTCATCTCTCTGCTCCTGCCAAAGTAACCACCTTTGTTTTTTAAATAAATACTTGGAATGCTTCCCTAATTTCATTGGGGCATTCCTGGTTCATTAGTGAAGCTTCAGCGTTTTCTCAGTGGCGCTCATCTAAAGGCACCTGGCTCCTTAAGACAACCACCGCACGTAGGTTTGAACTTGCACACCAGTTCTGATGGATTAATAGTGGAGTCTTCTAGACTACTTTTCCAGGGCTTCCCCAGTGGCTCAGAGGTAAAGAATCCACCTGCTACTGCAGGAGACACGGGTTCAATCCCTGGGTAGGGAGGATCCCCTGGAGAAGGAAATGGCAAACCACTCCAGTATTCTTGCCTGGAAAATTCCATGGCCAGAGGAGGCTGGTGGGCTACAGTCCACGGGCTCACAAAGAGTTGGACACATCTGACCCACTAAGCACGCAGCACTCACCTCTCCCCAGAGGGCCCTGGTCTCCCCTAGTGGCGATCCTTGGAAGTGCAGTTAGATTTTACTTGTCTGCAGGTAAAGGCTAGGAGTGGCCAGGCCCCCAAGCCTTGGCCTTTCTCAGTGAGTTGGCAGCTGTGTGGTCTCACAACTCAGCACTCCTCGACATGCAGGACGGCTGCCTGATGTCCTTGGCAGATGGTCCTCGCTGCTGCCTGATGACCGCCAGCAAAGCTGCCGCCCAGATTGCCCCTTTGTTCCAGCAACTCTGATCAGTGACAACCCCTTCCTCCAAGCAGTCATTTGACTTCCTCCCTCAGGTCTGGACTGACAGTGGGTGTCCACCTGCTCAGCCCGAGTGACTCAGAAGCACACAGAATGAAGAATTTTAAGGCTCTGGGTCAGTCTTTGCAAAAGTTTTCAAGGTGAGAGTAGCTCATCACCCCCAACCTCAGTCAGCTTCTGTGAGCACTATGGCCCTTGTCACGAGTCCACGCTCACAGCCAGCCCTTGCTCATGAAATACATAAAATATATGTGTTTTTTGAGGTTCATTTGCCCAGAGAGATTGACTGTCGGCCCATCTCATTATGACGCATCTTGCCTAGCCTGGGAAGGTGGGCAGCTCTTTCACTCCTAAAGCAGACGCTAGCACAACAGTCCTAAATCATTTATAATTTGATTTGACAACCCTGAATTTCAGGAAGTTCTTTCTCATCTCTGACCCAAATACCTCCTGCTCAAGCTTAAAGTAATTTCCTCATGCTCAGGGGAATACCTGTCTCTGTAACATGGACCCCTTTTTGGATAATTGAACCACAATTTGGGTCACAGTTTGTGGCTTCCCAGGTGTCGCTAGTGTTAAAGAATCCACCTGCTAATGCAGGAGACTTAAAAGACACTGGTTTGATCCCTGGGTTGGGAAGATCCCCTGGAGAAGGAAATGGCAACCTCCTCCAGTATTCTTGCCTGGAGAATTCCATGGACAGAAGAGCCTGGCGGGCTACAGTCCATAGAGTCACAAAGAGTTGGACACGACTGAAGCGACTTAGCAAGCACACTCGGGTCGTTTTAGCAGCATCCTGAAGCCTTGGATCCACTCCCCATCCTTCAGAGACTTAGATTCTCAGTTTGGGGTCATGCAGGCAGCCCCTAGGTCTCAAGAACCGTCCTCTGCGCCTGGCACTGTGTTCAGTGGGGACCAGTTAGCTCTCTTCCCTGCATAACCCAGTGAAGCAGGGCTGCCTGTATTAGCCCACTTGATAGATACAAAAACGAGATTCAGAGGTAAAGCCCCTTGGCCAAGGACACGAAGCCAGCATGTGAAACAGCACGTGGAACATCCGACAAGTCTTCAGGGCGGGCACTGGTCCAAGCATTAGCCTCACAGGAGATCTCTGTGAGCATTCTGCAAAGATGTCTTCTCTGACCTCGCCCCTGTTTCATCCCCATTCTATGCTCGTCCCACGTGGTAAAGAACCTGTCTGCCAGTGCAGGAGACTTAAGAGACGTGGGTTTAATCCCTGGGTCAGGACGATCCCCTGGAGGAGGAAATGGCAACTCACTCCAGTGTTCTTGCCTGGACAATCCCATGGACAGAAGAGACTTGCAGGCTGCAGTCCATGGGGTTGCAGAGAGCCGGACACGACTGGGCACACAAGCGTTATGCTTGTCTCCACCCTGATCCTGCACTGATCCTTTGCATCTGCCTAGATGACCTTCAGTCATGGCCCCATGCATTCGTTACAGTCATTGTTCAAAGGCAGGCCCTTCACAAGGGCTTTTGGGGCAGGTGAACTTGACTTTTCCAAGTCTCCATCCTTGTATGTAAAATGAGGATAATAATACTAATTTTTGGATCATTACGATAATAACAGGCTAAGTTTTTATTAAAGCAATTACTAGGTGCAGGCATAATTTAGCACGTGACATGTGTAATTTCATTTAATCCTCACCAAAACCCTTCGAGTTAGATATTAACCTCATTATAACAGATGAGGAAACAAGCTCAGAGAGGTTACATAACATGCTCATGAGGACAAAGTTAACAAGAGGAGAAGCCAGGATTTGAACTCAAGTTGTCTGGCCCCAAAGCCTGCACCTCTCACCTCTCGCCTGTAGAAAACAAATGGGTTACTGTGGGTAAGTCTGTCGTGAGATGGTGAAGGACAGGGAAGCCTGGCGTGCTGCAGTCCATGGGGTTGCAAAGAATCAGGCATGACTTAGCAACTGAACTGAACTGAACTGAACTGAAAGCCTGTCATGGGGCTAGGAAACCAGAGGAAACTGCCTGCCTTATTTCCATCTGAAAGGTTGTCTCAGCATCCAAAGAGACAGAACTCTCATTCCTGAAGCCTTGAGAAGTGATGCTGGCCTTTGCTCGGGGCTCTCCTGGGGCACAGGCTCTGCAGCTCGCCACCAGCACTGTTTCCTTAAAAAAAAAGCATCTTCACGGGATTTTGCTGTCGGGCTAGGGGTTAAGACTCCGCTCTTCCACTGCTGGGGAAATGGGTTCAATCCCTGGTTGGGGAACCAAGATGCCATGTGCTGAGCGGTACAGCCAAAAATCATCTTCATATATCACCCCATCCCCCAAATATCACTCCTCACATCTGTTCAGCCTCTCCGCTCCGTCTGTCTCCTGGAAAGCCCTCTTCCTGACCATCTGTCCCGGAGCCGCATCCTCTTGCCGTTATAAAGTCACCTGCCCTGGTCTTCTGGCAGATTTTTCTGAGAAGCCACTGTGCTCAAAAGCAGGTAGTCAACTCCCATGAGGATGGAAGGTGCTTGTCTTGGTATCTGGACTCTGGGCGCGTCCGAGGCTGATAGGAAACCCTAACGGGCTGAGGGGCCAACTGAGAGGCGATTTAGAGAATTACTTTCCTCGTGGGCCTCTGTCTCTTCTCCCTTTTCCTTCCCCTCCTCCAGTCCCCGGGGGAGGGAGGAAAGGGGAGTTATTCGACCCTCCTGACTCATCCAGTACACATTCTGCACAACTCAGACTGATCCCCGCCCGCCCATCAGGCCCCTCCGGTCCCCGCGCCCCCTCCCACCTTTGGTTCCTGTTGCTTTCGCCACCCCCGCCTCTCGCCCTGCCTTCACTGTTACCAAACTTTCCATGGTGGGTGTTGCGTCTCCTTAACTAGGCTGTGTACTCCTTCAGAGAAGCAGCAACAGCACAGTTTCTAGCTCAGGTGTGGAGTCAGGCAGCCTTGGTTTGAATCCTGATTCTGACCCTTTGGCTAATGTGGCCTGGGCAAGTTATTTAATCTCTGTGTCTCTGAATCTTCACAGCGGAAGCATCTATCTCATATGATTGTGTGAGGACCAATTGAAAGTGTTGAAAAAGCTGAAGTGTAAGTTGCTCAGTCATGTCTGACTCTTTGCGACCCCATGGACTGAATGTAGCCCACCAGGCTCCTCTGTCCATGGGGATTCTCCAGGCGAGAATACTGGAGTGGGGTGCCATGCCCTCCCCCAGGGGGTCTTCCCAACCCGGGGATTGAACCCAGATCTCCTGCGTTGCAGGTGGATTCTTTACCATCTGAGTCACTAGGGACCAAGTGAGTTAATATTAAAAAGTACTTAGAATGTGACCTGACATTGTATGCTCAATACAAGTTTATAATATAAATAAAATGCAGCAATGGGCAAATAATTAATTACTGTTGGAATAATTAGGCTTCAGAGCAAATTAACAACAAGGAGAGAAGATACTACAATACTAGTAAGTGGCAGGCTTGCAAAATATGTATTTAATGATTGTTGTTAAATGCATTCTTTACGGGAGAATCACATCACAGTGCTGTTAAAAGTTAACCTAACAAGGACACAGTAGGAATAAACAAATGAGCTGAGAAATGACTGACGATTGACTGGCAGGAGATGATCCAGCAAGCAAGAGCCATGTATCCAAATTAAAAAAAGAAAAAGAATGATTTTCCATTATCTAATAACTTAGGGGCCAAAGTTAATGAAAAAATTTTCTATAAGTCATTAAATGTTTGCAAAAATATAAAGCACTGAAGTGCCACTGATACATGTCCCTTTTATTTAAAGACCTCAAGTAATAGCTCAGTTGGTAAAGAATCCACCTGCATTACAGGAGATCTTGGTCACGATTCCTGGGTCTCGAAGATCCTCTGGAGAAGGGATAAGCTATCCACTCCAGTATTCTTGGTCTTCCCTAGTGGCTCAGCTAGTAAAGAATCCACCTGCAGTGCAGGAGACCTTGGTTCAATTCCTGAGTTGGGAAGATCTGCTGGAGAAGGGAAAGGCTACCCATTCCAGTATTCTGGCCTGGAGAATTCCATGGACTGTACAGTCCACGGGATCGCAGAGTCAGACACGACTGAGTGACTTTCACTTTTACTTTCTTTCGCATTCAGCTGTTGAAAGTAAATGTGAAACTTTTCACTTCCTCCTCCTGGAAGTCGTGTAAGTACACAGAGGAGAACAGACCCAGACAGCATGGCTGACGGTACCGACCAAGCTCTTCAAGGCTGAGAACAGCCAGGGTGCAGGTGCGCCTCAGAGCAGAGAGCGTCCTTTGCCCAGATGCTCTTTAGTGAAGTGAAAATCGCTCAGTCGTGTCCAACTCTTTGCGACCCCATGCACTGTAGCTGACAGGCTCCTCTGTCCATGGAATTCTCCAGGCCAGAATACTGGAGTGGGTACTCATTCTCTTCTCCAAGGGATCTTCCCAACCCAGGGATCGAACCCAGTTCTCCTGCATTGCAGGCAGATTCTTTACCAGCTGAGCTACCAGGGAAGCCAGATGCTCTTTAAGAATCATGAATATTTTTAAGATAGATGGATAAGGCATGGCACTGCATCACCAGTTTGAAACCTGCATCATGTAAAGTACCATCGCTCGTAGAACTTTCCCTGCTTTGTGCTCAGGGATTTGCCCTCAGGAATCAGGCATTTTTGGACAATGTTGGGGTGGGGGAGGCAAATGGAAATGAATAGCGCCATGGGGCTTCCCCAGTGGTCCAGTGGTTAAGACCCTGTGCTTCCTCGGCAGGGGGTTTGGGTCCAGGGAAGTTCTGCCTGCCTCAAGGTGTGAGCCCTCCATGATATATCCAAGTCTAGAACACCCCAATGGGGCCCAAGTATGTTTTTATCATTTATTATTTACCATTGCTTTATGGACTCATTTTCTATTAAATCCTTAAAAAAAATTTTATTGTAATATGTGCTGTACTTAGTCACTCAGTCGTGTCTTTCTCTTTGCGACCCCATGGACTGTAGCCCACCAGGCTCCTCAGTCCATGGGATTCTCCAAGCAAGAATACTAGAGGGGGTTGCCATGCCCTCTTCCAGGGGATCTTCCTGACCCAGGGATCAGACCTGCATCTTTTTTGTCTCCTGCATTGGCAGGTGGATTCCTTACCACTAACAGCACCTGGGAAGCCCCAGTTTCAGGTGTACAGCAAATTAAATCAGCTATACATATACATATATCCTCTCTTTTTTAGATTTTTTTCCCATATAGATCATTACCGAGTATTGAGTAGACTTCCCCGTGCTATACGGCCGGTTCTTACTATCTATTTTATATATGGTAGTGTGTAATATCAATTCCAGTCTCTCAATTTCTCTCTCTTCACCCCCCTGCCCCTTACTGCCTGGTAACCATAAGTTTGTTTTCTGCATTTGTGACTCTATTTCTGTTTTGTAAATAAGTTCATTTGCACCTTTCTAGATTCCACATGTAAGCACTATCATGATGTATTTATCTTTCTCTAAGACAAATATTTATCATGCTATATTTATCTAAGTGAAGTGACTTATTTCACTCTGTGTGACAATCTCTAGGCCCATCCACAACTTACCTTCTTTTTTTATTTTTATTTTTTTTTTTACCTTCTTTTTAATGTCACATTGGAGAAGGGTATGGCAACCCTCTCCAGTATTCTTGCCTGGAGAATTCCACGGACAGAGGAGCCTGGTGGGCCACAATCCATGGGGTCGCAAAGAGTCAGACATGACTGAGAGACTAACACTTGTGCCCAAAACAAAAAGATACATGTGACAGAGAAGATGTGAAGCTGGGTCACAGGCCTGGGGCGATTCAATTAGAAGGGAAGGGAAGTTGCTCAATCGTGCTCGACTCTTTGTGACCCCATGGACAGTAGCCTGCACCAAGCTCCTCCGTCTATGGGATTTTCTAGGCAAGAATACTGGAGTGGGTTGCTGTTTCCTTCTCCAGGGAATCTTCCCAATCCAGGGACCGAACCCAGGTCTCCTGCATTGTAGACAGACACTTTGCCGTCTGAGCCACCAGGGAAGTCCATTCAATTAGAAGAGGACTCATCAAAACTGATATTTTAGTGTAATTTTGTTTGGGGCCACAAATCTTTTGCATTCCAAGCATTAATATAATACTTAATAATAATTTAGTAACAAAAATCCAGGAGGGGTGAGAGACTGAGGCATACCTGAAGTGTCTCACATGGTGTGTATTACTTTTTACCTGCTCCCTCCCCTCCCTATTAGACAAAATTATTTTCAGCAATAATCATGAAAAGAAATGATGACATTTCATATTTGTCCTGACTCAATGAGAAACGTTTAACCTGTGATTTACCCTCTTTTTCGCTGTTTAAAAACAGAAAACACCTATTCGTCCTTTAGATCTCAGGCCCCTTAAAAGTTGGGGCCTTCTCTGACCCCTGGAAGTGTCCTCCGTACGTGTCAAAAACCCCATGAAAGATGGGTAAAAAGATGAGGGAAGAACATTTCACGGAGTAAGGACTTCAGGTAGGGAAGTCAAGTGCCCAGACTTCCCAGTGTGGGGAGTTTGAGGAGTGGAAATATGTTCAGGATGGGGGGCTCAGGGCCAAGTGGATGTCGGGGGTTGTGAGAAGGAGCTCCAGAAGAACGGCCCATGGTTTATCTGTGTTTGCTGGCCTTGCCAAATGTCACCGTCTGCTGTTCCAGGAGGTTCCCAGAAACCAATCCACAAGTCCAGGGCCCTGCCCCCCCCAGGGTTGTCTGGGCAACCTCTGTTGGTAAAGAATTCTGTTTATTACCTTCTGACTCATGCTTACCTGTGGTTTCTATGGCTGCCACCAACAATGAAGCATAAATCCATTCCTGGAGGGTGGGGTCTGCAGGGTGGGGCTGCCCTCTTCCTTTTTCTGTCTCAGAAATGGGCAGAATTTCTCAGACCATAGCAGAGGTGATGGGAATTGGGGGAGAGTCTTTGTCTATGGAATTTCAGATGTGGGTGTCCTTGGGAGGGATTCGGGGAACCGGGGGCGGGAGCTGAGCAGGGTAGGGGCACAGGTCTCTGCATTCGGGCCTGGGGCTCATGCAGAAAGAACAGTGTGGCCCCAAGCTTATCAGAAGCCCTCTCTGTCTAAATAATTATGGAGAGAGAGTCTTGGGGTACAGAAGAGTTAGAGCAATGAGACTTCCCTGATGGTCCAGTGGTTAAGCCTGCCACCAATGCAGGGGGCTTGGGTTCAATCCCTAGGCGGGGAACTAAGATCCCACATGCTGCAGTGTGGTGGGAAAAAAAAAAAAAGCGTTAGAGCAAGATTCAGGAGACCTGGGTACTTTCTTCACCAGAGACAAACAGCTTTGGGCCTCAGGATGGCAGTGGGGATGATAGACTGGATTTATAAACACAAAGCTGAGGGTGGGGTGTGGGAACTGGCTGATGATAGCTGGTGAGGACATACACAAAGGAACCAAAAGAAAGGCAGCCAAAGGGACAGAGAGTCTTTTAAAAGACCATCTCATACTGATTCACTTTGCTATACGCCTGAAATTAACACAACATTGTAAATCAACTATACTCCAGTAAAAATTTAAAAAAGAAAAAAAACCCCCACAAAATACCATCTCATCACATATGTTTGCCATTCTTAGAGGTTACAAAGCACCTGTGTGTCCATTTTCTCATTTGCTTTCCACAGAGCCATGTGAGGAAGCCAGAGCAGGAAATACAATCTATCCTAGAACGGGGAGACTAAGGCTTATCGAAGTTGACTAACATAGTCAAGGTCAAAACCAAGACTAAGATCTAGACATCCCGGCTCCCACTCCAGTGCCCTTGAAAAACCAGTGTTCTTCAAGCTTCAGCATCTACAGACCATTTTAGTAGGTGTCTAGTACACACAAAGTACCAAAATTCTGGACACATTTAAAAAATGATCACAAACTTTAAAATAGTATAAAAAAAATTTAAAACGGTAACAAATCAATGAGAGCTATACATGAAACCTTCACTGAAGTATTTATATTGAGGTCGATGTCAGATAGTTTGAGTCATGTCTCAGGTTTGAGTCATATCCAGCCAGTTTTTTTTGTTGTTGTTCTGTTTCCACTCAATTAGGACAAGTTAAGGAATGAGGTTGAGTGCTTCATGAGACAGGCCTGGATAACAGATGAAACTTACATTCAGAACTGTGCAGAGCATTCTCATGGAAGATGGTTTGCTGAACAATTAGGACTGAGGTCTGCAAGTTGAAAGACTTGACTATTTTAACTGTGTGGGGGTTTAGTCCCTTAGTGTCCTGTTCAAACTCTTATGACCCCATAGACTGTAGCACGGACGTCTCCTCTGTCCATGGGAATTTTCCAGGCAAGAATACCGGAGTGGGTTGCCATTTCTTTCCCTAGGGGATCTTCCCCACCCAGGGATTGAACCCAGGTCTCCTGCATTGCAGGCAGATTCTTTACCTTCTGAGCCATCAGGGAAGGTGGGGGCAATTGGGGATTCCTTATCCAATCCTTGACTTGGTTCAACTTTGGAAAGTACTTCTTATTCCCTGATCACTCAGTTGGTAAAGAATCCGTCTGCAATGCAGGAGACCCTGGTTGGATTCCGGGTTGGCAAGAACCCCTGGAGAAGAGGAAGTCTACCCGCTCCAGTATTCTGACCTGGAGAATTGCATGGACTGTACAGTCCATGGGGTCCCAAAGAGTCAGGCACAACTGAACAACTCATTTCACTTTCTCATTCTGATGTAGAATTACAAGTTGTGTGTGTGTGTTAGTTTACCATTTTATCAAAGTAGTTTTAAAATTCTCCCAATTATATATTTTTTATTTCTTTTTCAAAGAAATCAAATATTGGGACATAGTAAAACTTTGATGAGGCAACTGTGCCAGAGTTCTAGCTTTAAGAAGTCCTGATGCTTTATGCCAATGTTACAACTGTGAAATTTTGGTCCTGGGTTCTGATATATAATTAAGACATATTACTTGAGCAGTTCGGTCAGTTCAGTTGCTCAGTCGTGTCCGACTCTTTGCGACCCCATGGACTGCAGCACGCTAGGCCTCCCTGTCCATCACCAACTCCCGGAGTCTACTCAAACTCATGTCCACTGAGTCGGTGATGCCATCCAGCCATCTCCCTCTTCTCCCCTTCTCCTCCAGCCTTCAATCTTTCCCAGTATCAGGGTCTTTGCAAATGAGTCAGCTCTTCACATCAGCTGGCCAGCAGCTAGAGTTTCAGCTTCAACATCAGTCCTTCCAATGAACATTCAGGACTGATTTCCTTTAGGATGGATTGGTTGGATGTCCTTGCATTTCAATAGACTCTCAAGAGTCTTCTCCAACACCACAGTTCAAAAACATCAATTATTCAGTGCTCAGCTTTCTTTATATGCAATTGGAGAAATGCTCTTTATTGGTATTCTTATTTATTGTCATCCCACATTTCATGTTTTTTGGTTGTGAGGCATGTGGAATCTTAGCTCTCTGACCAGGGATCAAACCCACGCCCCCTTGCATTGTAAGGCAAAGTCTTAATCACTGCACCAGGGAAGTCCCCACATTTCAAAAATTCATATAGTGAAAAAAAAAATTCATATAGTGAAAAGGAAGGAGTAAAACTTTTTATTTTCAGATGATATGGTCTTATTTATTAAAAAAAAAAAAAATACCCTGAAGAGTTGATGAAAAAAAAAAACCCCAAACAAAAAACAACCAATCCTGATTAGAGATAATAAGTAAGTTCAGCAAACCTGAGGGATGTAAGATCAATATAAAAATCAGTTTCATTTCTATTTGCCAGCAATGAGCAATCTGAAATTAAGAAAGCAATTCCATTTATAATAGCATCAAAAAGAATAAAATATTTAGGAATAATTTAACCAAACAAGTGCAAATCTTGTACACTCTGAAACATTGAAAGAAATTAAGGACATTTAGACAAATCTAAGAACATCCTTGTTCATTGTTTAGAATACTTAATACAGTTAAGATGGCAATGCTCACCAAATCGATCTACAGATTCAGTGAAATCTCTGTTAATACTGCTTTTCTTTTTTTTTTTTTTTTCCAGAAATGGACTATTTAGGCTAATCCTAAATTGCATACAAAATTGCAAGGAACCAGAAATAACCAGTACAGTCTTGAAAACAGAAGGACAAGGTTGAAGGACTCACACTTAACCAATTTTAAAACTTGTGACAAAGCTACAGTAATCAAGTCAGTGTGGAATTAGCATAAGGACAGACATGGATGGGATAGAATTGAGAGTCCGGAAACAAACTCATACATTTATGATCAATAAAGGTGCCAAGATGATTAAATGGGGGAAATATTAGCTTTTTCAACAAAAGATGCTGGTAAAACTAGATATCCACATACAAAAGAATGAATTTGAGCGCTTCCTTCATACTATAAACAAAACTTAACTCAAGGGACTTCCCTGGTGGCCCAGTGATTAAGACTTACCTTCCAGTGCAGGGGGTGCAGGTTCCATCCCTTGTTGGGGAGCTAACAACCCACATATCTTGAGGCCAAAACACCAAAACATAAAACAGAAGCAGTATTGTATATAATACATTTAATAAAGACTTTAAATGGTCTACATTAAAAAAAAATCTTTAAAAAAGAACTGAACTCAGATCAAAGACCTAAATGTAAGAGCTAAAACTATAAAAATTTAGAAGAAAACATATATGAAAGTTCGTGTGACCTTTGATCAGGCAATGGATTGTTAGAAATGAGAACAAAAGCACAAGCAATCGAGGAGGAAAAAATACAAATAAATTGGACCTCATAAAAAACAAAACTTTTGCGGTCAAAGAACAGTAACAAGAACATGAAAATGCAACTCACAGAATGGGAGAAAATATTTGCAAATCATATATAGGATAGGGAGCTAGGGTCCAGACTATGAAAAGAACTCTTACAACTCAATATTAAAAAGATCACCTAGTTAAAAAATTGGGCAAGGGTTTGACCAGATATTTCTCCAAAGAAGGTAAATAAATGGCCAAAAATCACATGGAAAGATGTTTTTAACATTATTAGTTACTAGGGAAATGTAAATCAAAATGATAATGAGATGGTACTTCACATCCACTAGGATAGTTATAATAATTAAAATATAATTATACTTTATAATATATAATTATAATATAACAGCATCGACAAGTGTTGGTGAGAATGTAGAGAAAGTGGAACCCCCATATATTGCTCCTGGGAGTGTAAAATATTTCAGCTGCTGTGGGAAGCAGTTTAGCAGTTCCTCAAAAGGTAAAATA
Organism: Cervus canadensis; assembly: GCF_019320065.1. Classification (NCBI taxonomy): domain Eukaryota; kingdom Metazoa; phylum Chordata; class Mammalia; order Artiodactyla; family Cervidae; genus Cervus; species Cervus canadensis. Next base: position 15,401,922 of record NC_057406.1, on the reverse strand, counting down.
CAGAGTTACCGTCTGACTCAGCAATTTCATTCACATTTACCTGAGAAAATTGAAAACATTCATTCACACACATGCTCGTGCATGAATGTTCATAGCAGCGTTATTCAAAATAGCCCCAAACCAGAAACAATCCAGTGTCCATCTACCGATGGATAAATAAACAAAATGGGGTCTGTCCATACAGCAGAATATTATTCAGCTGTAAAGAGGAGTCAAGTACTATTATGTGCCACAACATGGATGAACTTTGAGAATATGGTGCTAAGTGAAGGAAATCAGACAGAAAAGACCACATCGTGTAAGATGCCACTTACACAGAAATATCCAGAACAGCAAAGCCACGGAAGACAGGAAGTAGATTAGCAGTTGCCAGTGGTTGGGGGAAGAAGAGAATTTAGACTAACAGCTAATAGGTATGGGATTTCTTTTTAGGGTGATAGGAATATTCTGGAAATTAGATAGCATTGATGGTTGTACAACAGAGTGAATATACTAAAAATATACACTTTAAAATGGTGAATTTTGGGACTTACCTGGTGGTCCAGTGGTCAGGACTCCACACTTCTATTGCAGGGGCATGAGTTTGATCTCTGGTCAGGGAACTAAGATCACAGCAGTGTGGCCAAAAAAACCCCCACTAAATTTAAAAAAAAAAAGTGAATTTTATGCTATGTGAATTGTATCTCAATAAAAATGCTAAAACAAAACAGAATTCATGTGAACTTCTCTGCCCTCCAGCATCTATGTACTTCCCAGGGCTTGGCAGAAGGAAGCAGGTTCCTGTACTTCTATTTCTATGACCACATTGAAAAGAATGTATCCTTCGTGACTGCAGTTTGACTCATGATGAAAATGTTTTCTGTTTCCTCCAACACTGAATTGGGTTCAGGACACATATTGAGGACTGTCAGTGGTTCTCTGAATTAAGCAGAGTTCAAACCAGCATTCATGTAATGATAATAATAACTCATCTTTATTGAGTACTTCCTTATTTTTTTAATTGCTGGATCTTCGTGGCAGCATGCGGGATCTTTAGTTGTGACCTGCAAACTCTTAGTTGCAGCATGTGGGATCTAGTTCCTTAAACAGGGATTGAACCCAGGCCCCCTGCACTGGGAGCCCAGAGTCTTAGCTACTGCACCACCAGAGAAGTCCCCATTGAGTGCTTTTGATAAGCCAGACATTGCTTTATGTGTAGTTCTTCACTCATCTTAACCACCTCTGTAGGAAACAGACATTATTATCACTGTTAACAGCATCATTCCCACTTTTCAGAGGGAGAAACACAGAATCGGAAAATCTCATTTGTTAGAATTTCAACCTCCTGCCTTCTTGCTCCCAAAGCCAGTGTTTCATCTGTCCTGATTCCAAGGTATCCTTTTCATTTACCAAATAACCTCTAATAAAACAAAATGTTTTCCTCTGGCAGTAGAGAATTTTAGAGACAAGGGGAACCAAAATTCAGTGACTACTTGGCTATCGTCTACCTTTTCCCCTTTCTAAAAGCCATTGCACAGTCTGGAGATGAAACTTTTCACCAGGAGACTTGAACGTTGGCATCTGTACCTGATGGTGATTGCTCACTGAACTTGGTGTACCGTTGTTCTATGACATCCAGCAGTGGCATTTCATCAAACTGCTTTCTTGCCAAGTATTTATATCACTAACTCCACAACTGGTTTGTCTGTCTTTTCTGTTCTGTTACTCTGAAGAGTGAGGGCAACTAGGAGTCATGTGCTCTATTTTGGGGACCTTTTTCTATCTCTATCACAAAATTAAATTTTTATTCTGGGAAATGCTATATTGGACTTATTCTGGAAAAAAAAAAATCAGTAGGCTTTACCTGTGACCAGTACACAGGTTTTGATGACTTTGAGCCTTGATTTGACATTTTAGAGTTGATAATGTACTGGGGACGGGGTGAATCATCAACAAAACCCAGTTTCTGGGACTTCCCTGGTGGTCCAGTGGTTAAGACTCCATGCTTCCATTCCAGGCTTCCACTGGTTTGGTTCCTGGTCAGGGAACCAAGATCCCACATGCCACATAGTGTGGCAAAAACAAAAAACAAAAAACAAACTCCCAAACCTTCCAGTTCCCCAGATAATGTTTATGGTAGTTCCTTCCTATTTGCAGTTTCTCTTTTTCTTATTGTGCGAAATAATCGCTCATATTTTCCTTCATCCCAGCCCCTCTGGACATATTATACCCCAATGAATGCTGTTCACACTTTACGGATGGCATTGTTCTGAGTTGTCAGATCCCTATTACTACCTTCATCCTCGCTTTTATGAGTCAAGGAAGCACTTTTGAGATATTGATGATTTTTTTCTAATTCGGGGCTGTAACAGCAGGGCGGTAGGGACATATAAGGCATATTTTACAAGGTAAACAAAAATGTGCATACAAAAGAAAAATGATTTGCCAGTGTCAACTGCTCCCATTGACGAAATATTTAAGAACACGAAATATTTAGAATTGTAATAACTATTAATATAATGAGAGGCAGTGATAGCTGTGATCAAAGCCACATTTCAAAGTGAAAAGTGGCGAACTAGGGTGCTTATTGGGCTTCCCAGGTGGTGCTAGCGGTAAAGAATCCGCCTGCCAATGAGGGAGACCTGAGACACAGGTTCAGTCTCTGGGTTGGGGAGATCCCTTGGAGGAGGGCACAGCAACCCACTTCAGTATTCTTGCCTGGAGAATCCCATGGACAGAGGAGCCTGGAGGACTACAGTCCATGGGGTCGCAAAGAGTCGGGGACGACTGAAGTGACTTAGCACACACGCAGGACGCTGATTACTTCTTCCCCTAAAAATACCCTCAGTCTGTCTGTGGGCTCAGTGATACAACTTGCCTTGGAGACATTTCAAAGCGACAAGAGATTTTAAATTCCTCAGAGACAGGCTGTGGGGAAGGAAGATGACAAAAGAAAGTGGACAAAGGCCACCCGAGGTGCTGAGAGATCCTGGTAGCTGTGAAAGTGAAGTCGCTCAGTCGTGTCGGACTTTTTGCAACCTCATGACCCATGGACTGTAGCCTACCAGGCTCCTCCCTCCATGGGATTCTCCAGGTAAGAGTACTGGAGCGGGCTGCCATTTCCTTCTCCAGGGGATCTTCCAAACTCAGGGAGAGAGCCTGGGTCTCCCGCATTCCAGGCGGACGCTTTAACCTCTGAGCCACCAGGGAAGCCCGGGTAGCCGGCCTGGGAATCCTATGCAACAGTTCTATGTCACCACCAGAGGGCGCTGTAAAACTAGAGATGGTAGCCTTGAACCTGCTGAGTCGCTTTAGTTATTCCCCAGGCATTATTCGGAGAAAGCAATGGCAGCCCCCTCCAGTCCTCTTGCCTGGAAAATCCCATGGACGGAGGAGCCTGGTAGGCTGCAGTCCAAGGGGTCGCGAAGAGTCGGACACGACTGAGCGACTTCACTGTCACTTTTTACTTTCATGCATTGGAGAAGGAAATGGCAACCCACTCCAGTGTTCTTGCCTGGAGAATCCCAGGGACGAGGGAGCCTGGTGGGCTGCCGTCTATGGGGTCGCACAGAGTCGGACACGACTGAAGTGACTTAGCAGCAGCAGCAGCTGGCATTATTGATTTTTTTAAAAAATCTTTCTTTTTTTAAGACATAATCTTCCATGAAACGGTCTAGATGTTCATTTTGCTCTTTTCTTTCACAGTTCGTCACACAGCCAGCTTAAATCCCTTGAATATCCAAAGATGAGTTTAGTTTCGTCTTCGTTTTACTTTTTTTTAAAAAATGACTTTATATATTTATTTATGGCTGTACTGGGTCTTCATTACTGGAAGGGCTTTTCTCTAGTTGCTGCAAGCTGAGACTACTCTCTAGTTGCATTGCGTGGGCTTCTCATTGGAGTGGCTTCTCTTGTTGCAGAGCACCGGCTCTAGAGCACAGGTTCAGTAGTTGTGGTGCACAGGCTACCACATGCTCCGAGGCATGTGGCATCCTCTGGAATCAGGGATCAAACCCATGTCCCTTGCATTGGCAGGTGGATTCTTTAGCCCTGAGCCACCAGGGAAGCCTCTGACCCAGGCGTTCTTGACAGCTAACTTCTAGTTTTGTTTTTCTCCCTTATACTCAGGGCTCTTAACCTGGTGACTCTGGACAGTCTTCTAATCATCAGTGACCATCCAATATTTATGTGTAAAATATGTGTGCCTGTGTTTAGCTTCATTATTTTTTTCTGGGGGGGGGGGTGGGGTTTAAAAAGCTGTTCTGGGTCTTAGTTGCCACTCTTGGGATCTAATTCCCCGACTAGATGGAACCCAGGCCCCACTGTGTTGGCACAGAAAGTCTTATTACTCACTGGACCATCATGGAGGTACCTAGAGGTAGGTTTTATAGTTTTAAATCAAACTCTCAAAGGGATTTGCAACCTTCCCATCCCCCCAAAGCAATAGCATCTCCTTGAGAGTGTAGAATGCAATGATGTTAGGTATTGTTGACATCTATTAGTAGTAAGCACTTGTTATATGTAATGTCACAGAGGCTGAGTACATGTTCAGTCGTGTCTGTCTCTCTGCGGTCCCATGAACTGTAGCCCAACAGGCTCCTCTGTCCATGGGGTTTTCTAGACAAGAATAGTGGAGCAGGCTGCCATATCCTCCTTCAGGGTATCTTCCCAACCCAGGGACTGAACCCGCATCTCCCACATTGCAGGTGGATTCTTTACTGCTGAGCTATTGGGGAAACCCAGTATAACATAACAATCTCTAAAATTTCCTTGCAAGATATCCCTATTTTGCAGAAAACCAAAAAAAAAAAAAAGAAAAAAAGGAAAAAAAAACCTTACAAAAACCCCTGAAGTTCAAAGAGAATGAAAGTACTTTGCCTCATGTCACATAGTTAATAAATGGCGAGGCTGAATTTAATTCTAGGAATGGTTGCCTTGAACTGCGCTGTTGCTACGTTGAGAAATAAAAGAAGCCAGAGATTCGCTCATTCATCAGTGAAGACTGTGTGTCCAGCATCCTGAGCTGTGTGCTGGGATAGAGGGGGAACTGGACAGCCCTGCTTCCAACCTTCTTGGAGCTTAGCACCTGGAGGTAATGGTGGCGATGGTGGTCATGTCAGCAGGAAACAGGCAGTAAACAAATAAGCCTGTAATTGCAAATTGAGAAAGGTATTCTGAAGGAAACAAAGGGAACAGTGACATAGAAAAATGGGGAAATTTACAGATAGTTGGAGCTGAAGCGGCAATACTTTAGCCATCTGATGTGAAGAGCAGACTCATTGGAAAAGACCCTGATGCTGGGAAGGATTGAAGGCAGGAGGAGAAGTGGGCAACAGAGGATGAGATGGTTGGATGACATCACTGACTCAATGGACATGAGTTTGAGCAAACTCTGGGAGATGGTGAAGGACAGGGAAGCCTGGTGTGCTGCAGTCCACGAGGTTGCAAAGGGTTGGACACAACTCAGCAACTGAACAACAACAACAGATAATTGGGCCAGGCAAAACCTGAGCATGCTAACTCAGAGTAAAGGGTGGAGGTTGCTGTGAGAAGAGGTAGAGACAGAGTCTCTCAGGGAGGGACAAGCCTGGTCTGGGTACACATATGAGAAGCGTCCGACATGGCTGAGCAGGGGACCCAGAGCAGATGGGAGGGTGACAGAAAAGCAGAAGTCATCGGGGCTTTCTAGACCAGATAAGGATTCTATTCTTAGAGAACTAGGAAGCCATTCTAGGGAAGAAACACCAGCTAATTTGTTTTTTCTTATTTTATTTTTATTTTACATACATACATATTTTAATTAGAGGATAATTACTTTATAATATTGTGATGGTTTTTGCCATACATCAACAGGAATCAGCACTAGAAAAGTGAAAGTGAAGTCACTCAGTTGTGTCTGACTCTTTGCAACCATGGACTGTAGCCTACTAGGCTCCTCTGTCCATGGAATTTTCCAGGCTACAGTACTGGAGTTGGTTGCCGTTTCCTTCTCCAGAGGATCTTCCTGAGGGAGGAATCGAACCCGGGTCTCCCGGGTTGCAGGCAGACGCTTTACCATCTGAGCCAGCAGGGAAGCCCTGAGTCAGCGTTAGGTATACATGTGTCTCCTCCCTCTTGAGCCCCTCTCCCACCTCCCTCAGCACCCCACCCCTCCAGGTTGTCACAGAGCACTGGCTTTGGGTTCCCTGCATCATACATCGAACTCCCATTGGCCATCTATTTTACATATAGTAATGTATATGTTTCAATGCTATTCTTGCAAATCATCTCACCCTCTCCTTCTCCCAGTGTCCAAAATGTCTGTGTCTCCTTTACTGCCTTGCAAGTTGGATCGTCAGTACCATTTTTCTAGATTTCGTATATATGCATTAATATATGATATTTGTCTTTCTCTTTCTGACTAATTTCACTCTGTATAATAGGTTCCAGTTTCATCCAACTCAGTAGAACTGACTCGAATGTGTTCCTTTTCATAGCTGAGTAATATCCCATTGTGTATATGTACTACAACTCCTTTATCCATTTATCTGCTGACGGACATCTGGGTTGTTCCATGTTCTAGCTATTGTAAATAGTGCTGCAGTGAACATTGGGATACATATGTCTTTTTCAATTTTGGTTTCCTCAGAGTATATGCCCAGTGGTAGGATTGCTGGGTCATGTGGTAGCTTTATTTCTAGTCTTTTAAAGAATCTCCATGTCATTCTCCACAGTGGCTGTATCAATTTGCATTCCCACCAACAGTAAGAGGGTTCCCTTTTCTCCACACCCTCTCCAGCATTTATTGTTTGTAGACTTTGATGATGGACATTGATTGGTGTGAGATGATACCCCATTGTAATTTTCATCTGCATTTCGCTAATAATGAGAGATGTTTTTAAGCATAAAAAACTCCCACACAATGCCAAATTTACCATCTTAACCATCTTTTTAGGTTTACAGTTCAACAGCAGTGCAATCAATTTCCAAAACTCTTTTCATTTTGTAAAACAAAAATTCTGTACCCATCAAACAACCTCCCATGTCCCCCCGCCCCCACCTCCTGCAGCCCTTGGCAACCAGCCTTCCATCTCCTTCTGTCTCTGTGGATTTGACCACTGTAGGGACCTCATGTAAGTGGAACCATACAGTACATGTGGTGACTGACTTATTTCTGGTAACATTATGTCCTCAAGGTTCATCTGTGTTGTAGCCTAAATCAGAATTTTCATCACCGGGGAGGAAGAGGACCCGGATCAGAGGCCACGGTGATGGGCGGGTCTTTCGGGTGGATGCTGCCGGGTAGAGTGAGCAGTTTCCGGGACGAGCAAGCCTGGAGCCAGGAGCCCGGTCTTCAGGGAAGGAGGGGGAGTGGCCAGGAGGCCAGAGGAGGTAAGCATTTACCTTTCCTGAGACTTTTTCTGTTAGCTGACCTGTAAGGGTGGGGGTGGGGGGTGATAATCTCTCATTCCCCAATTGCTGTGGAATTAACGTGTTGCTTAAATAAGTGGTCTACAAATTGTCATTACACAGTGACCTAAGTCTTCCTTTCCTTCTCTGAGTTTGGGTGCATAAAGGCACCTTTCTCCCCCAGGGTGGCTGTGAGTGTGAAATAAATGCATAAACTAAGCACAGAGTCGCTCAGCTGTGTCTGGCTCTTTATGACCCCATGGACTATACAGTCCATGGAATTCTCCAGGCCAGAATACTGGAGTGGGTAGCCTTTCCCTTCTCCAGGGGATCTTCCCAACCCAGGGATCGAACCCAGGTCTCCTGCATTGCAGGTGGATTCCTTACCAGCTGAAAACTGAGATCATGGCATCTGGTCCCATCACTTTATGGCAAGTAGATGGGGAAACAATGGAAACAGTGATAGACTTTATTTTGGGAGGCTCCAAAATCACTGTAGATGGTGACCACAGCCATGAAATTAAAAGACCCTTGCTCCTTGGAAGAAAAGTTATGACCAACCTAGACAGCATATTAAAAAGCAGAGACATTACTTTGCCAACAAAGGTCCAACTAGTCAAAGCTATGGTTTTTCCAGTAGTCATATATGGACTGAGAGTTGGACTATAAAGAAAGCTGAGCGCAGAACTGATGTGAACTGTGGTGTTGAAGAAGACTCTTGAGAGTCCCTTGGACTGCAAGGAGATCCAACCAGTCAATCCTAAAGGAAATCAGTCCCCAATATTCACTGGAAGGACTGACGCTGAAGCTGAAACTCCAATACTTTGGCCACCTGATGCGAAGAACTGACTCATTTGAAAAGACCCTGATGCTGGGAAAGATTGAGGGCAGGAGGAGAAGGGGCGACAGAAGATGAGATGGCTGGATGGCATCACCGACTCAATGGATTTGAATTTGAGTAAACTCTGGGAGTTGGTGATGGAGGCCTGGTGTGCTGCAGTCCATGGGGTCGCAAAGAGTGGACACGACTGAGTGACTGAACTGAACGGAACTGAGGTCTAGAGGGCTTCTGGTGGAGCCGGGGAGGGTGAGGAGGGGCGGGGCAGGGGCTGGGAGTGGGCGGGGCGCAGAGCGTGGGGCGGGGAGCAGGGCCAGCAGGGCGTCCGGGTGGCCACGAGGGGGCGCCGCGGGGGCGGAGGGAGCGGGTCTCCGGCCGAGCGGGTGACTCACGGCGGCGGGAGGGAGGGAGGGAGGGAAGATGAGTCAGCCGTCCTCCGGCTTCCCGCGCCCGCCGCGCCCCGGCAGCCGCCCGGAGCTGACCCTAGGGAGGGGCCCCATGGTCGCCGGCAGGGCCCGGGATTCCCCGAAGCGGGGGCGCGCTGGGCCTAGCTCTCGGCGTCTTCTCCCTCTGGGCCGGGGCTTCGGGAGGAGACTCCGCGATCGACCGGGGCTGATGATCCAGGGCGGCGGGTGCCAGCTTGGGAGCCGCAGAGGCGCTGGCCCGCGGGCTCGGGGTGGGCGGTGGTCCTGCCTGCGGGGCGGGGGGGAAGGAGTGCTTCCCTGGGGGGTCCGCTAGGATGCTCCGGGTGCGGTGGGCTGCGGGCGGCGGCGCAGAGAACCGGGTCGCCCCGCCCTGCCGCCAAAGCCGCACCCAGAAAACCTGCCCTGTTCCTTGGCGCGCAGGCTGTTTTCACGTCTCCGATACCCGGTGCCCGGAGAGGGTCTGACTCAGACCTTGGGGGTCAGAGCTGACCGAGACCTCGCGGAGCCTGGGCCCCGGCCTCGCGTGGGCAAGCCCCAGAGGGGAGACCGAGCTCCTGACTTTCACCAGCCTGTGAAAGTCCATGGACTCATGGGATTTTCCAGGCAAGAATACTGGAGTGGGTTGCCATTTCCGTTTCCTTCTCCAGGAGATCTTCCCGACCCAGGGATTGAACCCCAGTCTCCCGCATTGTAGGTAGATGCTTTACCGTCTGAGCCACCAAGGAAGTCAATTCGAGCCCGTGAAAAGTGCTTAAAATAGTTCCTGGCACCTAGTCAGCCGTTATGTATAATAAATAATATATATGCCTAATAGCTCATCTTTGTGGGGTACTTACTGTGTGCCTCTATGTGTTCTTCATGGATTGCTTGATTCTCACAACTGCACTAAGACATAAACAGTATTCTTATCCTCATATGCGGGCTCGGGAAACATGCTCAGAGAAGTTAGGTAACTTGCCCAAGATCACACAGCTAGGAAGTAAGTGTGTGGGAGTTAGATTCAGACCCCCTGAATTCAGAGGCTGTGTGCATGAGACAGACTTCAAATACTGGTGAGGTGCAGGTGTTAACACAAAAATTAACTGGTTGATCTAAGAAAGAAATGGGAGATTTTTATTGGTGCCAAACTGTGGGGTTATAACCTGAGAACAGCCTCTCAGAAAGCTTTGAGAACTGTTTGCCCTGTTAGGGGCTTCCCTGGTGGCTCAGACGGTAAAGCGTCTGCCTGTAATGTGGGAGACCTGGGTTCGATTTCTGGGTCGGGAAGATCCCCTGGAGAAGGAAATGGCAACCCACTCCAGTACTCTTGCCTGGAAAATCCCATGGACCTGGTAGGCTCCAGTCCATGGGTTGCAAAGAGTGAGACCTGGTAGCCTCCGGTCCATGGGTTGCAAAGAGTCAGACACGACTGAGCGACTTCACTTCACTTGGCCTGTTAGAGGTTACATGGTTGTGTAACAAGGTTTGAGAGAGGGGGCTGTACATTAAATGACAGGTTATTGACAGTTTACACGATCCAGATCCACAGGCGCAAAGCACAGTCATGGATTATCATCTTACAAGATTAAGAAAGAAGTTTATCTCTTAAGGAATTGCGACCCTTATGAGATTAAGAAAGATCATGATCGAAGAGGAGGTTGGATTAATGCAGAGACATCACACATGTACGTACACACACATATGCAAAAAGGGGAGGAAGGAACCCAAAAGGACAAAGAAAAAATTAATGTTTAAATTATGTCTTGCCTTAGAATTTGGATTTTATTTCATTGCAGGACTATGCTGCAGGTGGTTTGCTTCTCAGGGTGTCTGAAGAGCAATGGTGTTAAACTGAGAGCTGGCTAGATGCTAGGGGTGGGGGTCTGGTGAGCTCTGTCCCTCCAACCAGTGCCCAAGTTCTGCAGTTTCCCAGGTGCCACAGGACAGAAGAGAAGCACTGGGTGTCATCTTGTCTGGTCATTGGCTAGCCCTCTGCTCCCTGGTCTCTGGGCCCCCTCTTCTGGCTCCTTTGGTGGCCCACACTCACTGCTTGGGGGAACATTGCCTTTAGCAGAGTTTCCCAAATACCTGCCAACAGAGAGAGACCAACTTGAGGATGTTAAATACACAGACCCAGCCCGTGGCAGAGGGTTGATTCTCAGCCTTGATCTTACATTGGTGCTCAGTGGACTTTATGCCTAGGTCCTGCCCCCTGCAGATTCTAATTATATAGATTTGGGGGTCCCCCTGGACCTTGGGGTGATCCTCGAGTGCAGCTGAGATTGAGCACAGCCGCTCCGGTGGTAGAGTCCGGAGGGTGAAGGTGGCCTTAGGAATCTCTATGTTTAAGAATCTGCTCATGTGGTTTTCAGGTTGCTCCCCTGTTTGCCAACCTCTGGTGTAGAACACACTTTCTTCTAATTGTCTTTGAAGACTGCCCCAGGTTCTTACAACTGAACTATCTGCCTTCTGCGTGTGAACTGCCTCGCAGGTTGTCTTGGAAACTGCATCAATTCTCCCATGCAAGAAAGGGTGCACGGTCCCTGCTTAGCTTCTCCTAAGCCCCTACCTTAGTTTATAGGCGTTCTCTCCTTACCAGAGACCAGCATTCTCACCCATCCTGTCAGCTTCATTGCTCAAAAGTTCTGGGCAGGGTGGTCAGCTCCTCTGAGCTGGTGGTCACCTGAGGCGGAACTCTTGCACCCTGAGGGCTCAGCTATGTTGACCGCCCAAGGACCTCAGGGAACCCTCACGCCCATCCTCTTTCCCCAGGTCTCAGTAGATGGTGTTGTCATGACAAGCGAGCTGGCTGGAGGGACTGCTCCCCCCTTCCTCTGGGACAGGTTTTTAGCCCTCTTTTTTCATGTTGTCTTCTGCCCTGAGGGCTTCCTAGCTGGCTCAGTGGTAAAGTATCCTCTTGCCAATGCAGGAGACTCGAGTTGGATCCCTGGGTCTGGAAGATCCCCTGAAAAAGGAAATGGCAACCCACTCCATTATTCTTGTCTGGGAAATCCCATGGACAGAGGAGCCTGGTGGGCTATAGTCCATGCGGTCATAAAGAGTCTGAAAAGACTTAGCAACTAAGCAACAACAACAATAAAATAACATCTTCTGCCCTGGAGTAAAGTTAATCTGTCATCTCCCAGCTTGATAGCCAACCCATGAATCTGGCTATTGTGAGTTCTTCTGGTTTCTTGGTGCTCATGTTAGGTGTGAGGCTAGGAGTTTAGGGACCAGAGTTCTCCACGACCCCCTGTGATCTTCTCCCCATCACTCCAGGTCCTCTGGCACCCCTGTGCCACTTCACTCAGATCACCCCCTTCCCGATCTCTGTCCCTGCCCGAGTGCTCCACCCTCCACCCAGAGCTGCCATCCATTGTTCTCCTTGGGAGTGGATGCATCATGGGAAATCACTGGGGCCAAGGAGGAAGGAAGGAGGGACAGGAATGGAAGGGGCGGGTGATGGAAAAAGTGACTGCCAGCCATTGCCTGGATGTGAGCCTGGAAGGCAGGGCAGGGCGGTTGCTGTGGTGACGGTCAGAAAAGCACGCTGCCACTGGTTTCCTGTCCTTGGCACTGAAGGCTACTTGTGTGTCTTTCCTGTCCTGCTCTGATACCTTTAGGCTGCCTCCTGGGACGGGGTCCAGACCCCCAGATTTAACTCTCGCACCTCAGGTTCCCAGCCTGACCAAAGGAAGGTAAAGAGCATATGCTGAGTATTCCATCTGCCCCTGCAGACCTTCCAACCTTCTCCACGTGCCCTGTGCCCCAGCCGGCTCACCTTTGTGGGCCCCTCCTCCTGGGCTCTCTTGCTCTCTGACTTTGGGTCAGAAGCCCAGGGAGCCTCACCATCCCTAGCTGGTCTCCCTCAACCCCCACCTGCCCCTCCGTGATTAGCCCCTCCCTGGGCACCCCTTCCTCTCTATTTGCTGCTGGAGGGGATCCTTTTAACAAGGAGGGAGGGATGAAGGAGGGCAGGCACTTCAGGACTCCTTTCTCTGATCAGGCTCTGGCAGGCTGGCCGCGTGGGCGGGGTAGCCTTGAAGGTGTAACCTGAGCTGTACCCAGAAGGCTGCCCTGCCCAGAAATAGCTTGGCTGAAATCCTGAAGTCCAAGGGTCACTCTCTGGGTTAAAGAATTTCTCTGTATTTCTGTATTGCATATAGGGTTATTGTTACTATCTTTCTAAATTCCATATATATATGCGTTAGTATGCTGTATTGGTGTTTTTCTTTCTGGCTTACTTCACTCTGTAAAATAGGCTCCAGTTTCATCCACCTCATTAGAACTGATTCAAATGTATTCTTTTTAATGGCTGAGTAATATTCCATTGTGTATATGTACCACAGCTTTCTTATCCATTCGTCTGTTGATGGACATCTAGGTTGCTTCCATGTCCTGGCTATTATAAACAGTGCTGCGATGAACATTGGGGTACGTGTGTTTCTTTCAGTTCTGGTTTCCTCGGTGTGTATGCCCAGCAGTGGGATTGCTGGGTCATATGGCAGTTTTATTTCCAGTTTTTAAAGGAATCTCCACACTGTTCTCCATAGTGGCTGTACTAGTTTGCATTCCCACCAACAGATGTATAGAATAGTCTTTTGGACTCTGTGGGAAAAGGTGAGGGTGGGATGATCTGAGAGAATAGCATTGAAAGATGTATATTATCATATGTGAAACAGATCACCAGTCCAGGTTCGATGCATGAGACAGGTGCTCAGGGCTGGTGCACTGGGATGACCCAGAGGGATGGGATGGGGAGGGAGGTGGGAGGGGGCTTCAGGATGGGGAGCACATGTAAACCCATGGCTGATTCATATCAATGTATGGCAAAAACAACTACAATATTGTAAAGTAATTAGCCTCCAACTAAAATCAATAAATTAAAAAAAAAAAGTTTCTCTGTAAAGATCCCACATTCCCTGGGAAGGTGAGTACATTACTTTCATTCATTTCTCAATGTACTTTATAATAGTTTCAGTAGATAAGAAGCTTGACCATAAGCTTCAAGATGCGAAGACTATCTTCCTTGTGTAGACATGACATGGGGTCTGGTGAAGAGTAGGCTTAAAAAAAATCTGCTGAATAGATTCATCCCCCATTCAATAAATGTATCCTGGGCACCTACTGTGTTCCAGGTGTTCTAGATGCTTGGGACACATTAATGAACAAACAGATAAAGAGCCCCTTCAGGCAGAGAGATGAACAGTATATTTTATATACACGCATATATATATATATATATATGTGGTGCTTCCCTGGTGGCTCAGAGGTAAAGAATCTGCCTGCAGTGCAGGAGCTATGGGAGATGCACATTTGATCTTTGGGTCAGGAAGATCCGCTGGAGGAGGTCATGGCAACTCACTCCAGTATTCTTGCCTGGAGAATGCCATGGACAGAGGAGCCTGATGGGCTACAATCCATAGCATCACAAAGAGTTGGACACGACTGAAGTGACTTAGCATGCATACATGTAGATGTGTATGTGTCCAAAGCCTGCTACCTTCTCTGAAGAACCTCACTGAACCCCACAGGCTCATCCAGACTTCCTCTGTCCCCTTTGCTACAAGCAGACTGTGCCAAGTTGCTCTTTGTGACCCCATGGACTATAGCTGCCAGGCTCCTCTGTCCATGGCATTCTCCAGGCAAGAATACTGGAGTGAGTTGCCATTTGTTTCTCCAAGGGATCTTCCTGGCCCAGGGATTGAACCCAAGTCTCTTATGTCTCCTGCTTTGGTGGGTGGGTTCTTTACCACTAGCACCACCTGGGCTAAGCAGACCAGTCTCTTCAAGTTTCCTTGGTGTATCTTATTTCAGAGACAGTTGACAAGGAAAGCAGAGGCTCCTAACAAAGGAGATACTTGTGGCTACTAGGGAGTTTTTACGGTGGATGTTGTATAATAAACCCCACACTGGTGAAACTTAATGGCGTGTAAATGACTGTGTTAAAAGCAATCAAGTACTGCTTGATCCAAGAAGGTGATGTAGGAGGTTTCTGAACTCACCTTCTCCTATGAGCACAGCAAATCTATAGCAACATGTGCAAAAATTCCATAAAAAATTGCAGAAATCAGCTGAGTGAATTCTATACATTGGATGAATGGGAAAATATCCACATCAAAATGAGTAGAAAGACTGAGACATAAACCCCATCCTACACAGTGCTATGCAGTCAGGAGGGGACTCAACTCCCAGTGTCCCCCTCGGGAGTCAAGGCTTTGGACCTAATATCTTGTGCTCTAGCTTTTAGGACTTCCACTTTTGGGGATGGGCCTAAGACAGGAGATAGATGGGCCCTAGGTTGAACAGTGTCTCCCCTCTGGACAGAAACTCCATGATAGCAGATACTCTATAAGTGCAGGATGATGGAGGAGGCTGGGCCCTGCCCAGATAAGAGATAAAAGGCCATATATTCCTCATTCTTGAAGTTAAGGAGACCTCTTCAACTATATATGCCCAGAAAGGCTCCTTGGAAGTTTAAAAGGGAGGGAGTGCCACCTCATAGTAAGTGATATCAACTACCCATAGGCCTCTTCACTAGAATCCATCTTGGCTAAGAGATGAGCATGGACACATGGGAGGACCCTGAGATGTACCAAATATTGACTTGGAACCAGGCAAATCAAAATGATTGGCCAAAGGAAACCTGGAAGAAATGTCCCATATACATGATTCAAACTTCCATGAGGGTGCGACTCAGCAACTCTCTCTCTGAGCCTGCCCATGTGTCTATCCACACATACTGTACTCTTTTCCTCCTAATAAGTTCTTTACTCGCTTCACTACTTTCTGTCTTTGTGGTAATTCTTTTCTGCAAAGCTGAGGAGCCAGGGTCTTGTCAATGACCACTTGTCCAGTGTTTACGATGTGGTGCTCTCACCACTGTGACCTGGCTTCGATATCTGGCTGGGAACTGAAGCCCTGTTTCAAGCCACTGCAGGCTGAGGCCACCTGAGATCAGCCCGCCAAAACACTTAGCTCTGAAAGTCAATGGGACTTGCATCCATAGGGTCCACAAGACTATAGCAAACGAAAAAATAGTTCTTAATGAGCTATGCACCTCCAGGCTTAGTGGAGAGGGAGTAGACAGAAATGTCCTTTTCTCAGTCTTTCCCTGAAGGAGTCCTATTTGCATAACTTAAAAACTGTTGCTTCAGAGTCTGGCTTCCAATCAACCTGAATCTAGATTGACATCAGACAGAGATCTTCGACTTTGGGACACTGACAGGTCTCAGCATATCCTCAACTACTGGGAGCCATGGAGAACAAAGAATGCAGTTTGAACAATCACAGAGGCTTGAAAGATAATCAAGAACCAGCCTGTCAGGAGCTGAGCTGAGCTGAATGATAAAGTTCATCTGCTACTTGAGACCAGCCTGTCAAGATTGGGCCAGGTGGCTGTTTTATCTATTGCACAGAAAACAACATGGGAAGTAAAGGAAAAAGAAGAAACAGAAGAACATGCTTCAAAAAAGAAAGATAACAAGATAAAGAAACAGACATAAATTACTTACTCGATAAAGAGTTCAAAATAATGGTCATAAAGAGACTCACTGAAGTCAGGAGGACAACGCATGAACAAAGTGAGGGTTTCAACAGAATTAGAAAAATATAAGGAAGTACCAAACAGAAATCACAGAGCTGAAGAATTCAGTTACTGAACTGAAAAATTCAATAAAGGGGATCAATAGCAAACTAGATCAAGTAGGAGAAAGGATTAGTGAACTTGAAGACATGATATTGGCATTCATCCAATTAGAGGAGCAAAAAAAACAAAAGAAAAAAAAGGGGTAAAGAT
Organism: Cervus canadensis; assembly: GCF_019320065.1. Lineage (NCBI taxonomy): Eukaryota > Metazoa > Chordata > Mammalia > Artiodactyla > Cervidae > Cervus > Cervus canadensis. Next base: position 15,385,514 of record NC_057406.1, on the reverse strand, counting down.
AGCTTGTGAAAGTGAAAGTTGCTCAGTTGTGTCTGACTCTTTGTGATCCCACAGGACCCAGTAGGCTATAGCCCATGGAATTCTCCAGGCCAGAATACTTGAGTGGGTAGTCATTCCCTTCTCCAGGGGATCTTCCCAATCCAGGGATAGAATCCAGGTCTCCCACATTGCAGGTGGATTCTTTACCTGTTGCACCACCAGGGAAACCCAAGAATACTGGAGTGGGTAGCCTATCCCTTCTCCAGTGGATCTTCCAGATTCAGGAATCAAACTGGGGTCTTCTGCATTGCAGGTGGATTCTTTACCAGCTGAGCTACCAGGGAAACCCTAAAGATACCTTGTGAGATGCCATTAGTGGACCAATATTCACTTTATAGGAATTCCATGAGGAGAAGAGAGGGAGAAAAGGACAGAAAGTTTATTCAAAAAAGTAATGGCTGGTATTTCTCTGGTGGTTCAGTGGTTAAGAATCCATCTGCCAATGCAGAGGACATGGATTTGAACCCTGGTGAGGGAACTAAGATCCCACATGTCTCAGAGTAACTAATTCCGTGTGCTGCAACTGCTGAGCCTATGTTCTCTGGTGAGCCCACGTGCCACAGCTAAGACCCAACATAGCCAAAAAAAAAAAAAAAAAAGACTCTGAGTTTCCAAGGTAGGGGTCATGGATTCAATCCCTAGTTGAGGAAGTCCTGTATACTATGCCGGCCTCCTCCACCAAAAAACCCTAATATGTCATTATGAAAATTAGTATGAAGTTTACTCAAAACATTAAAAATAGAACTACCATATAATCCAACAGCCCCACTTCTGGGTATTTATCCAAAGGAAAGGAAAACAAGATCTCAGAGAAATAATATATGCAGCCCCATGTTCATTGCAGCATACTCACAACAGCACGATACAGATACAACCTAAATGTCCCTCAATGGATGAATAGATAAAGAAGATATATACACAATGAAATACTATTCAGTCATGAGAAAGATGGAAATCCTATGGTTTGTGATGACATGGACAAAACTTGAGGGCTATAAGCTAAGTGAAATAAGCCAGACAGACAAAGACAAATATTCCATGTTATCTCTTATAGGTAGAATTTTAGAAAGTTAAACTCATAGGGACAGAATGTGGAAAATTAATTGTCAGGGCCTGGGTGTGTGTGGTGGGTAGGGGAAATAGGGAGAGGTTGGTAAAAGCTTGCAAATTTTCAGATGAATAAGATCTGAGGATCTAATGTAAACATGGTTACTTTCAGTTCAGTTCAGTTGCTCAGTCATGTCCGACTCTTTGCGACCTCATGGACTGCAGCGTGCCAGGCCTCCCTGTCCATTACCAACACCCAGAGTTTATTCAAACTCATGTCCACTGAATCAGTGATGCCAACCAACCTTCTCATCCTCTGATGTCCCCTTCTCCTCCTGCCTTCAATCTTTCCCAGCATTGGGGTCTTTTCAAATGAGTCAGTTTTTCACATCAAGTGGCCAAAGTATTGGAGTTTCAGCTTCAGCATCAGTTTTTCCAATGAATATTCAGGACTGATTTCCTTTAGGATGGACTGGTTGGATCTCCTTGCAGTCCAAGGGACTCTCGAGAGTCTTTTCCAACACTGCTGTTCAAAAGCATCAATTCTTCGGTGCTCAGCTTTCTTTATAGTCCAACTCTCACATCCATACATGACTACTGGAAAAACCATAGCTTTGACTAGATGGACCTTTGTTGGCAAAGTAATGTCTCTGCTTTTTAATAAGCTGTGACTTAATGATGACTTTAGGTGATAACAATGCATTATAAGGCTTCCTTGGTGGCTCAGATGGTAAAGAATCCCCCTGCAATGCAGGAGACCTGGGTTCAATCCCTGGGTCAGGAAGATCTCTTGGAGAAGGGAATGGCAACCCACTCCAGTATTCTTGCCTGGAGAATTCCATGAACAGTGGAGCCTGGCGGGCTATAGTCCATGGGGTCGCAGAGAATCGGACATGACTAAGCAACTAACACTTCACTTCAATGTACTGTAAAGTTGCAATTGTCAAGATAGTAGAACTTAAATGTTCTTACAAAAAAAGCCCCTAAAACAAAAGATAAATATATGAGGTGATGGATATGTTAATAAACTGGATGGGGTAATCCTTTCATAATGCATATGTCTATCAAATAACCACAATGTACACCTTAAATATCTTACAATTTTGTATGTCAATTATACCTCATTAAATCTGAAATACAATAAATCAGGTAGCTTCTGTGAGTGTGTGTATCAGTGTTTGTAGCTGCAAAATATAAAACTCCTGGTCAGAAAAATAATTTATTTTAGGATATTTGATGCCCAGGAAACTTCCAAGAAGAGCCAAGAGACCAGCTTGCAAGCCACACAGACCTATTACTAGGCCAGCGAAGGTGCGCCCCCATCCCTAGTCATGGGCAGGGCATCTCATACGGCCAACATGGGTCCCCTAGACACAGGAACCTCGTGTCCTCAAGCCCCAGAGGTCCATGCCTCCATCTCCTCCGTTGCCAGGAAACGTAGCCCTACTGGTACCTGCCTCCTCACACTCTTTCTTCACTCAAAATTTTAAACCTCAGTTGGTTGTCTTGGGTGGAGCTTAGGTCACATGCCTATTCCCTGGTTTAAAATGAGGCTGGGAAAGCAACTTTTCTGGCTTCTACCAGGCTCTGTCAGTGCGTGTTCTTGGTTTTAGCCAACAGAAACTGACTCTGGTTGACTTAAGTGCAGGGAATTTCCTGCAGGAAAGGTAGGAGGAGAGTGGAGGGGCGGGGCCAGTCTTTTGTGAGGCATCTACTACATGTTTTGTTATTCACATTCTTTCTTTTAATCCTCATGTCAACCTTGTGAATTAGGGTATTGTTACTCCCACTTCACAGATGAAGAAACTGAGGCTCAGTGACTTTAAAGGACTTGCCTAAGATTGTATAGCTGGTAAGTGGCAGATATAGAAATAAAATCTAGAACGTTTCGACTGAAAATTCCATGCTGCTTCTGGAGTTTATTTTTCTCTTTTTATGTGCATGGATTGCCCAAAAGCTCCAAATATTTTCACCACTGCTGGAGTCCTGGCAACATCAGCCAGTGGGGTGGCTGCCAGGGGCTGTGGCCGCAGAGGAGACTGGGAGGCGGGGTACGCCTGTGTGGGTCCTTTGTGTCAGGTATTTATAAACCTGGATCTTCTCCCTCACAACAAATATCAGAGGTATTTCTTCTGGCTCTCAGATTCAAGCAAGGTCTCCTCCCCTCTGTTCACAAGAACACTTCCCAGGAGAGGCAGTACCCAGAGGTCAGGTGAGGCCAGGATAGCTGGGGGAGAACTATGGCTCCCAGATTACAGGTACCCTGGGGACTTGGGGTCTGCCATAGAGTCCCTTGGACAGCAAAGAGATCAAACCAATTAATCTTAAAGGAAATCAACCCAGAATATTCACTGGAAGGACCAATGTTGACGCTAAAGCTCCAATCCTTTGGCTACCTGAAGAGCCAATTCATTGGAAAAGGCCCTGATGCGTGGAAAGATTGAAGGCAGGAGGAGAAGCGGGCAACAGAGAATGAGATGGTTGGATGACATCACTGACTCGAGGGACATGAGTTTGCGTAAACTCTGGAAGATGGTGAAGGACAGAGAAGCCTGGCCTGCTGCAGTTCATGGGATCGCAAAGAGTTGGACACAACTGAGCCACTGAACAACAACAACATGGGACCGAAGGCCCGAAGCCTCTTCTGCAGGATTTTGTCCTAAACCACGTGGCCTTGCCTCCTTTGGCCACGAATGGTTGGTTCAGCCTCAGCACCACAGGCTGACCAGGGCCCATGATGGGCTTTGGTGTCAGGGCTGTGGCCACATCAGAGCGCTGGGGATGGGCTAGGCCTTATGTTCGAGGGGCAGAAGCAGGAAGAGGCCCAGAAAGAGCAGAAAAAGAGGCGGCCCACCCGAGAGGTGATTGCACCCTGGATCCTGGGCACTGTCCCCTTCCTGTTACATGGCCTCCTGAGGGTGGTTGTTCCTGGGGTCCCTAGAATCCTTCAGAGCCTTCTTGCTGTGAATTCCTTACAGTTATATTTTTAGACCTAACAGAGTGAGAGAGATTGTGGTGACCCAATGAGACCAATGAGGAAAGACCCGGATCACAGACCTGACGTGGTCTGCCCGCCACATCCTCATTGGCCGTCCTTGGGGAGCTGTCGTCACCCACACTTGGGTTCCTGGTTCCTGCAGTTCAGAGTCACAGGAATGCCTGAGGGCCAGAGCCTGACGAGGGGGTAAGATGTGGACTAGAAGCCCAGGGGAAGATAGAGGAAGGGCCAGAGGGACCAGGGGCGCACCGTGGGCTTCCACTCACGACATCATCATGGAGCTCAGCCACAGGGTGTGCTGTAAATAGGGTTTTCCTCACAGGGGTCAAAGCACGGGTTTCTATTTTAATGTGTGTATGACTCATTTAGCTGTTTCAAAATTCAGAAGGCACAGAAGAGAGTGCACCAAAAATCTCCCTCCTTCCCAGCCAGCAGCTCCCCTCCCCAGGCAACCACTGGAGAGTTTGCTCACCCTTCTGGAAATGTTCCACGCACATAGAAGCAGGCTCACTCACACGGCGCCCTGATGATGCAGATGTTAGCCCATGATTCCCATCGTCTGTCCTGCGCCTGGTTTTCTTCATTGTGAATAAGTGACTAATGTTCTCCTGGGTGAGGGGAGATTAGAGGTCATCCTGGAACAGGTAATAAGGCTGCAGTCTGCCGGGAAGGTGGACATAGTGGGCGGCAGCCCACTGGCCAGGCCCTCAGGGAAGGTGTGTGCGTGTGACTGTGTATGTGTGTGTGAGAGTTTTGGTGAGAGTGTGTGAGGGTGTATGAGAGTGTATGTGCATGAGAATATATGAGTGTATATGTGTATGAGTGTGTGTGCAGATGTGTGAATGTATGTGACTGTGTATGTGTGTGAGGGTGTGTGTGTGTGTGAGGGTGTGTGTGTGAGGGTGTGTGAGTATATGTTTTTGTATGTGTGTGAGTGTGTGTGTATGTGTGTGAGAGTGTATATGTGTGTCAGGGTATGTGAGTGTGTATGTGAGGATGTGTTTGTGTATGTGTGTGTGTGTGAGTGTGTATGTGTGTGAGGGTGTGTGAGTGTGTATGTTTTTGTATGTGTGTGAGGGTGTGTGAGTATGTGTGTGTATGTGTGTGAGTGTATGTGTGGGAGGGTGTGTGAGTGTATATGTGTGTGGGTGTGTGTGAGCGTCTGTATGTGTGTGTGAGTGTGTATGCATGTGAGGGTGTGTGAGTATGTATGTTTTTGTATGTGTGCGAGGATGTGTGAGTATGTGTGTGTGTATATGTATGTATGTGTGTGAGGGTGTGTGAGTATGTTTTTGTATGTGTATGTGTGTGTGTGTGTGTGTGTGAGTGTGTATTTGAGGATGTGTGTGTGTATGTGTGTGTGAGTGTGTGTGTGTGAGAGTGTGTATGCGTGTCAGGGTATGTGAGCATGTGTGTGTGTGTGAGTGTGTATGAGCGTCTGTGTGTGTGTATGCGTGTGAGGGTGTGAGTGTGTATGTTTTTGTATGTGTGTGAGGGTGTGTGAGTATGTGTGTATATGTGTGTGTATGTGTGTGAGCATCTGTATGTGTGTGAGTGTGTGTGTGCACGTGTCTCCAAGAAGCCTTAGGAAAGCCCTAGTGCACAGTCCCACATTGCACCTGGTTCTAAGTCTGCTGTCTTAACCTTCAGACTGGGTTTCCTTCCCACATGGGGGAGTGACAAGAATATCCCTTGGGGCTGTTGGGAGGGTGGGACAAGGATGTGCTGGGAAACCATCCTGCCAGGTGAGGGGTTATTCTCAGCTGGTCAGACTGGAAGAGGTTCTCCATTTCCCCGCAAGGGCATCTTGACCCTTCTCTGCTGGCCTCCCGCCCACTGCCTCGTTCTCCGGAACGACATCATCTCACCCTGGGGAGTCAACAGAAGCCTTTGCCCCAGCCTCCCACCCCCACCTTCCTGCCCACAGACCGGCTTCAGCCTCACCTCACCTCTCTCCCGCCCTTTCTTGGAACCTGAAACTTTCTACCTCCGCCCTCTACCCCCAAGTCTTCCACCTTCCCCTCATTCCTGACTCCCTTCAGCCTGTATTCCAACATGCTCAGATTTTTCCATCTGGCATAGTAAACCTGGGCTCCCTTGGGGCTCAGACAGTTAAGAATCTGCCTGCAATGCAGGAGACCTGCGTTCGATCCCTGGGTCGGGAAGATCCCCTGGAGAAGGGAATGGCAACCCACTCCAGTATTCTTGCCTGGAAAATGCCATGGACAGAGGAGCCTGGCAGGCTATAGTCCATGGGGTTACAAAGAGTTGGATACGACTGAGCGACAAACATTCACTCACTCATAGCAAACCCTCCCCTGACCCCACATCACCCTCAACTGCTGTTTTTCTCCCCCACTGCAAAGTCAAATTCCTTGAAAGATGAGCCTCAAACCATGACCCCTACTCTTTCCTTCACTTCTTAGCCAGTTTCACGATTTTTAAAAAATTTTTGGCCATGCTTCATAGCATGTGGGATCTTAGTTCCCTCACCAGGGATTGAACCCACGCCCTGTGTAGAGGAAGTGTGGACTCCTAAACACTGAACTGAATTCCCCTGTCATATTTTTTAACAGAATGTTTATGGAACTCTACCTGTCAGGTGCTTTTCTAAGCACTTGTGTGTAAGTGACCCACTGAATACCCAGAACAACAATTCAAAGAGGTAAGCACTGTTACTAGCCCATTTGACAGATGAGGAAACCAAGGGAGAGAGATTGAGTGTGGTCACGCTGAGTACAATCCACACCCAGGGAGTGAGCGGTTGCAAAACCAGGCAGTCTGTCTAGTTCCCACGTGCAGGGATCCAGGAAGCAGATTCATGCCAGGTCAGCAACCAGCTCTTTGTCCAAACAATGGCGGCTGTCGGTGAGTTTTGATTCCCCCATCCTGCCTTGGCTTGGAACACTGGTTTCTTAAATCTTGGTGTTCCTCTTTCTCTTCCCCTTTCTTCTCCCTTTCCTTGGGTGAATCCACCCATTCCAGGGGTTGCTGGATCTCCTAAGCTATAGTCCGCCAGGCTGCTCTGTCCATGGGATTTCCCAGCAAGAATACTAGAGTGGGTTGCCATTTCTTCCTCCAGGGGATCTTCCCAACCCAGGGATTGAACTCGTGTCTCCTGCATTAGCAGGCAGATTCTGTACCACTTAGCCCCCAGGGAAGCCCCTTGATCCCATTAGGGGTTTACAAAGACTCCAGTCTGCACTGTTTGTCGCAGTCAGTTAACCACCTGGGATCTCAGCTTACAGGTCACTTTCTCAGGAAGCTTCCAAAGACCGTCTCTCTGTATGCTTTTCACATCCACATCTGGCAGTGTCAGATTGCTTCTTATTCTGGACTGTAATTGTCCATTTCCTGGTTTAAGGGCCCTGTCCCCCACCACGTCTGGGGAGTGTGTTTCCTTTTAGATCTGATGGCTTCATGCCTTGCCTGTTGAGAGCACTCCATAAATGTGTGCTGAGTGACATTTCAATGATGTGGATCTGGCTGGAACTGTGGGAGGGAAAGGAATTGCAAAGTGGTGGTTTGGTTCAAGAGAAATCAAAGAGAGGGCGGTTCAAGAGGGAGGGGACATATGTTTATCTATGGCTGATTCATGTTGATGTATGGCAGAAACCAACGCAGAATTGTTAATAGTAAGTTAGGGACTTTGGGAAGGTCATGTCCACACAGCTATGTTTAAAATGGATAACCAACAAAGACCTATTGTATAGCACAAAGAACTCTGCTCAATGTCAAGTGCCATCCTGAATGGGATGAGGGTTTGGGGGAGAATGGATCCATGTATATGTATGTATCCATACATACATATGATACATACATATCATATCCATGTATATGTATATGAAACTATTACAACAGTGCTAATCGGCTATACCCTGATGGAAAATAAAAAGTTGTAAAAATAATGTAGAGCAATTATCCTTCAATTAAAAACAAATTTAAATGTTAAAAAAAGATAAAGAGAGGAGGAATAAAGTAGGAGTTTGGAATGAATGTATACACATGCTATACTTAAAATAGAAAACCCAAAGGACCTGCTGAATAGCACAGGAAACTCTGCTCAGTATTCTATAATAACCTGAATGGGGAAAGAATTTGAAAAAGAATATATATATATGTATATATATATATATATATATAAAACTGAATCTCTGTGCTATACTCCTGAAACTAACACATTGTAAATCCACTATCCTTCAATTAGAATAAAATAAAATGAATGCGAAAAAAAGATAAGAAATATCTAAATAGACACTGTCCATAGAAATTCATTGAACTGTAGGAAAAAAAAGTATGACTAAAAATATGTGTGCCAATTTGGCAAGATTGAAAAAAAAAAGAGAAGAATCAAAAAGAGAAGCACAGAAGCATAGAAATGCACATAGCCGGGCAGGCTTGTCTGGGTCCCGCTTCTCTCACCTTCCCCTCCAAGAGCCGTGGGAAGAGCCTAGGTTCAAGTGGGGAGGATCTGTGTTCATGTCCTGCCCCACCACCAGCTGCAGTGTGATCTAGAGAAAGTTCCTCAACCGGTTTGTTTGTTTCTCATTGACAAAAGCCACCTGAAACCGCAGGGCAGTGGGCCAGGGCTCTGCTCTTTCTCTGTCCCCAGGTGTCCTTGTGCAAATGGCCCCCATCCTCACACCACTGTTGTCCAACTTAGAGTTGAGCTCCTCGGCCAGACCCTTTCCAAGGGCATTCCCATGTTCAAACTCCCTTACCTCCGTGTATACTTAGATTTTACCTCTGAAAGTTCAACCCAGCAACGAACCTCTCTCCCAGAGGAAGGAGGTGATGACTTTTCACCTGGCTGTCCTACACCCACAAGATGGCACAACCCTGCCCACCTGGAGGAGCAATTATAGAAGCTGTTTATGCAGATGGAACAGCCCGCACCATAGGGCTGCTTGGGAATTACGTTGACTCTGGGTGCCTAGACAGGAAGAGCTGATAGGACCCACAGCTGATAAAAAAAAAAAAAACAACAAACCACAATTTTCATGCAAAGCTTATCTCTTTCAGCTTCACAACAGCTCTGGGTTGGGGGTGGGGGGGATGGTCTTGAGTAGAGGGTGGGCTGCCAACCTGGAGCCACAGGAAGAGCTGATGCTGTGGATCAAGTTCAGAGGTTGCCTGCTGCAGAATGCCTTCTTGCTCAGAGAAGGGCAATCTTGCCTTCCACTCAGGTCTTCAACTGATTGAATGAGGGCCGTGTCCCTGCCATATTATGGAGGGCAGTCTGTTTCACTCAAGTCCATAGATTTAAGTGTAAATCTCATCCAAAAACAGCCCTATAGAAACACCCAGAATAATGTTTGTCTGCATGTCTGGGCACCAGGGTCTAAACACAGTGACATATCACATTAACCATCACAGGGGCTTTCTGTTTAATCCCTACAACCTGGGAGGTAGGTCTTGGGGTCTCCACTGATGGTAAGGTAAGGGAGGCTCAGAGCAGTGATGAGGTTGACTCAGGGCTGTAGTGCATGCCATCACCAATGGGCATCTTCCACAACTACACAGAGAGTGCTCCCTGGGTATTACTCAAAAACCAGCACCCAAGGGCCCAAAGCAGGGACTTATGAGGTTATGCTCAGAACTCGATAGAAACAGATAGCCATTTCAGTTTTTATTCATAGCTCTGTTACTTCTAGGATTCACAAGGGTCTGGGCTTGGGAATCATGAAGCATCTAGACAACATATTGATAAAGATAATCTCTCCACCTTACTTTGCTTTGATGCTTTATAGTGTTATAACTTCATAGTGCATTAAAGCTGAGCATCCTCAGTGAAGAGGGGAAAAGAGCGTTTTGTGTTGCAGGCTCCCCTGGTGGCTGAGTGGTAAAGAATCCACCTGTCAATGCGGGAGTCACAGGAGATGTGGGTTTGATCCCTGGGTCGGGAAGATTCCCCTGGGAAGGAGATGGCAACCCATTTTGGTATTCCTGACTGGAGAATCCCATGAACGGAGGAGCCTGGCGGGCTATAGTCTGTGGGGTCGCAAAGAGCAGAACATGGCTGAGCACACAGGGTTCGTGTTATCCTTCATCGGAAGGACTCTGCATATCAGAAAGCTAAGCACATCAAGACCACTTACACTGCTGGAAATATTCCTAGTGGAAATAACAATGAATCCTGCTTATTTATGTGTCAAGTTTTTCCAGGCTTCATTGGCTTGTGGGTACTAGAGACAGTCACAATTAAGTTAGTCACTAAAGAAAAAAAAAAAAAGAACAGAAGGGAGACGCTGGGCAGCTGGGAGCGCACAACTCTCACCATTTAGCTAAGATTGCCTCATTTCTTCATACTTCACTGTGGAAAGTCTAACATCTTCCTCCCCGTGCTTCTCTTGGTCAACTGGCCCTGACTTCCTGCTTCGGGCCAACAGCAATCTTATCACCACTCTCCGCGACGATCCTGTTTGCCAACCTAGCAAGCTTCTCCTTTACTTCAAAATCAACCTCCTCTCCCCCCACCGAGAGGCATCCGTGCTTGTGGCCGGCTTTCCAGGTGCCTGGCGGGGGTGATGGAGGGAATGCACAATGAGGGCTCCAGGCTGGACAGGTGCCCACCTGTTCTTTCCAAATGAACTTCTTGAGGTCTTTCTGCAGCCTGGTTCCAGCTCCCGGTTGCTTGTCCCTCCCTATTTCCTCACCTTCCTTCCTCTGCCTTCTCATCACTATCTTCTTTCTCTCAGAAAAGAACGTTAAGTTCCTCCCGGTTTCCTTGGTGGGGAAATTCCATCTTTTGTCACCCAGAGCATTTGTCTTGGCTCTGGGCCTCGCCCTGGCTGTCCTGGGAGTGGGCAGAGGCCTTCTGAGAATTCTTCATGAGAGAAGTGGGCCTCCTCCCTCCCCAGTCTGACTCCTGCCGCCGGCCAGTTGAGACCGACACAGATCCCCATCGATCCCAGCTGGAGGACCCCCAGCTCTGACCTACACGGCTTTGTGATTCATCCACCCCTGTGGCTTGTCCACAGTGATTGGGCACCCTGAGCTGATGGCAGAAGGGTCTGGTCTGGAAATCGCCCTTGACTTTCTGGTGTCTGGAAAACTCTGTGCTCAGGTGGACACCCGGCATGGTGTTCACAGGATCCACATCCCCCCACCTCTGCCCGCCTCATTGCAAATACTCCGGGCTCTGGTTTTCAGGGACCCTCCTCTGCCTCGCAGGAATCTACATACCCTGTTCTCTACTGTGGGTGTCGAAGGCTGGACATCCAGCTCCAGGGAGTTCTGATGCCCAGGCTCTGGAGTCCTCTGCAATCCTGAGATGTTCTATGTTGCTGAAGCAGTTCCCTGTTGCTCAGTTGAACCCTGGGGGTCCTGAAAGCTCATTCATGCAAATCAAGATGCTCTGTTTCCCTGAATAATGCCTCCAGATGACCCAACCTTGGGCTCACAGGGACACCCACTACTGTTCTCAGAGACTTCCTTTCTGTGTGACCTGGTAAATTGCATGCTGAGGTGGACAGCCTTTGTTTAAGTGAATTCTTGTGGTCTCTTAGCCAGAACTTGGACAGGAAAGGACTGAAAAAGGAAAAAAAAAGGTCAAGCTCAGTGTATTTTCACAATAATTTTTCGTGATCCCTTCTGTGTGTGAGGCAGTGTTACCTTTAGAACGGAGCTGGGTCCCCATTTTCCCACCCCTCGCTCAGTGGATCTCTGATCCTGTACCCTTTGCCTGAAGTTGACCCCAGGAGCTCTGGGCCCTGTGGCCTGGCCTCAGTTCCAGGAGTCAGCTTGTACTGCCGCCTGGTGTGGGATCACGGGAGACTGAGCTGTGGGAGTGACACTGACATGATGATTTAATGTGTCTGCAATCGTCCACCTAGACAGGAGACCAGAAAAAGAATATCTGGGCAGAGGCTTGGCCACCCTGGAGGTGGCCCTGGTGGCAGGACAACTGAACAATGTTTGGCCACCTGATGCGAAAGGCCAACTCAGTGGGAAAGACCCTGATGCTGGGAAAGGTTGAAGGTAGGAGAAGGAGATGACAGAGGATGAGACGGTTGGATGGCATCACTGACTCAATGGACATGAGTTTGAGCAAGCTCCGGGAGTTGGTGATGGACAGGGAAAGCTGGCATGCTGCAGTCCATGGGGTTGCAAAGGGTCGGACACGACTCAGCAACTGAACAACAACTGCCCTCCAGGAGCCTGTGTTCTCCTTGGGGGAGACAAATTGGGGTGATCTGGCTGGGAAAGAAGGCAAGCAGGTGAAGGGGGTAGACAGCAATGAGGAGGTCAGTTGGGGAGTCCTCACTGATAGGATGGCACCTTAAGAGCAGTAAGAAACATATCTGGGTGTATATGGGGGAGGGTTTCTCAGACAGGAGAACAGGAAGGTGGCTGCCTGCTTGGCCTCGGCCACAAGGAAAACCATGAGGACAGAGAGTTCATTGAGACCAGATCGGGCGGAGAGCTTGCAAGCCCTTGTAAAGACTGGCTTTCAGGGACTTCTCTGGTGGTCCCGTGGTTAAGAATCTGCTTGGCAATGCAGGAGACACGGGTTCGATCCCTGGTCCAGGAAGATTCCACATGCTTCAGAGCAACTAAGCCTCTGTGGCACAACTACTGAAGCCTGCGTGCTTTAGAGCCTGGGCACCGCATCTAGAGAGCTGCCCTGGCTCGCCGCAACTAAAGCCTGCACGTAGCAGTGAAGATCCGGCACAGCCGTAAATACATAAAAAATTTAAAAAGTAACATTAAAAAAAAAAAAGACTGGTTTTCCATCCAAGGAAGATACAAAGCCCTTGAGGGGGTTGAGCAGAGGAGTACATGATCTGACTTACCCTTTTACAAGGATGAAAGTGAAGGTGTTAGTTACTCAGTTGTGTCCAACTCTTGGCAGCCCCATGGACTATAGCCCATCAGGCTCCTCTGTCCATGGGATTCTCCAGGCAGGAACACTGAGTGGATTGCCATTTCCCAACCCGGGGATCCAATCTGGGTCTCCTGCATTGCAAGCAGATTCTTTACCATCTGAGCCACCAGGGAAGCCCTTTTAAAAACATGACTCAGACCTATATGTGTTCAGTGCTATATAGTACTTCATCGTGTGTGTGGGGTGGGGGGGAGGGGAATAAACAAAAATTTACTTGTCCACTCTCCTTCCATAAGCTCCTGGCATGCTGTTTGCAATAATAAGCTGTTATGAACAGCTGTTACAAACACAGTTTTCACATCTCCTAGTGTTCTTAGATAAGCATTTCCATTGGGTGGGGGTTTCCATTTCCATACCTACGAGATGAATCACTGGGATGAACATCATCTTAAACTTCTGACCACGTATTGGATTTCCACCTTCACTTGGATTTCTGACTGATGGATGTAAAATCTGACTTCTGATTTCCTCACTAGCAAAGTCTCTTCCTAAAGTCTCCACATATCAGTAAAAGGCAACTCCATACTTTCTGCTGCTCAGGCCAACAGCTTTGTTGACTCTGAACTGTCACCGAATCCTATTAGACTGACCTGACCCTTCCTAATTAGATCCTCCTTGCCTACTACCCCGGTCTAAAGCACCGTCATCTCTCACCAGGAATAATCCAATAGTCTCTTTTAAAAAGTTTTTATTTATTTATTTTTGGCTGCCCTGGGTCTTTGCTGTGCGAGGCCTTTCTCTAGTTGCAGAGAGCGGGGGCTACTCTTCAGTCACTGTGCTTGATCTTCTCGTTTTGGTGGCTTCTCTTGTTTTGGAGCACAGGTTCCAGAGCTGTGGCATGCAGGTTTCACTGCCCTGAAGCATGTGGAATCTTCCCGGAGCAGGGATTGAACCTGTGTCCCTTGCATGGGCAGGTAGGACTCCTACCACAGGACCACCAGGGAAGACTTAAACTGCATCCTCTTCCTTGGTTTCCCTACAGAGGGAGCTTTTGGAGACCCAAGTCAGGTCAGGACACTTCCTCTCCCCACACCCTGCAATGGCAGCACCTCCTTCAGAGGAAAACCCTTGGAACGTCCTTGGAATGGCCTATGAGACCATCTGTCTCTTGTTTCCTGTCTGACTCCCTCTCTGTGACTCTCTTGCTCTCACTGGCCTCTGCTCTGTCCCTGGGACCTGCCGACACCCTGCTGCCTCAGGCCTTTGCACTGGTTGCTATACTAAAATAGCTTCAGTGTTCGGCTTTATTCAGTGTTTATTGTCTGTTGCCCTTAATAAAAAGCGCTTCACAAGCAGGGCATTTGTATCTTCAGCACCTAGAATGGTGCTTGGCACAGTATGGGTCCTGGGTGGCTGTTTATTGGATGAATCAATGAGCGGATGAGCGTTCTGAGCTGTGTAACCTAAGCCAGACAAAGAGGAGGTGATGTCAGGAGGGGTGAGAAGCAGGGAGCAGATGGCGGGGTCAAGGGACAGAAGTCCCTGGGTAAGGTGGGAAGGTGGTTGGGTTTGGGGTTCTAGAGGAAGGAGAGACAGGAGGGGATGAGAGGGTGCATACCTGGGTCAAGTGATGCAGAGGCTTTCTGTTCTCCTGCCTCATTGGCTGCTTCTTCTCAGGCACCTTTGCTGGTTCCTCCTCTCTAGAACTGGAGTCATGAAGACTTGTAAAATTAAGTTAGTGAAAGTGTTATTTTCTCAGTCGTGTTTGACTCTTTGCGACCACACAGACTGCAGTCTGCCAGGCTCCTCTGTCCTTGGAATTCTCCAGGCAAGAGTACTGGAGTGGATAGCCATTCCTTTCTCCAGGGGATCTTCCCAACCAGGAGTTGGACCTGGGCCTCCCGCATTGCAGGCAGATTCTTTACCATCTGAGCCGCCAGGGAAGGTCCCAAACTAAGTTAGTACATCTATAAAAATGAAGTAGAACAGAATAGGAAATAGCAGAGTTCAACGTGTGTAGGAAGGGTAAGTGTCACGATAAAGCTTTATTTCATTGAAGGTTGTATACATGGTGCATGTGTGTCCTGAGTCATATACATGGTTGGGTCAAAGATAAACAAATTTAAAGCCACTGGTTCTGACTGTGGGTGAGGAGGTGGAAGAGCTCAGGGGCCAGGTGACTAGAAGGATTTTGTTGTGAATCTTGAAATCATCAATGCTTCCTAGGGGGGTAGTGCTGGAGAGAAGGATAGTTAACCCAGGTCAAAACTCTTCAAGAAATGCCCATGAGTCTGAAAGTGGTCTTTCCTCCTTGCCCAAGACTTCTTGTTCTAAATTTTTCAGTGGTCCTCCAGCCCAGAGCAGCTCGTGGCTCCTTGCCCACCAGTGATTCCAACCTGCCTCGGTATCCTAGCAACCTGCCTCCGATGCTGGGTCATGGTCCTGGGCTGGGTTTCCTCACTCATACTTCTCACTCTTTCCGAGTGTGCTTATCAGGAAAACAGCAGCACAATGTTGAAACGGAGCAGGATCCTACGGCTCTTACCAACCCCCCCACCCCATATCCTCTGCCTGCCTTTTGTCTATGGAAAAACTTTAGCCAAACAATAAGTTTAATCGGAGAAGTGAGAAGATGCAAACACAGGAAAACAATCAAAGGAGACCAAATAACAATAATTTAGTCATTGAGCGTAGTCAAAGGATCTTAGTTCCTCCTCCCGGTTTAAAGATAATATTCTGAGCCATATCCTGTGAGCTGTCTTGTAGACACTGAAATCCCCACGGGGTGGAATAATTTAACTACATGATGACCAGACTGTTGCCATGGACCTAAGCTGCCACAATTCTGAGAACTGGCCTCAAGGAAATGAAAACAAACTGACTATGGAACTGAAGATTGACTGTACTTAAAACAATCTAGATGACGCGGGTCGGACCACTGATGACCAATTTCAAGATGACGGTCAGAGCTGACTATGCTGTTTCTGCATGGAGTCCCCTCCCTCTGTCTATAAAAGCTCTAGCCCCTTGACTGTCAGAGTGGGGAGTCACCTTTACACAGGAGTCTGCTCTCCCCCAACTGCCTCAGGTTGCTGGCATCCAAAATAAAGCAAACTTCCCTTTTGCTTTTGAGTGGTGAGCGGGCCCCACCTTTGGTTACAGTGTCAGGGTCAGTCACCATCCTGGAGCCCTTCTATGTGCCCTTCTTGCAACCCCACAAGGCACACATTACCTCTTGTTTTATAGAGGAGAGGTAGGAGTCCAGAGGTTGAGAGCCTTGTCCAAGGTCACTTAGCATCAGAGGCAGGGTTTATACTCAGGTCCTTCTCACTCCCAGGTGTAGCCATTGCCAAGCACCTTCCAACCTCCCCTACCAGCTGACTGATGCACTCTCATGGACCATCCCCACAGCATGAGGTTCAGATTTCATGCTTCAGTACAACTACGAAGCACTCATTTCAGGGATGTTGTGTTCTATAGCTCTGACACCAGTTCTCCAGCAGCAGCTGGGTGTCCTACAGTTTAACTCTGTTCTGACACCACCTACTCAGAGATAGGGCCATATTTCACAGGTTGGTGGCTCAATCCCACGAGACGGCCCACCCCACTTCAGATGTCAGTGCATGTCCGGTGCTCTGACCAACTATACATGAGAGGTTCCCACGACCCCATCGTGGGTCCCATTAACTTGCTAGAGTGGCTCAGATAACTCAGGGAACCAGTTTACTTACTAGATTATGGGTTTATTACAAAAGGCATGAAAGGATATGAGTCAACGGCCAGATGAAGAGATACATGGAGTGAGGCCTCCAAGGCAGGAGCTTCTGCTCCTGGGGAGTCTTGAGGCCAGCACAGTACCCATGGATGTGTTATTCTGGTTCACCAGGCTGGAAGCCCTCCAAACCCCACCCTTTTTGGGTGTTTATGGAGGCTTCATTATGTAAACATAGTTGATTAAAACATTGGCTATTGGTAGATTCAACCTCTAAACCATTTCCTCTTCTCAGAGGTGAAGGGGTGGGGCTTAACTGTCCAAACTTCCAGTCATCTGGTTGGTTGCCCTGACAACCAGCCCCATCCTTAGGTACTTTCCAAAAGTCACTTCATTTTAACCTCAAGTGTGGCTGAAAGAAATAGGCTAAGATAGTGGCGCCTTTATTGTTCTTATCACTGAGGAAATTCCAAGGGTTTTCAGAGCTCTGTGCCAGAAACAGGATGAAAATCAAGTACATTTCTTATTATAATTCACAATATAATTCACAATATCACCAGTTCTCCCACAGTGCTGAGGCATAAACTTTAAAATTCTTGAATGACTGGTCATCCCTGGTGGTCCAGTGGCTAGGACTCCATGCTCCCAATGCAGGGGGTCCAGGTTCAAAATAACAATTCCACTTAGTGTGTGTCTACTGTGGGGCTGGCGCCTTAGGTTTGCACCTAGTAGGTGAACCAGGCCTGTGGGTGGCAGTGTCAAAGCTGTCTCAGGAAGGGGGACCCCTTCCAGGACCTGAAAGCAGACTCTCGTCTTAGCACTCAGAAATGAATTGTCCCAGGAGACACACATGCTGACCAAGCATGATACTTTATTGGGAAGGGGCGCTGGGGCGGAGAGCAGGAGGCTAAGGGAACCCAGAGGACTGCTCTGCCACGTGGCTCCGTCTCAAGTCTTATGGTGATGGGGTTAGTTTCTGGGTTGTCTCTGGCAAATTATTCTGACTCAGGGTCCTTCCTGGTGGCGCAAGCATTGCTCAGCCAAGATGGACTCAAGCAAGAAGGATTCTGGGAGGTGGAAGGACATGCGGTGTCTCCTTTTGACGTTTCCTGAATTTCTCCTGTTCGCGGTGGCTTGTTAGTTCCATGTTCCTTATCAGGACCTCCTGTCGTAAAATAACTCACGCAAATGGTGACCATGGTTCCTGGCCAGGGTGGATGGTTTCAGGCAGTGTGCTTCCCCTAACAAAGAGACCCTCTGTTGTTGGCCCTGTTCCTGACCTGTGCTCCGTGGGGCAGTTCTCCCTGGCCCTGCGGTGCTGGGTGGCAGCCCCTACACTTCCCTGGCGACTCTCAGGGGAAAGTCTACAGTAACTTCCAGGTATAGAAGGACCTTCATTCGAGAAGGATACGTTCAGTCTCAGATATTAGCCAAGGCTTCCAACTGCAAAGTTACAACCATTTTCCTTGTGCCTCGAGGGGCCTGCTCCTGGGAAGCTGTGTGGCCAGCTCACCTCTGCTCCCTCAAGTTCTGCCCCTGAGCTCCCACGTAGTGTAGGTTCAGGGATGCCATGCCGACAGTCACATGCATAGGATGAGGTTCTCACGGAACCAGCCTCTTGGCCGGGGGCAGAGGTGCCGGTGGCAGTGGGGATTCGGCCCCTCCTCTGAGCTTCCAGGGCCCGGGAACCCCACCTCCACCCTCTGTCTCCAGCTTTAGGACTGAGAGCTGTTTCCTGTGGTTATTATTTCTGCATTTCCTCGTTCTTCTGATTTTTCAGTCCTCCAAAATTTGTTTAACCAATTCCCTGTATTAAATTCTCTCTGGTGAATTACCTATTTTGGATTCTGTCTTCTTGACCAGATCATGGTTGTATATTGGTTATTTAACACTTTCCAACCTACCACAATTGGGAGCAGATGTAGTGGCTGTAGGTGTGGAGTGGTGGTGACTCAGTGCTAAAGAATCTGCCTGCCAATGCAGGGGACACGGGTTTGATCGCTGGTCTGGGAAGATTGCACGTGCTGTGGGGTAAAAAAGCCCATGTGCCACAACTACTGAGGCCTGAGCTCTAGAGCCTGAGAGCTGCAATAAGTAAAAGAAAGCGGATATAAAATATACTAAATATAACAGCCAGTGATTTATGAAGGAAATGATGAAATATTTGCTTATGTCAGCCAGGGTTGGATAAACTACTACTTTTCCTGGGAGAGAGATTTGTACTTAATTGAAGTGCCTTGACCATCCTTCTCTGCTTTTGCTTAAACCAAAATGTGCCCAGAATGTCATTCATGGGCCAAACTACTACTGGACAAGAGCTGACTCCAAGTATCAAAACATCCTAAGGCACCCACACTCTCACCCCATTACTAAAGCACCCCGCAGGTCAGAGGTGTTATCTGTAGGGGTGGTTAAGGAGTCAAAAGATAATTGAATGGGGGACTTCCCTGGTGGTCTAGTGGTTAACAAGCCACCTTGCAAGGCAAGGGACATGGGTTCCATCCGTGATCAGGGAAATAAGATCTTACATGCCACGGGGATCTTAGAGAACCCCAAACTAGGGAGTCTGTGTGCTACAACGAAGAGCCCAGGTTCCCCAACTAAGACCTGATGTGGCCAAAAAAAAAAAAAAAAGTAACTGAAGGCAAATTACAGCCTGAGAGCTTTTTTTTTTTAAACTATCTGTTCCCTTATCTGGTGTTCTGTAAGATAAGCTCAAGAATTTCTCTCTCTCTTTTTTTTCTTTCTTAAGAATTTCTCTTAGTTACCAGTTTCTGTTGACCCTGTGGGGCAATTTTCTTTTCCAGAACATCATGTAGTTGGAATTATATAATTGATAACCCTTTTTGGATTGGCTTCTTTCACTTGGTAATATGCATTTAAGTTTCCTCCAGGTCTTTCCGCAGCTTGATAAGCTTTCTTTCTCTCTCTTTTTAAATTTGGCTGCACCTTGTCTTAATTGCAACATTTGCGCTGTTTAGCTGCAGCATGTTGGATCTTTAGTTGAGCTATGTAGGATCTAGTTCCCTGACCTGGGACTGAACCCAGGGCACCTGCATTGGGAGGGCAGAGTCTTAACCACTGGAATACCAGGGAAGCCCCTCATTTCTTTTTAATTTTCAAAATTACTCTCTGAAATACATTTTATCATCTCCAACTTACACAGGAAGAAATTAAGACCCAGGGCCCTGTTAATCAAATGCCAGGGTCCGGCCTTTTTAATGTAGATCAGTTTCAAAGTCTCTGGCCAGTGGGGGACCAGAATTTGCCACCCTCAAATGTGTTTCATTGGCATGTTAATTATTTTAAGCTTGTTATTTTCTAAGAAACCGGAGACCTGAAAGAAATGCTGCAAACCAAAGGAAGGGTCATTCTTTTGTAAGAAACACTGACATTTGTAAGGGAAATCTCCATTTGTAAGGGTGTCTTTCTCATAATACCAGGAAGAGAATGACCAGATCTCTAGAAACTCTTTGGAGAAGCAAAGACTTTAATCTGCATCGCAACATTTAACCTTGTTTGCTGAGCTTTTTTCCTCTGGTTCCCTTCTACAACTGGCTCTCCCCGACCTTAGCACCCTGTTTTACCTTTCTGCTAAGGATGGTATTTGAGGCAAAGGTTAGTTAAGTTTCCTGGGTCTTTCCTGCATAGACAAGTTAGAAACTTTTGTTTGATTTTCTCCTGCTAACCTGTCTCATGCCAATTTAATTCTTATATCATCCAGATGAGCCTGGAGGGTAAGAACAAGGTTTTCCTCCCTGACACCCCCTCCCCATGGTTGTGGGGCTTCTCTAGGCCTGCCTGGACTTTGTGTCCTGGGCAAGTTCACACCTCTTTTCTTGGCCCGTTGAGTTCCCCATGTTGAGAATGTAGAATAATCTATGTGTCTCTTTGTAGACTGAAAAGAAAGAAAAAAAAAAACACAATGGGCTCAAGAGTGAGGGGATGTATGTATACTTATGACTGATCCATGTTGATGTATGGCAGAAACCAACACAATATTGTAATTATCCTTCAGTTAAAAATAAATAAATTAAGGGGAAAAAAAGCAAAACCAAAAAGTTGAGATTCATGTTTTATTTGGTGGATTTTCTGAGGACTTACACTCAGAAGGCAGCCTCTCAGGTAGCTCTGAGGGACTGCTCTGAAGGGGTGAGTGAGGAGACAGGATAGCTAAGCTTTTGCAAAAAAAAAAAAAAAAAACACCAACGAAAAACCCAGGTAGTCAGAACTTCAGGCTTCCCTTGTGGTAAAGAATCCACCTGCCAATGAAGGAGATGTGGATTTGGTCCCTGGTCTGAGAAGATCCCCTGGAAAGGAAATGGCAACCCACTCCAGTATTCTTGCGTGGGAAATCCTACAGACAGAAGAGCCTAGAGGGTTACAGTCCATGTGGTCACAAAGAGTCGGACACGACTTAGCTACCAAAAAACAACAAAGTTGGACTATCAAAGGATCACTGTTCATTAAAGAAAAACCAGTCATCTCAAGTTAATGAATTTAGCACTTTTCTACGTCTGGGAAGATGCAAGAGTCTGGGCTTATTGAAATCATTGTTTTGACATGCACCTCAGCTATCTGGGGCCAAGATCCTGCTTTCTCCATCCTGAATTCCCTCAGGGTGCACAGTTTGGGGCATCTGCAGTGGCTGATGGCTTGTTAGCCTCAATTTTCTTTGTTTACTGATATAGCAGGCAGCATTTTTCATCCACAGCCCCAGATGAGAACTATAACTGGGAGACAGCCTCGCAGCTCAGAGGAACTGCTCTGAAGAGGCAGGGGGCAGGAGGCAGGAGATAAGATGGCCCCAGGCTAAACAGCTGTTTTCTCCCCTGTGGACAGAAAATCCAAGATAAAAGATCTTATCTGGGATTAAGGACCACATATTCCTCATTCTTGAAGTCACCTAGACCTTCCTGACTACACATGTGCAGAAAGGCTCCTTGGAGATCCAAAGGGGAGTGATGTCAACCTACCCATAAGCCTCTTTGCTAGAATCCATCTTGGCTAAGAGATGCGAGTGCATACTTGGTAGAACCCAGAGATAAAGCAAATACAGACTCAGAACCAGGCAAAGCAAGAGGACTGGTCAAAGGAAACCTGGAAGAAATGTCCCATAAAAGTGATTCAAACCACCACGAGGGCGTGACTCTCTTAGCCAGCCCATGAGTCTATCTACACATACTCTTTACCTCCTAATAAACACTTTACTGGTTTACTACTTTCCGTTTCTGTGTGGAAATTCACTTCTACACAGTTAGTGGGCCAGGGCATTGTCTTTGACCACTGGTTCCTGGCGGTCTAGTGGCCAGAATTTGGTACTCTCACTGTCTAGGCCTGACCTCAATCTCTGGTTGGGAATCAAAATCTTGCTTCAAGTCACTGCAGGCTGAGGCCACCCGAGATCAGGGAGGTCAGTACATTTAAGATTTTATTTATTTAGTGTGTAATTGCTTTACAATGTCATGTTAGTTCCTATTGTAAGATGAAGTGAATCAGCTATATGCATATAAATATGCCCTCCCTCTTGGAACAGCCTCCTATCTCCACCCTTCATCCCACCCGTCTAGGTCATCACAATGGGCTGGAACGGGTGAATTTAACTCAGATGACCATTATATCTACTACTGTGGGCAAGAATCCCTTAGAAGAAACGGAATAGCCATCATAGTCAACAAAAGAGTCCGAGATGCAGCACTTGGATGCAATCTCAAAAACGACAGAATGATCTGTTTGTTTCCAAGGCAAACCATTCAATAACACAGTAATTCAAGTCTATGCCTTGACCAGTACTATGCTGAAGAAGCTGAGGTTGGACAGTTCTATGAAGACCTACAAGACCTTCTAGAACTAGCACTCCAAAAAGATGTCCTTTTCATTATAGGGGACTGGAATGCAAAAGTAGGAAGTCAAGAAACACCTGGAATAATAGGCAAATTTGGCCTTGGAGTACAGAATGAAACTGGGCAAAGGCTAATAATAGAGCTTTGCCAAGAGAATGCACTGGTCATAGCAAACAACCTCGTCCAACAACACAAGAGAAGACTCTACACATGGACATCATCAGATGGTCAATACCAAAATCAGATTGATTATATTCTTTGCAGCCAAACATGGAGAAGCTCTATACAGTCAGCAAAAACAAGACTGGGAGCTGACTGTGGCTCAGATCATGAACTCCTTATTGCCAAGTTCAGGCTTAAATTGAAGAAAGTAGGGAAAACCACTAGATCATTCAGTTATGACCTAAATCAAATCCCTTACTGTTGCAGGAAGGGGGACCCCTTCCAGGGCCCGAAACTGCGCTCTTGTCTAACACTCGGAAATGAATTGTCCAAGGAGACACATGCTCACAAAGCAAGAGATTTTATTGGGAAAGGGCACCCGAGTGGAGAGCAGTGGGTAAGGGAACCCAGGAGAATTGTTCTGCCGCGTGGCTCTCAGTCTTGAGTTTTATGGTGATGGGATTAGTTTCCAGGTGGTCTTTGGCCAATCATTCTAATTCAGAGTCTTTCCTGGTGGCGCACGCATCGCTTAGCCAAGATGGATGCTAGCAAGAGGGATTCTGGGAGGTGGACGGACACGCAGTGTCTCCTCTAGACCTTTCCCGAACTCTTCCGGCTGGTGGTGGCTTATTAGTTCCGTATTCCTTATCAGGATCTCCTGTCATAAAACAACTCATGCAAATGGTTACTATGGTGCCTGGCCAGGGTGGGCGGTTTCAATCAGTGTGCTTCCCCTAATGTTATGATTATACAGTGGAAGTGAGAAATAGATTCAAGGGATTAGATCTGATAGAGTGCCTGAAGAAGTATGGATGGAGGTTTGTGACATTGTACAGGAGGCAGTGATCAAGACCATACCCAAGAAAAAGAAATGCAAAATGGCAAAATGGTTGTCTGAGGAGACCTTACAAATAGCTGTGAAAAGAAGAGAAGTGAAAGGCAAAGGAGAAAAAGAAAGATATACCCATCTGAATGCAGAGTTCCAAAGAATAGCAAGGACAGATAAGAAAGCCTTTCTCAGTGATCAGTGCAAAGAAATAGAGGAAAACAATAGAAGGGGAAAGACTAGAGATCTCTTCAAGAAAATTAGAGATACCAAGGGAATATTTCATGCAAAGATGGGCACAATAAAGGACAGAACCAAAAATGGACCTAACAGAAGCAATCCCTTGGACTGCAAGGAGATCCAACCAGTCCATCCTAAAGGAGATCAGTCCTGGGTGTTCATTGGAAGGACTGATGTTGAAGCTGAAACTCCAATACTTTGGCCACCTGATATGAAGAGCTGACTCATTTGAAAAGACCCTGATACTGGGAAAGATTGAAGGCAGGAGGAGAAGGGGACGACAGAGAATGAGATGGTTAAATGGCATCACTGACTCAATGGACATGAGTTTGAGTAAACTTTGGGAGTTGGTGATGGATAGGGTGGCCTGGCGTGCTTTGGTTCATGGGGTCACAAAGAGTTGGACACGACTGAGTGACTGAACTGAACTGAACTGAAGCAGAAATATTAAGCAGAGGTGGCAAGAATACACAGAAGAGCTATGCAAAAAAGATCTTCAAGACCCAGATAATCATAATGGTGTGATCACTCACCTAGAGCCAGACATCCTGGAATGCGAAGTCAAGTGGGCCTTAGGAAGCATCACTACAAACAAAGCTAGTGGAGGTGATGGAATTCCAGTTGAGCTATTTCAAATCCTAAAAGATGATGCTGTCAAAGTGCTGCACTAAATATGCCAGTAAATTTGGAAAACTTGGCAGTTGCCACAGGACTGGAAAAGGTCAGCTTTCATTCCAATCCCAAAGAAAGGCCATGCCAAAGAATGCTCAAACTACCACACAATTGCACTCATCTCACACGCTAGCAAAGTAATGCTCAAAATTCTCCAAGCCAGGCTTTAACAATATGTGAACCATGAACTTCCAGATATTCAAGCTGGATTTAGAAAAGGCAGAGGAACCAGAGGTCAAATTGCCAACATCCGTTGGATCATCAAAAAAACAAGAGAGCTCCAGAAAAACATCTATTTCTTCTTTATTGACTACGCCAAAGCCTTTGACTGTGTGGATCACAACAAACTGTGGAAAATTCTTAAAGAGATATGATTACCAGACCACCTGACCTGCTTCCTGAGAAATCTGTATGCAGGTGAGGAAGCAACAGTTAGAACTGGACATGGAACAACAGACTGGTTCTAAAGTGGGAAAGGAGTACGTCAAGGTTGTATATTGTCACCCTGCTTATTTAACTTATATGCAGAGTACATCACGAGAAATGCTGGCCTGGATGAAACACAAGCTGGAATCAAGATTGCCAGGAGAAATGTCAATAACCTCAGATATGCAGATGACACTACCCTTATGGCAGAAAGGGAAGAACTTAAAGAGTCTCTTGATGAAAATGAAAGAGGAGAGTGAAAATGTTGGCTTAAAACTCAACATTCAGAAAACTAAGATCATGGCCTCTGGTCCCATCACTTAATAGCAAATAGATGGGGAAACAGTGGAAACAATGACAGACTTTGTTTTCTTGGGCTCCAAAATCGCTGCAGATGGTGACTGCAGCCTTGAAATTAAAAGATGCTTACACCTTGGCTGAAAAGTTATGATCATCCTAGACAGCATTTTAAAAAGCGGGGACATTTGCCAACAAAGTTCCATCTAGTCAAAGCTATGGTTTTTCCAGTAGTCATGTATGGAGCTGAGTGCCAAAGAATTGATGCTTTTGAACTGTGGTGTTGGAGAAGACTCTTGAGAGTCTCTTGGACTGCAAGGAGATCCAACCAGTCCATCCTAAAGGAAATCAGTCATGAATATTCATTGGAAGGACTAATGCGGAAGCTTAAACTCCAATACTTTGGCCACCTAAGTGGCCAAAAAACTGACTCATTTGAAAAGACCCTGATATTGGGAAAGATTGAAGGTGGGAGGAGAAGGGGACGACAGAGAATGAGATGGTTGAATGGCATCACCGACTGAATGGACATGAGTTTGAGCAAACTCCGGGAGTTGGTGATGGACAGGGAGGTCTAGCGTGTTGCAGTCCATGGGGTCTCAAAGAGTTGGACCCGACTGAGTGACTGAACTGAACCGAACTGATCCTCTCCCTCTTGGACCTCCCTCCCATCTCCACCCCTCAAGGTCATCACAGAGTACAGAGCTGAGCTTCCTGTGCTTTATAGCCGGTCCCCACTAGCTATATATTTTAAACAGAGTAGTGTGTACATGTACACAATGTGATTTTGGTGGAGGGAGCTCTGTGCCATCAAGCACACATTTTGGCAGCGGGTTTTTTTTTTTTAAGGTTAAACTCTAAGAACACTTTATTATTAAGTACATTAACAAACTAATTCCCAACATTCACTTGTTTATTTGTAAACAAAAAGTTTTTTTTTTCCAAGATAAAAACAATTTTTGTTAAACTATGATACAGTGGAAGTAAAAAATAAACCAAGAATCTGTTTCTGCTGTGTCAGCAAAGGCAGCACCCACAAAAAACAATATTTGTTAATGATTTTAGTGCTTTTCTAGATATGAGAAGATGCAAGAAGTTGGGCTTATATCTTCTCCTGCAAATATCTGTCTGAAGTCCTGCTCTGCCAGTTTTGCCCCAGACCATGGAGTGCCTCATTCCTGATCTTCACCTTGTACCCTTTTTAAGATGTGTTGAAGGTCACCGACTGCAGTGGCTCGTGACTTCATCCTTGTAGAATCAGATGGTTAGTGACAGTTTTTGGCTGGAATCCCTGATTCTCAGGGCAGTCCTGGGGGCCAGTTGGACAGCCCAACCTCTGCCAAGATCTATGGGTCGTTAGATATCAGGGTGTATAGAACAGCTCTGGGTCCCTCACTGCCTGGCTTGGCCAACTCTGATTCCGTTAGGGCATTGCAGAGTGGTGGGGATTCTACTTTGGGATAAGTCCTGATCCTGTCTGCATCACCACAGGGGAAGCAGATGGTTTGGGGAAATCCAATTTAAAAGGAAAGAAATCAAATTAGTTCTCCAAGGGCCTGCCAGCCAATACTTGAGTGAAAACTATTGCATTAGCTGCTCAGGCTTCTCTAAGACACCATTAAAACTGAGGGTGAGGTGGGCTGAGCGGGAGAGTAGAGAACTTAGGTTGGTGGAATAAAGTCCTAAGATCCCGATGAGCCCTGGCTTGGGAACCATGAACCCGCAGCTGACTCTGACATTGACTTTGCATGGCTCTTAGACCCTCCCTGAACTTCCCTTTCCCAAACACCCACAGGAATAATCCCAGCCCTCTAGGAGTATGGTCACTTATTCAAGGAAATCACCCCTCCATAGCTTAGTTACTGAGATTTCCACTGCCGATCCCCATGGGGTGTGAACGTGATGAGGCAGGCTCGTCTAGGGAGGCTGTCCCAGGTGGTCCACGAGCCAGTCTGCTCTAACAGGGGAAGGTATCTCAGGAAGTTCTTTTTGCCTAATCTCCTGTGCTTGGAAGGCCATGGGGCCATGGGGTGCCCTGAACGGGGACACTGCCCCCTTTGCCATGACCCCTAGGACCAGGGGTCAGCATCCTGACAAGAGGTGCTGGTAGGGTTTTTTCTTATTGGACAGTGCCGGCCACCTGTTTAGACCCTTTCTGTAAAGAGATGCCCTTTCTGTAAAGAGATGCCACATGCAGAGCTGGGATGAGCCACTGTCTTGGGCCTCTGCCAGGTCTGTTGTGCAGTCCAGGGTACAAGTTCCAGTGTGGCTACTGAGATGCTGAATATCTGCTCCCAAATTCCATTGTTTAAGGGTGCTCTTTTCTTTGCATTTTTGTTACCCCCAAACTGGGTTGCCTTCTGGTGGGTGTCAAACCAGAGAGGGAGAAGTGAGGCAGGAGGTAGATGGGGCCCCCAGGGTAAAGTGATTGAAGATTCATGCCCTGTGCACTGAAACTCGAAGATGAGAATAGCAAGATAATCTGATGTTGAAGCTGAAGCTCCAGTACTTTGGCCACCTGATGTGAAAAGCTGACTCAGTGGGAAAGACCCTGTGCTGGGAAAAATTGAGAGCAGGAGGAGAAAGGGATGACAGAGGATGACATGGTTGGATGGCATGGCATCACCGACTCTATGGACGTGAGTTTGAGCAAGCTCTGGGAGATGGTGATGAACAGGGAAGCCTGGCATGCTGCAGCCCATGGGGTCGCAAAGAAGTGGACATGACTGAGCCACTGAACAGCACAAGGCGGGAAGGGGGCCCTGCCCAGAGTATATATTTCTTATTCTTAAAGTCTGGAGACCTCCCTGACCACATGTGTGCAGAAGGGGTCCTTGGAGGTCAAAGGGGAATGATGCTAACTAATGGCGGTCTACCCAGAGGCCTTTGTGGTAGAATCCAGCTTGACAGAGAGATGTGTGCATACATCCGGGAGGATCCTGAGATATACGAAATGTGGTCTGTGAACCAGGCAAATCAAAATGATTAGCCAAAGGAAACCTGGAAGAAATACACCAAAAAAGTGATTCAAACTGCCAGGAGGGTGCGACTCGGTGACTTGCTCTTCCGCCTGAGCCCGACTGTGCACCTATCCACACGTACTGTACACTTTGTCCTCTTAATACAATTTTACTTACTTCAAAACTTTCTGTCTTTGTGTAAATTCTTTTCTGCAAAGCCAAAGGGCCTGGGCCTTGTCACTGACCACTGGTCTAGTGGTTAGGATCGGGTGTGCTTACTGTCTAGACCTGGCCTCAGTCTCGGGCTGGGAATCCAAGCCCTGCTTCAAGGCATTGCAGGCCAAGGTCACCTAAGATCGTATCAAAGGATTTATTACTTGCTGAAACTAATGAGAACACTGGGGGTCTTTTTCAAAGTGGGGTCGTTTGGTCAGATGGTAAAGAATCTGTCTGCAATGCAGGGGACCTGGGTTTGATCCCTGAGCAGGGAAGATGCCCTGGAGCAGGGAATGGCAACCCACTCCAGTATTCTTGCCTGGGAAATCCCATGGACAGAGGAGCCTGGCGGATTATAGCCCATAGGGTCGCAAAGAGTTGGACACGGCTGAAGCGATTTAGCACATTCCCCAAAGAGCAAAATCAGGGAAGATTTAAACTAAGAGTCCATGCATATTGATGAAGAGGCTTGAGGAGAGGAGAGTTCAGCATAGAATTGGGGCAAAAGTTGACAGTATTTGTTCTTTCCTATCTGGCTTATTTTGCTTGGTAACACGTCTTCAACGCTCATCCTTATTGCACCCTGTGTTCAAACTTCATTTCTTTTGAAGGCGAAATAATATTCCATTTTAAGGATCTGCTATATTTTTGTGTATCCCTTCATCTGTTGACTGACATGTGGGTTGTTCCCACCTTTTGGTTATTGTGAATAATGTTGCTCATCGGTGTTCTGAATTCTTATTGTAATGGCTTTCAGGGCTATTTTGATTCTCTTCCTTTTTTTAAAAATGTGAAGATAGAGCCCAAACAGAATCAAGAAGTGGAAAATAAAGACAGGTTTCCTACGCTTCTGTACTCTCCCCTGCCCCCAACCTCATGTTGTTTATCTCACTCTGTCATAATTGCTGGCTTGATGCTCAACAGCTTGCTAGATTGCAGACTTTCTGAGTGAAGACTGTCTCCCACCTGGTGGCCTGGTGAGACCGAGTGACACCCCCAGCATCCCCTTACCCCTCCTTTCTGGTTAGCATGGAGCACCACTAAGGGTGGGGGTGGAGGAGCAGGGGTTGTTGGCTATCTCACACAAATTGCTACTGCTTTCCTGGCTCACTCAGCTTCTCCACGTCCCAGCCTGTGTGTATTTGGCTCCATCACATCAGATCCTGGCCTCTGTAGGACCCACACCACCAATATCAAGCACCAGAACGTGTGTGTGTGTGTGTGTGTGCGTGCGTGCGTGTGTGTGCGCACGCACTTCTGTGGTGGTGGTGGAGTGTGTGTGTGTGTGTGTGTGTGTGTGCGCGCGCGTGCGCGCGCACTTCTGTGGTGGTCCAGCGGCTAAGACTCTGTGCTCCCCATGCAGGGGGTCTGGGTTTGATTCCTGGTTGGGAAATTAGTCCCACATGCTGCAACTAAGAGTTCACATGCCATGACTAAGACCTGGCGCAGAAAAATTAATAAATAAAAGAACAAGAGGAGATTCAGATTTGTTGTCCTCATGGGCTCCACGAGTTCCCTTTCACCCACGTTACATCTATTTGTGTTTCCTGACTCTCTGCCCGTGGGCGTTGAGTTCCAACGATGGGGCAAAGACAATAGTCTTACAGAGGCTGCTTAACCAGCTCTTGTGGTTGGGTGAGGTCAAATCCCTTAGAAAAGTATTTAATATTCTGCATCTCTGTTTAAACCCTGGTGGGTATATCCTCATGTATTCAACCAACAAATTTTGAGTACCTACCATGGACTAGACAATGGGTCCTGAGGGTAGGGCGGGGAGTAAAACAAAGACTCTTGCCATCAGGGAGCTCATGTTTATAGTTGTATCCTCCAGACACATTGTGTTGCTGCAAGAAAAACCCTGGGCCAGGTTCCAGGGTTCATGTGTGAACAATGGTGAGATCTGGACCAAAATTCCTTCATCTCTCAGTGTCCTGATATCTTCACAAGTAAAACAGGGAGACCAGCCTTCTCACCTACTTCTCATCCAAGCACAGAGCCAGGACTTCCCTGATGGTTCAGTGGTTAAGAATCTGCCTTCCAATGCAGGAGACGTGGGTTTCATACCTGGCCGGGGAACTAAGATCCCATGTACCTTGGGACAACTAAGCCTGTGGTGAGCTGCAATGAAAGATCTGGCATGTGGAAATTAAGACCCAGTGCAGTCAAGTAAATAAACAAATATTGCAACAAAACAAGGGACTTCCCTGGTGGACCCGTGGCTTAGATTCTGTGCTCGAAATGCAGAGGGCTCAGGTTCAATCCCTGGTCCAGCAACTAGCTCCCACATGCCACAACTAACGCCTGGCACAGCCAAATAAATAAATAAATATTAAAACAAAACACAGAGCAAAGAGCAGGTGAAAGACGCCTGAAAAAATAAGCAGCTCTAAAAAATCATAAGAGGCAAAACTCCAAAACCAGTTTGGAATGTTGTCATCATCTTTTATTATGTATCAAATTGTCTTTAACATTAAGTTACAACCTGATTAAACTTGATAGACATTTTTATCTATTTAAAGACACACACAAAAAATCTCGCTATGTACAATATCTTTTGTCTAGAGTCTAGCAAACATAGTACCTTTCATTGCAGGATTTCTGCTTAATATAATAAGCAAAAACAAATGACCAAAAAATATATATATTTATATAAAACCAAAGCAAACCCAAATCCCCAAGTCCCTTAACTACAAACATTAAAGTTGAATAAAGCATTAAAAACACAAACATCGAATAACTTTCTTTGTTTAGAAATGCAGAATGAATACTAAAGTTAGTGGCAAAGGGTTAAAAAAAACAAAACACCCCATAAAAACAGAACCCCGGAAAAATAACCAGCGGTCTTCACGGGTGAACTTTCCTGCTCAGGGCACAAAGCTTGACTCTAGACCATGTCTCGGTTTCTGCGGATGGCACAACATAGAATCATGCTGAAAACCATGCCGAATATCTGAAAGACAGGAAGCGGTGTGAGGGACTGCCTGACTTTCTGAGGGAAGGTGGAGGGACGGGGGGAGACGGGAGCCACTGAGGCCATGACAAACGACAGGGAGGCAGGACATAGGGGGGTTCCGGTGCTCCAGTGGTTCAGACTCCGCACTTCCACTGCACAAGCCAGCTCTTGTGAACGCTCAGTGTGAGACGGACCCACAGCAAAATTTAATGCTCAAATTCCAACTATTCCAATATCCCTCACGAAACTTTCACTTTCCTCTTTGTGCCTGTGTTTCATATTCTAGTTTTACTTTTATTTTTTTTTTAAATTCTTAAAAAAAATTTTTTGGCTACATCACGTGACCTGTGGGATCTTAGTTCCCCGACCAGGGAAATGAACCCGTGACCCCAGCAATGGAAGTGTGGAGGAGTCTTAAACCACCAGACTACCAGGAAGCCCTTATATTTCAGTTTTAAAGATACTTTTGTGCTTTTTACTGAAAGTGGCTTCAAGGCTTTCCTAGATGCAGAGGAGGGATGCCAATTACCACTAAGAGAGGAAGTGGTTCTCTCTCTTGGAGAGTCTTTGCAACGGGCAGAGGAGGGCTGTGTTTCCTACTGAATCTCATCACTCCCTCGTGGGGGCTCCCCTGGGGAACCTGATTGGCCCCTGATGGCTTCTGGGGACTGACTGGCAAGAGAGAGATGGTTGGAAACTTTCAGGCCCTTTCTAGTTGTTCACCTTTGGGTGTCTTTCCGACCATAGCAGGACGTGAGACAGTTCACATCCACGTTGCTTTTACTGAAACTGCTTTCATAGGACAAAGAAAAGCAGGTGCTTTTTGTGAAAACATGTCCTGAAGATTATCTGGGGATCACTAACAGGGTGTCTGGGTGACCTACATCCTTGCTGCTCCAAGTGTGGCCCGTGGACCAAACACAATGGAATCACCTTGCATTTATTCCTGAAACCTTTCAGGTAGTGGGAATGGATTCTGGAGAAACACTGAGTTCAAGTCTCAGAAGCTTCGCTCCTGACCTCAGAGACTCTGATCAATGTACTTAACCTCTCTCTCTCTGGAATCTGTAAAATGGGAATATGAATAGTTCCCACCTCATGAGTATGGCAAGGGTTAAATACATTGATAAATTAATGGTGAGTGAAAACAGTGTCTGGTCAGAGTAAGAGCTTCATAAATTGTAATTACTAAGATGTTTTCCCAAAGCCCCTGACACTCACCATCACCACGGCGATCCCAATACCCACAGCGCCGATGATGTGGAATTTGCTTCGGAAGATCTCGTCGATGGCTTCAGGGCAGGGCTTAGTGGGGAAACGAAGACCCAGATAAACACACAGTCCTACTCCAGGCTCACCCCCTCCCTCCATGGCACTCATCTGACTCCTGGGGTGTTGTGATTCCAAAGCGAGGGATGGGGACTGGCTGATGGGTGGAAAGGAGAACCAGGAAAGGGTCCCTCAAGTTTGGGCAAGAAACCACGGAAGAAAGAGGGCTGAGCCCCTGCTTTGGGATCCGTGTCTTATCTGGCCATAGGGTTTTTATTATTGTTGGTCGTCAAGTTGTGTCCAACTTTTTTGCGAACCCATGGACTGTAGCCTGCCAGGCTCCTCTGTCCATGAAATCTTCCAGACAAGAATGCTGGAATGGGTTGCCATTTCCTTCTCCAGAGGATGTTCCCAACCCAGGGATTGAACCCGTGTCTCCCGCATTGGCAGGCAGATTCTTTACCACTGAGCCACCAGGGTAGCCTGGCCATAGAGTTACTTCCTATTACTATTATGGAAGTTTGTACATTTGCTCCAGCTCACACACACGAGCTGCTCACAAGTCT
This sequence comes from Cervus canadensis, assembly GCF_019320065.1. Taxonomy (NCBI): domain Eukaryota; kingdom Metazoa; phylum Chordata; class Mammalia; order Artiodactyla; family Cervidae; genus Cervus; species Cervus canadensis. The sequence goes on along the minus strand of NC_057406.1, from coordinate 15,352,461 downwards.
AGAAGGCAAGAGTCCAGGGCTGGGAGCACCCCCTGTGCACGAGGGCTGGATGGAGGCCCAGTGGCTGCAGGCAGGTAGAAGGCTTTGCCACTTCTCTGCTCTCTGATTTGCTGCCCTGGAGGAATCAGAGACCCAGGGCAGGGGAGAAAGGAGACAGCCACCCTGGGTGCTTCCCACGGGGAAGAGGTGTTTAGGAAGCACCACAGTGCTGTCCTCACAGATCAAGGGGGCTGAACGCATGTCCTCTTTGGTGGGATTTACCCAGCCAGCTGGGCAAGGCACAGGGTCTTGTGCTAAGCTTACCTTCATTTTCAAGCTGCCAACTAAATCCTTTGAGGGGCAGGTGTCGGTGAAAAATTGTTCTACCACCCCGGTCAAACCACAGCAGTCCAGCTGCAGAGAGAAGGACAGGGTTGGGGGTTAGAGAGACAGATAACGAGGACTGAGGCAGAGATGCACATGAGTTCGGAAGAAAGTCAGGCAGGACGGGAAGCTGGTGTACCGCAGTGTGGATGGCCCTCAGCGTCTCTCGCTGAGGCTCGTCCTTGTTCTTCAGCTTATTGTAGGTGTCCTCGTAAAATTTCTGGACTTCCTTGATCACCTGGGAAGCACAGACAAGAGATGAGCAGGGATGGATTCTTTATGAACAAATGTTACCTGTTCCATCTTGCTCACATGCAGCCACAAATTCTCTTGCTCTGAAATGTCACAGGGCAGAGGCACCACTGGGCTAGGACAGCCCCCTCAGGGTCTCTGGGGTCCCCCATCTCCTCCCACATCCTCTAGGAACCCCTCTGGCCATCTCCCTTTCTGCTTGAACCTTTGGTTGGCCCCTATAGCCCCACTTGGCTCTTTCCCTTCTACCGAGAAAAAGAAAATTAAATTGCCTCAATATAAGGAATTAAAAGCAAAAATCCTACTCCTGATCCAGCTAGTTCTTTTTCCTTCTAGCTTCCATCTTTTTCCTTCACTTTGAGACTGTGTGACTCTTGGTAAATTACCAAACCTCTCTGCACATGAGTTTCTGCGTATGTAGAATGGAGATCATAATGGTTCTAACCTCAGAGGTTATCTTGAAGAGTTACTGGCGATATTGCGTTAAGCCTGTAGCACAGTGTCTGGTGCAGAGTACATATGGGATAAGAACTGGCTATTATATTATAACATGATGGAGATACTCTTATCCTCCTGCACCTGGGCACATCTCCATTTAACAAATGCTTGTCCCTTGCTCCCCACCCCCAAAACCAGAATTGATCAACATCCAGCATTTCCCGTAGCAGCTTTCATAATTAGCCTTTCCTATTTCCATGGCCGTGGGCTTCATCATCCAGATAATTAAATCTTTTCCTCCCCCCCTTCCCCACCTCCACTGTCTCTCTTCTTTCGCCCCTCCTGCTAAATATGACATGACATCCCTCCCTAAAACACTGCTCTGATGGAGCCCCACCCTGGTCCCCCACCCAGCCCACACCCAGCTGTGCTCAGACCCTTTCTTTGCCAGGAAGCCCCTGCCTCCACCAACTTTCCTCCTGACATTCCCTTTCTCCATCAAGGTTTTGGTCAATGCCTCCCTCTCCACAAAGCCAGAAGAGACACCCCTCGCCTACCTACGCCAGCTTTTCAAATCCTAGGGGGTTTCTGGAATATAAAAATGACTTTTGTAACACCAGTCAGTCCTTATCCCACATGAAGTGGCAAACTTCCTTGAAACGGGGAGCACAGCTCATCCATCTCTGGACCCCGCAGAGAGTGTGGCCTAGCTCTTGGCTGCTGGTGGCATGTGTTTATAAACTAGGGGAGGGGGCTAGGCCACACAAAGCACTCTTTTCCCAAGCTGTGTACCAGGGAAGTTGCGGGAATGCTGCAGAGGTGTGAGAGGCAGACACCGACCCTACCATACTGCCCGAACCCTTCTCTACGACAGCGCCCGGGAGGCTGGTGCTCACTCCCATCCCCTGCTCTGGGGAGCCCCTGTTAGAGGCACGTTTGATGGCTGAAGGCTGACCCAAGTGACCAGCTGGGATACCCTTCTGCCGCCATCACCCCTATGCCCCCGACTCCTAAGAGGTCTTACGGGAAAACCTACCTCCTCCTTGTGGGAATATCCCCAGATGGCTGCAGCTACTTCAATGGCAAATATCACCAAGAGGAAGCCGAAGAACTGGAAGAGAAAGGGCTGGAGTTAGGCGCAGGCCCAGCCAGCTGGCCAAAACAAGCAGAGGGCATTTTGGAGACCAGGCTTCTGGGGACCTGGCATCGGGGGCTGGAAGGGGCAGGAGGAGGTTCAGAGCTGCCAGCGCTTGGCCAAGGTCAGAAGCAGGGAAAAGCCACAGGGGGAAAGCATCAGAGACCCCAGACTAGTATTTCTTTTTTTCTCACAAAGCAAGAGACTTGACTGGGAAGGGGCGCCGTGGGGGAGAGCAGGAGGGTAAGGGAACGCAGGAGGACTGCTCTGCCACGTGGCTGAAAGTCTTTGGTTTTAAGGTGATGGGATTAGTTTCTGGGTCAGAACCAGTATTTCTAAAGGTGTTAATGAAGAGGCAGGGATTAAAAAAAACACCTCACCCGCTCACAAAACCCACAGAGATTTGAGGAAAGAAGGAAGTGAATACACTCTGGAGTATGAGGAGAACTGTAACACAAACTTTGAAATAAGAAGAGGAGGTGAAGGTACCTGTGGATTCAGGGAAAAAAGGCAAACGTGGTCCTCGAAAAAGGGATAAACAAAGTCCTGGCATTTAGTTGCCTAAGGGAAGTGACAAGACAGTGGCTCCAGGAAGGAAGAGGGGCTAGCGTGTCACCACATAGGGGAGGAGACACTTGGGGTTAGGGCCCTGGGGACCCGCCCCACCCCTCCCCACCCCCTGGTCTATGGGACCCCGGGAGGGGGACCTGGGAGGCCAGGGGCGGTGGGCATGCAGGGGACACTCACCAATCCCAGCATGCACTGGGACTCCTGCACGGCTCCGCAGCAGCCCAGGAAGCCCACCAGCATCATGAGTGCACCGGCTCCGATCAGAATATAGACTCCTGGGGGACAGGGCAGGGTTAGCGGGGAGGCCCAGTTGCTTCTTAATGCCCTTCCTCTCCCGTGTCCTCGCGGGCCCTGCATCCAAGCCCATCAGCCTTCTCCACCTCTGTGGGCAGGTCTTCTCCCACCTCCATGACCCGCCCATCAAGCCCCCGCTCCCACCAGACCCTCAGCCCTCCTGCAAGGTGCCCACCGCCCCCCTGACCCAGGACAGACTGGTCCAGTCGATCAGCTGTTTCCAGTTGGGATGGATCCACTCCTGCTAAATTAGACCCTCCGAACTAGGGACTAACTTCCCGGGGACTCTGACAAGCGTCGTGCTGACCTCTCTACCTGACAGAGGAGGCTGTCAGAGCAAGCCTTCATCAGGAAGGGGCTGCACACACGCAGACAACCACGCTCTGGGAGGGCAGCTCGACCAGGTTCCCAGAGGGGATGCTTGATGGCAGGTGGGGGCCAGGCACGTGCAGTTAACAACGTCCAAGGGCAAGAGAACCCTGCTTCAGTACCAGCTCTGCTTCTAACTGCTGTGTGATCTTGGGTAAGACACTTTCCCTCCCTGGGTGTCAATCTCCTTACAAGTAAAATGAGAAGTTGGTTGCTAGGAAATTTCAAAAGATGCCTTATAGCACACCAATGGGATCTTACAGCTGCAATTCAGTCACCCCAGTTTAAGTGTGCAAAGGATCCTCCTTGGTAAAGGGAGGTTGAGTGACATGGTTTCTAAACACTCAGTTGGGTGTCTGATGGAGAAGGGTGGTGAGAGGCTGTTCTACAACTCTGGCCTGGGATGGGGAACACAGGCTCGGGCCTGGTCATTCCACACTCCCCCCAGGGAACACCCAGAGAGGGCCAGCATGCAGTTATCTTCTTGAGAAGCACAGCTGTCTTGCAGTGACCATCCTCTTAACCCAGCCCCCCCCCCATCCCCCATGGCCCTGTGGGAAAACTGGCAAAAATGTCCCAGGCCTCCCCAGCTTGCAGGCATGTTCTGTCCACTCCTGGGAGGGGCGATTGTCACATGTGAGAACACCAGCTCTGAAGACCAAATGCCTGGGTTTGAAAGCCGGCTCTGTGACCCAGGGAAATCCACTTCACTGTCTGTGCAATAGCTTTTCATCTGCAATCCAGAGGTGAGAAAAATGCCTGCCTCCAGGACTGCCTTGAGGGTCAGGGGATGTGCTCCAAGTGCACACGAGTGCTAGCTACTGTTGATTTTTCTAACTTAAATTTAAAAAGTTGGTATCGGGCCCCGCCCCGCCCCCGCCGGCCGGGGTGCTCTAGGTGCCGCGATGCGACCCTCTGCACCCGTGCGAACATGGCGCTGCAAGCGGTGCGGAGCGTGCGCGCCGCGGTCGGCAGCCTGCGCGCCATCTCGGCACCCAGCGCGCCCTGCTCGCCGCGGCCATGGGGACTGCGGGAGGTGCCGTCCGGGCACTGCGCACCGGCCCTGCTCTGCTGTCCGTGCGGAAATTCACAGAAAAACACGAATGGGTAACAACAGAAAACAGTGTTGGAACAGTGGGAATCAGCAATTTTGCACAGGAAGCTTTGGGAGATGTTGTTTACTGTAGTCTGCCTGAAGTTGGGACAAAGTTGAACAAACAAGAGGAGTTTGGTGCTTTGGAAAGTGTGAAAGCTGCTAGTGAACTCTATTCCCCTCTATCAGGAGAAGTAACTGAAATTAATACAGCTCTAGCAGAAAATCCAGGACTTGTCAACAAGTCTTGTTATGAAGATGGTTGGCTGATCAAGATGACATTCAGTAACCCTTCAGAACTAGATGAACTAATGAGTGAAGAAGCATATGAAAAATACATAAAATCTATTGAGGAATGAAAATGGAACCCCTAAATAAACTACTTTGAAACAACTTAAAAAAAAAATTGGTATCTTTTCATTAAGGTATAGATGTGGTACAATCAGGGCTTCCTTGGTGGCTCAGACAATAAAGAATCTGCCTGCAATGCAGGATACCTGGGTTTAATCCCTGGGTCAGGAAGATTCCCTGGAGAAGGGAATGGCAACCCACTCCAGTATTCTTGCCTGGAGAATCCCCATGGACAAAGGAGCCTGGTGGGCTACAGTCCACACGGTTGCAAGAGTCGGACAAAACTGAGCGACTAAATAACAGCAACAAAAGATGTACAATCAACAACTGTCAATCTTAACAATAGCAAGGGTGGACGACAATTGTGAATAATCACGATTGTGACGATGACTTTCACAGGCGTCCCTGGTGTCCTCTCCCTGGGATCAGGGAGACTGCCCCGAAGTGGGGATGTTCCCCACAATACACAACAGGATGCTGCGATGAGAACCCTCTCCTGCCGGCAGGTGTCACAGTGATTTCACCGCCCCCATCTGTGCCCTCCGCTTCGCCAGAGCTGTGCAGGCAGCAAACCACGCAGCAGGCCCGCAGCTGAGGCTCACCGGCAGCGCAGCGCGGAGTGCACACAAGGGAGCATTTGTCCTCCGCTCATCCCCCCACATCTGCTGTGATGTCAGGTCACGTGGGCTGGCTGGCAAACCCTGATGAATGTGGGTATTGTTCCCGTGCACGTCCAGCCAGACTGGGCAAGGGGACAAATGCAGCTTGTCCTCGAGTCAAGTCCACCCTTCTAGTCCTCCACTCCGAGGCCCACAGGCCAGACCGCCCCGCCCACACACAGGGCAGTGCTTTTGGGTCTGGACTCCAAGGTTGGGACCCCAGCAAGCGGGGGCAGTAAACTGGGCCTCTGTCTCTCCCCATGCCTTCTCTCTCCCCATCAGGGCATGACAACGAAGGATGAGGTCACCCCTTTGAGCCCTATTGCAGGGGCTGGAAAAATAGGGCATATTAAGAGATCAAACTAGTCAGTCCTAAAGGAAATCAACCCTGAATATTCATTGGAAGGACTGATGCTGAAGTTGAAGCTCCAGTACTTTGGCCACCTGATGCAAAGAGCTGATTTGTTGTTAAAGACCCTGATCCTGGGAAAGATTGAAGGCATGAGGAGGATGAGATGGTTGGATGGCATCATCGACTCACTGGACATAAATTTGAGCAAACTTTTGGAGATAGTGGAGAACAGAGGAGCCTGGCATGCTGTAGTCCATTGAGTTGCAAAGAGTCGGACATGACTTAGTGACTGATTTACTAGCCCATAATATAGAGTCGAGTGGGGATGATCAGACAATTTTCTTTCTGTCCAGCTCCCACTCCACAAGCCCGGGTGACCCTGGCAGAAGGTGGGGCGCTGGATTGGTGGCCTCAGAGAGCCACTAAAGGCAAAAGCATTTCCCATGCAGAGAGAACATTTCCCTAATGGGCCTGACGGTTAATATTAAATATTCATTTCTGGGCTCAGCAAAGATTTTAGGACCAAGTGTCCTGGTTTTCAATCTTGCTCAGACAGTTTGCAGATCTCAGGTGTCTTGGCTTTACCCTCTCCGGGTGGGGATGAAGAGGAGCAATTCCCTGGTAGCTATCTATGGGGGTTTTGGCAACGGCCATCCAGCCATAGAGGCTCAGTGGTTAAAAAAATCCACCTGCCAATGCAGGATACATAAGGGACACGGGTTCGATCCCTGGGTCAGGAAGGTCCCCTGGAAAAGGAAGTGGCAACCCACTCCAGTATTCTTGCCTGGAAAATCCCATGAAGAGAGGAGCCTGGTGGGCTACAGTCCATGGGGTTGCAAAGGACATGACTGAGCATACACAACATCAAGCCACAGGGCAGCTCAGATGTGAGCAGCAAGCCCTGAAACCCTTGATCCACTGCAGGGCAAGGCTGCTGCTCCAAAAGGCCATCTGGGGCTTCCCCTTTGGACAGGCTCCTCCTAGTCTGCACCCAGAGCTTGTTAGCAGAGGCTGCCGGTAATAAATGACAAAGCATTCCCCTTTATAAAGCAAGTGGATGTTAGCCTTCGGTCTGACTCATGGAAAGTTATTCGTCACGGAGCCTTCTCTAGGATTACTGTGTTCATTTGCTTAAGGGCTGTTTATTCTGCTTGTTTCAGGCTGACATAGGCCTAGTGCAAAAAAATAAATAAGTAAAAATAAAGCTTCTCATGAAGCTGTAGCATCTGCCAGAGGGTCCTTTAGACAAGAACCTTCTTTTTTCACCTGTTTACTGGGGCTCTGGGCCTAGGGAAGGGAGGGGACAATCAGCTTCCTGTCATCACCCCAACCCCATCATGAAAACAGCGCTCAGCACACCTGTTTGTGTGCAGGATAACACTGGGCAGAGCCTCTGACCTCCACCTGCTGGTAACACATTGTGAGTGTGTGTGTGTGTGTGTGTGTGCGCGCGCGAGTGTGCATGTGTTTGTTCAGTCGTATGCCACTCTTTGCGACCCCACGGACTGTTGCTCACCAGGCTCCTCTGTCCGTGGGATTTCCCACAGCAAGAATACTGGAGTGGGTTGCCATTCCCTTCTCCAGGGGATCTTCCCCATCCAGGGATGGAACCTAGGTCTCCTGCATTGCAGGTGGATTCTTTACCAACTGAGCTACCAGGGAAGCCTGAAGACACTTTATCATCTCCAATAATTCAAGCAGGGGTTCCGAGGAACCCTAAGTCGGCTCCTCAGTGGCTCTCTCTTCATCCCTCTCCATCCCACCAATGGCTTTTCCCATTCATGAGGCCATAGTGAACTCCGGTTGTCAAGCAGGTAGCTCTCTGCCTGGAGAGGTGTGTGTATAGGCCCTGCCAGTGTCAGGATGGGGAAACCAGGTGCAGAGTGACAAAACAAACCACCCCAGACCACGAGCTGGACTGGGGAAGCCAGCTCAGCCCATCTTGGGGACAGTCCTTGCAGGGTGGGCATGCCTAGCCTCTGGTTAGAGCCCCCCCAGATGCCCTCATTCAGTGATTCTGGTTCTGGAAGGGACACCAAGGAGTTAAGAAGGGCAGCTGGCCTGGGACCAAGAAAAAGCCATTCCCAAATTTGTCTGCAGCAGGGATTACAGGTCCTGCTGACAGGCTGATCTCCAGGGCCTGAACTGGAGAGAAGGCCCATATAAGGCCGTCAGCTGTTCGGGATCCACTAGAGACTGCTCTGAATGTGGCAAAGTCTCTTCTCTCGCTTCTCAGCCTCCTTCTGCATTCTTTCTCAACTTTGAGCACTGTGACTCTGCTGGAGAAAAGACATTCCTGGGTCCCTCAGGTTTCCTGAAGGGTGAGTTCCATGGCCAGGCTGGCCTGCGGGTTGCCCTGCAGATAGTCTGTGCCCCAGTGCAAGGATAGTCACCCCATGATGTCAGAAGAGTGGCTGGGTGGGGCTGGTGGTGCTCTAGGCTGGAAGAGGGGCTGTGGGTCAAGGCAAAGGCTGACATCACAGCCTGAGGGGGAAGGGGACACAGAGAATGGAGCCTCCTTGGCCATTTGCCCGGAGATGACAATTATTCAGTTGCCCACAGCGCTCAGTTAAGTACCGGGCCCGGGCAGACCCAGGTGGTTAGTCGCTGACTGTGTTCTATGTGATGTCACTTGTATCCCCTCCAGGTCCCAGGCTTCTGCCAGCAGAACGAAGTCTTCAGAGCTGAGTTCTGCCCAGAAGAGGATCCAGCGCAGGAGGTTCGTATTTGTCCATCAGAGCTCAGGGGACAGTGGCCGCTGGCCCCTGAGTGAGGACAACTATGTCTCTCTGGGATGTGCCTTCAGACCAGCTCCTGGTCACTTCAGCTAGGACACGGGTCATCAGAAGGGCCCTGCAATAACCTGGGGGACCCAAGCCCCGGGAGGTCCCCGGAGCAAGCCTGGCCCCTCCAGCTGTATGCTCAGCACTGTCCCACCACCTGCCTGACTTTCCCACCTGGCACCTGCCGGGGTGCTAGGGCTGGGGGCCTGCCTCCCGAGCACAGTTTGGGGTGAACTCAAAATGCCCAAAGAGGGACTTCTCTGGTCCAGTGGTTAGGACTCTGTTCTTTCACTGAGGAAGTTCAATTCTGGGTTGGGGAACAAAGATCCTGAAAGCCTTGCAGGCAGAAAAAAAAAAAAAATCAACTTAAAAGGAAAAAACAATTAAAAAGTTTTTTAAAAAAAGAGCAGATATATGTATATATGTAACTAATATACATATATCACTTTGTTATACCCCTGAAACTAACACAACATTGTAAATCAACTATACATTCCTCCCTCACCAAAAAAAAAAAAATACACAAAATGAGCCAGAGTCCTAAATAACAAGACAGAAACAATTGCTGGGCATGATGGTTTGTGCAGAGCACCGGGGTGGGGTTGGGGGGTCAGGGGGCTCCCTCGGTCCTTGCCAACTGCTTGCACATGTCTGTCCCAAGACCCGCTCTCCCCCCCCAGAGGGTCCCCAGCTCCCTGTTGTGACATGACATGCACAGCTCAAGACCTGCTCTCACCCTCCCACCCCCACTCCCACCCTGCAGCCCCACTGCCCCAGCTCAAGGGGTGGCATTCCAGGCCTGCCGCAGCCACCAAAAAACTTACCAAAAAACCCTGCTCTGGCGAAAACAAGTCAGGGCACTATGGAAATCTGCTTTCAAAAACTCTGCGTGTGTGTAATTTTTAAAAAAAACACATGTTGTGCTTTCTCTTCTCTCATTTTCTTTCTGACAACAGGGAGGCACGCCCTAAAAAACCCAACTAACGCCACCACCAAAAAAGCCAAGAAAGTAGGGAAACCAGGCGCCTGCTGGGCCATCAGCTCAAGGCTGGCGCTGGGAGACGGGTGGGGGTCATGGGCCTCCGGCCACCGCGTTCTTCCTGAAGGTCCGGGTGATAACGCTCTTTAGACTGCTTGCTCCGTCTTTTTTTTTTAAAAATAACTTCTTTGGTGGGTGGAAAGGAAGTGACCAAACTTACACTTTGAGACTGATGACATGACAGTATGCTCCTAAAATAGGGGGCTGCTTTTGTTTCTCGCAAATGAAGTGTTTGTTTCCTATCCCCCAGCCAGGTGAGGGGAGAGCTTCAGGTTCTATGAGGCAACTCAGAAACTGGGGAACTGCCGTGGACAGGCCGGGGCTCTCTCGCTCCTGTGAGAGGCGCTTTCACGGCAAACTGCAGGTGAAAGTGACAGAACAGTGCCAGAAAAAGATGCCAAAGGACCTATGTGCAGAAAGAAACCTGCTAAATCTATTCATGTTCCAACTGGATGCCTTTGCCCTGAAGCAAAAGCACTTTAGAAAACTAGTAAGACTTAACATGCATGGCCTGTGCCCCAGTGCAGGGGGTCGAAAAAGCTGGTGCCTCTTCTAGTCTCTCACGTTAATCTGACAATTGTGCAGGAGACAGGACCTCGGGCCTCTTGAGTCCCTGTCTGAACCATGGGGAGATGTTCCCTCTGCTTCTCCTGGCACCGTGGGTCCCCAGGACCAAGTTTTCTAAATTAAGGAGATGAATGAACCTTCTCAGACATGAAATTCAGAGAGAAATCCAGGGATGAGAACAGAAGCTCTGTAGCCCTCTGGGAGTGGCAGCAGCTTTGGCAGAGCCAATTTCACATCAGAGAACGGTCCAAGTGCCAGGCTCGGTCAGCTTGGAAAAAGAAACCACATCAGTCAAATGCAAATTCATGGGCGCAACTACACAAAAGCAGGGCTGGAAGTGGACCTGACTGGCAATGTGGGCCAGAGCAAAAGTCCTCCCCTGCCCAAGTCCCTGGATCAACACGGACTCTCTCTCTGATGCTGGATGGAGGGAACAGCAAGGCCCCCCACTCACCTGTGTAGAAGCTGGAATCATTAGTTTCTTGCTCGAAGATGCTCTTGGTCTGCGAGTCGAATCGGAGCCACAGGCCGACGGAAAGGACCGCGATCCCGGCAAGCTGCAAGACACACAGGACGTCGGTGTAAGCCTGGCTGCCGGGGACATGGTGGTATCCCGGGGAGCCGCCCTTGGCCTCTGCCCCTCACCAGGGACCTGGCAGCAGCAGCAGCCAGGCTGGGGTGGGGACAGGGGATCATGTCATTTGCTAAAAATAACAACCAGTGGGGAATAAACAGTTATCTACCAGCAGTACAGGGATGGTTATTGTGTGGACAGAATATTATAAAGCAGTGAACATGAGCCAGCTGTGACACTGTGAATGCATCTCACCATGTTAAACAGAAGCAGGGACTTCCCGGGCTGTCCAATGGTTCCAATGCAGGGGACACAGGTTTGATGTCTTGTCGGGGAACTAAGATCCCATGTGCCTCTGGGCAACTAAGCCCATGCATCACAACTACAGAGCCTACCAATGACAGAGCCTATGAGCTCTGGACCCTGAGTGCGACAACAAAGATTCCACATCCTACAACCAAGACCAGACACAGCCAACAATAAATAAATAAATAAACAAATATTAAAAAACAAAAACACAGAAGAAGCAAAAAGCAACAAACAAACACAATAGGATTCCAAACAGTTAAAAATGAATATTTAAGGGTGCATATAAATCATAACAGAAAAAGAAGAAAGTGACGATCGTAAAATCAAGTGAGTGGTGGTCAATAGGGAGGCGGGGTTTCTGATGAGGGAACAGCAGTGGGGGTGGGGTGGGGTGGATAGGTCTATAGCACTGGCAATGTTCTAGCTTTGACTTGAGCGGTGGTGGTCCAGATATTCACCTCACAATTATTCTTTAGTCTGTTTTCTGCACTCTTCTGTACATATACCATACAATAAAAAAACAAAGAAAAAAATCACCCAAAGAGCAGGCACATCCCCGGCTCTTCAGGCAGCTGTGATTCCTGAGCCAGGTCGCCCAGTGAAGCCTCCCCCATATCTGGTCCCATCCTGTTCACACAGGGAAGCCTCACAACCTGACCCACCCGACTCTAGGGTTAGCTGGACACTTCATTATGAGTGATCCTCATAAACATTAGACAAGAAGCCTTCAAGGGATCATTCGAACCTACAATTTAGTGAAAAGTTCCCTGCAGCAGGAAATGGCAACCCACTCAGGTATTCTTGCCTGGAAAATTCCATGGACAGAGGAGCCTGGTGGGCTACAGTCCATGGGGTCACAAAGGGTTGGACATGACTAACATGCACATGCCCATTTCAGAGGTGGGCAAGTTGAGATACTAGACCTGAAAGGGCAGATTTCCCCAATGAGGAAAGCCTGAGGCATCAGTCCTGGCCTCAGGCACTGCTGAACTCGGTGCCAGGAGGAGGCTCCCTGCCCAGCCCCCCAGCTGACTGGGCTCCCCTCCCCATAGCTGGCCTGTACCAGGGCTTGCCTGGGTGACTCACAGGCTGTGGGTGGTGGCCGGCTAGATGAGGGCGTGTGGGCTTGGGGCCAACACCCAGCCCCAAGTTTTACCGGCCCACCCTCTTCAACAGAGACAGGCGCCCTGTGTCAGAGCCCTACTCAGGGAGCTGGGTTCTCTGCCCCAGGGGCCAGGACACCCTGCGGTGTAGACAGGCTTCTTCTCTCTCTCTCTGCTTCTCTCTTTTTCAACATGACTTGGCAGCATTTGGGTATGTTCAGTGGAGCATGTAGATGGCTACAGTGGGAGGGGTGACCCAAGACTTCAGACTGCAGTAGAAACAAAACCTTGTCTATACCCACAGCGGTGTCCACAGTGAGGGTCTGGAATTCCTTAGAATTCTATCTCTTTGGTTCTCCCATCTGGCAAACAGGAGTAGTGAGCCCAGGTCCTTTGACTCAGTCTGGGTTCTCCCAACTCTCAGGACTGCCCAGAATAGGGGCCCAGCTAGAAAATGTCCATGTACTGGGGACTAAGGCCCAAGATCCTGGCCTTGGAGTTACAAGAAAGAAGGTAAGACTTTCCCCTTCTCCACTTCCAACACAAGGAGACCCAATTGGGCCCCTGGCTTCTTTTGGGATGTGAAAGCGTTAACCTGAAAAGCCTGGAGGCTGGAACTTTGAGTGCACTTGCAGGTAGTCCTAGACAGTGGTTAGCACTGAGAACAAACCCTGGCCTCCGTATCTCCTCTTGCCCTCATCCTGGCAGGGATGTTGCTGAGAACACCTGGGCCTGACAGGCCTGTCCTTTCCCGTCCTTTCTGCTCCAGGCTGCCTGCTCTCATCCAAGAATTATCCTCCAGTCATTCTCCCTGTGGATAAATGTACTCATCCACCCTTTATTCTGCCGGGAAAATTCTTAAATGAGTCAGCACACACACACACAAAATAAAAACAATCCCATTTGAAAGAACTAAGCTACAAAAGATGGTGATGGCTACACTCTGTCCAGAAGCTTCACAGGGCAGGAGCTGGGTCTCTTGGGGAATGATTCCATGCATGGGTAATGACACACAAATGAAACTCCCATTCTGTAATTTCAAGGACACACGCACAGGTGGCAAGGTGACAACTGGACCCAGAAGGTCCCAACCTGGCCAAGGACAAGGCCAGACACAGGAGACAGTCCAGGGTCCTGCCATATCTGGACCCCATCCCAAACCTAACATCAAGAGGAAGGAAAAGACTGGTTCTACAGAAGTGGAAAAAGCAGTAATAGATCTCAGTTTCTGATGCCTAAAAACTCACCATGAGCAAGGAAGAAGGCTCAGCCTTCCAGGAGGCAAGGATATCAGGGACAGGACTGAGAGGCTCAGTTCCCACTCACTCTTTTTTATGGCTGAGTAATATTCCATTGTATATATGCTCACCAAAATCACAGACAAATGAGCCCTGCTGCCTGCTTTGATTGAATTGTTGAGCTAACTGGCTTGAGGGGATGCTGCCAACAACTGCCTTGTTTTCTATAGTGCTGTTGGAGAAACAGCTGGAACTAGCTAGAGGTCACAGGGCCATCCATGATGGGCTTCCCTGGTGGCTCAGATGGTAAAGAATCCAGCTGCAATGTGGGAGACCTGGGTTTGATCCTGGGGTTGGGAAGATTTCCTGGAGGAGGGCATGGCAATCCACTCCAGTATTCTGGCCTGGAGAATCTCCACGGACAGAGGAGCCTGGCAGGCTACAGTCCATGGGGTCACAAAGAGTCAGACACGACTGAGCGACTAAGCACAGCTCAGGGCCATGACACCACTTAACAGTAGCCTCCCTGGGTGTGCAGACAGTGCTATCCAGAGAGTTCAAAGCACTTCTCAGGAGGGCCCACTGTTTGGTGTGCACAGAGGGTTCCCTAGCCCCCAACCTGGCTTTCGCCCCTAGCTACCTGAGTCCTAGGAGAAACCAAACGGAAACGACCAGCAAGAACCAAAAAGAGCTTTACTGTTTAAAAAACAGTGTCACCCAAGGTTCATAGCAGCACTTTTTACAATAGCCAAGACAACCTAAGTGTCCAGCAACAGATGAATGGATAAAGATGTGGTACATATATACAATGGAATATTACTCAGGCACAAAAAAAGAATGAAACAATGCTATTTTCAGCAACATGGATGGATCTAGAAATTATTAAGTGAGGTGAGCAAGTCAGAAAGAGAAAGACAAACACCACATGATATCACTTATATGTGCAATCTAAGAAAATGATACAAATTAGGAGTTTGGGATTAACATTTACAGACTACTATATATAAAATATATAAACAACAGATCTTACTGGATAGCACAGGGAACTATATTCAATATCCTGTAATAAACCATGATGGAAAAGAATATGAAAAAGAATAGGCATATATCTGTATCACAGAGTCCCTTTGCTATACACCGGAAACGGATAACATTGTAAATCAACAATACTTCAATTAAAAGGGTGTCAGCAAGTTATGGAAGGACTCCATAAAATAAGGAAGTAGGGGTCTGGGGTGGGGGTGGGGCATGAAATAGATGGTTTCCTCCTGGGTTAATGCACAGCACGTGGCAGGAATGTCGGCCACACCGATGCTGCTGCTCTCGCCTCTCACCAGTTATGGCAGGACTCGAGCACATGGATCATGGATGCTGACGATTCCCTGCTCACAGTGTCTTGGAATGGGAGCAGCAACCTGCCTGCCATCACCAACCTGTCTGGTGGGGATGAAGTAGAAAGTACAGCCCTTCCACTCTCAGCCCCAGGCCCCAGTCACCTATAACAAAAGCCCATGGGACAGATTCTACCTTTAGGCCAGAAATAGTCCTACACATTTGATACACTGGGGCAAGAGTATAATTTTTTCCATTGTTTTATTGGAGATTTCTTTATTTCTTCAAGAATGTTCATTTTCTAAGAGGATGGGCCAGGTGAGAGAAACACCAGACAAACCTAGCAAAATAATTGACCAGAACATCTCAAAACTGTCAGGGTCATGAAAAATGAGGACAATGAGGTCAGAGAGATGCTGTCACAGACCAGAGGAGATAGAGGAGACTGCACACCCATCACCTGGTATCTTGGGTGGGATCCTGGACCAGAAAGGTGACAGGACCGGAAAAACAGGTGAAATCTGAGGAAGTCTCGTTTAATTAAGGGTAATATAGCAATGTTGGTTTCTGCGCTGTGACAACTGTACCCAGGGAAGATGAACTGTGGATGAGAAAGAAGATGGGGGTGGTGGGGAGTACAAGGGAACTTTCTGTAGTATCTTTGCAACTTTTCTGTAGATCAAAAGCTGTCATAAAACTCTGTGTGTGTGTGTATGTGTATGGTGGGGCCTCTCTTTTAAAACTTCCTGTCTCCTTCAAGAACCTGCTCCATTAATCCACCTCCTTCCTGCCTCTGTGGCCTGTCTCAGCCGCTGTTTCACTTTTTGCCAACATACAGAGGAAGGTTTGTCTGTCCTAAAAAAACCCATCAGAAAATAAGCCCTCTCTTCCTCCAACTGCATTGCTCCTCCTGGCTGCTCGGTGCTTTAACCCCAGAGTTTGTAGCTAAACCATCTCCGAGTACTCACTCAGTTAGGAATCCCTGTGAGGTCCCCTGTCCTCTCCCTGTCCCCCATCCTTCACACAGGATGGTGGCTGTTCAAAGGATCAGATGGCTTGGGTCATGACCAAGGGTGAAGGCTTCTACTGTGTCCTCACACTTCTGGATCTCTGAGCAATGACTCCGTGGAACCCTGCTGCTGCCTCCTCTTCTGTCCCTTAGATGGAATCGCTCAAACAAGCCCTTCCTCCTGGCCAGCTGCCCTGGCCATCCAGGCCAGCTGCTTCCCCACCAAGATGTCCACCCCAGGAAACAGGACCCCTACTCCACACTGGTCTCCCCAGCACCCTCGCCCCCTCCCTTTCTGTCCACAGTTTCCTGGAGGGCAGGGTGACTTCTTAAGTCATTTGAGAAGCTCCCCTGCCCCATCCACCACACTTGTGACCAAACAGTTCTTGGTAAATTATTATTCAGTGAGTGAGGTCTGAGCACCAAAGAATTGATGCTTTCAAACTGTGGTGATAGAGAAGACTCTTGAGAGTTCCTTGGACAGCAAAGAGATCAAATCAGTCAGTCCTGAAGGAAATCAACCTTGAATACTCACTGGAAGGACTGATGCTGAAGCTGAAGTTCCAATACTTTGGCCGCTTGATGCCAAGGGCTGACTCATTGGAAAAGACCTTGATGCTGGGAAAGTTTGAAGGCAGGAGAAGAAGGGGGTGACAGAGGATGAGATGGTTGGATGGGATCACTGACTCAATGTACATGAGTTTGAGCAAACTCCGAGAGATAGTGAAGGACAGGGAAGTCTGATGTGCTGCAGTCCATGGAGTCTCAAAGAGTTGGACATGACTTAGTGATTGAACAACAAGTGAGGGACGACTTCAATGAAAGAGAATCTCTGGGACTTCCTTGGTCATCTAGTGGCTAGGACTCCATGCTCCCAGTGCAGGGGCCCGGGGTTCAATCCCTGGTCAGGGTACTAGATTTCACATACCACAACTAAAATCAGAGATCCCGTGTACCTAAACTAAGACCTGGCTTGGCTAAATAAATAAATAGAAGAAATGAACAAATAAATATTAAAAAGAGAGAGAATCTCTGAGGCCCACCAGAATTTCCTCTCCTGGGTTCTCTTCCCTTGGACAAACCTCCTTTCCCACTGGCTGGTCATCCAGACTCATTTCCCAACATCTCACAGCAAGAGTCAGAAACTACAAAGAACAATTACTTGCCCAGAATAAACACCGAGAAAGAGTCTTAAGGGTATACAAGGAGATTTAGGGGCAGATCCACATCAGTTCTTTTGGAAAATGAGAGTTTTTATAAAAAGGCCATGCCCCGCTGTCCTCACCATCCAGGGAGGTCCAGCCAGACCCTGCGATCCTTGCTGAGAACACAGGTGCCCCAGGCTCTGGGGGCGTGTGCCAGCTCTCCCCCCAGAGACATGAAAGCCGCGCCCCACCCCAGGCCCAGGCCCTCAGCCAGCACTGAATGCACCATGCATCTAAGATGCCCACGTGGCGATGGGGATCTCAGCAAGTCACCCCCAAAGGGACAGTGCCAGATCCGCAAATCTCGTTTCAAGGGGGGAACTGAAAACAAATCCAAAAGCAGTGCTGCTCAGAGGCTCCTGGCTACCCTGGACCCACTACCAAGTCTGCAAGGCTGCTTGCTTCCAGCCAGAGCCTGAGGAGGGGTGGACGATCAGGGGCCTGACCCACCAGCAAGAACACCTGAAGTCTGAGAAATGGGACGTGAGGAGGAGGAGAAGAGCAGCTGGCTGACTGAAGAGGTTTAATGTGTGTGTGTATGTGTGTGCATGTGTGTATATGCGTGTATGCGGCCTTGCGCCCCATCTGTCAGGTAGAAGGAACCATGTCTCCCCATGGGATAACCCCCCACTCCGGCCAACACACTGGGTGGTCTCAGCTCTACCCTCTCTCCACATGGTCCCCTCTGTCTTCTGTAATACTAGCTGACTAGTCACACATTTTTAAAAAAAAATTCTTTGCCTGCACCGGGTCTTAGCAGCAGCATGAGGGCCTTTCGATATTCTTTGTGGCATGTAGAATCTTTAGTTGTGGCACAAGGAATCTAGTTCCCTGACCAGGGATGGTACTCGGTCCCCCAGTGCCTTGGGAGTGTGGGATCTTAGCCACTGGACCACCAGCGAAGCCCCTGGTCACATACTCTTGACTCTTTCTCCACCCAGCAGTCCCAGCCTGGGGGGTGCAGGGCAGATCATTCTTCACGAGCCGGATCTCTGGGCCGACCACAGATGGCAGGGGTCCCAGCTGCCACCCTGGGAGCGGCTGGAGGTGACAGTGGTGACAGGAGCAGGTGGGGGAGAAGGCAGGGCTTTCTTTCTCCTTCATCCCACCATCCTACAAAGCCCTGGCTATCTGGTGACTTCAGTGAGCCTGTGGTCCCTAAGGAATGCGGCAGACTTTTCAGTGAGGGGACAGGTGGCGGGACAGAATGAAGGGCAAGGAGCAGGGGCCCTGGCTCTGTCCCTGTCACTTGCCGGCCACAGGGCAATGTGAGAGTCACCTGGCAGAGCTCTATGCAAGCCCCTGCTACAGCTCCACCCCAGGGCATCCAGGTGCTGCCAGGGGAATGCACACCTCTGCTGAGAAGGGTTGCATGCGTGATGGCATGGCCTCGGGGTCTGATTCCAAGGAGCTGCCTCCAAGGAGCTGTGTGACACTCAGCACTTTCCTTAGCGTCTCTGAACCTCAGAGTGCCCATGTGTAAAAAAGGCATTTGATACCTTCCTGCCTTTGACCCTGGTTGAAGGTGAAGATTAAATGCAGTGATGCATGTAAAACACTCTGAAAACTGTGAGTGCTAGAGCTAACCAGACTCTGTGGGGAAAACAATGATGATGACAATAATAATAAATGTCCATCGGCAGAGGAATGGATAAAGACGTAGTGCCTATATACACGATGGAATATTACTCAGTCATTAAAAGAATGAAATGCCATTGGCAGCAACATGGATGGACCTAGAGACTCATACCGAGTGAAGTCAGTCAGACAGAGAAGGAGAAATATCATGCGACATCCCTTATATACGGAATCTCAAAAGAAATCAGACAAATGATTACAGAACAGAAACAGGCTCACACTTAGGTAATGAACTTAGTTGCCGGAGTTGGGGGGAAGGATGAGGAGAGAGGGAGTTTGGGATGGACATGTACACACTGCTATATTTAAAATGGACCACTAGCAAGGACCAACTGAGTAACACAGGGAACTCTGCCCAAAGTTATGTGGCAGCCTGGATGGGATGGGAGTTTGGGAGAGAATGGATACATGTATATATATGGCTGAGTTCTTTGGCTATTCACCTGAAACTATCCTAACGCTGTTAATTGGCTATACCCCAATACAAAATAAAGGAGTTTTTGTTTTAAGAAATAAACCTTGAAAATGACATGAAGACAACAGTGAGGAAACGTACGACCTCAGCGGTGTGTCCTTCCCTGATCTGAGAAGGTGGCCGGGTGGGCACAAGGCAACAGGACAGAGCGGGTCTGTCTTCTGTGAGTCTGTGTGGTGGCTGGGGACATGCCTCCCAGGGCTCCACAGGGACCAGCTGGAATGAGCCGGAGAGAGGTGGGATGGGGAGGGCTAGGGAGACAGTTGGCTGAGAGTGGAGGCCTTTGTCCTTCCTGGGATCCAGGCTGCTTCCGTCTGAGAGCAAAGTCACTCTGCAGAAGGCAGTTATTAAAGGGGCAGATCACAGAGAGGAAGAGGATTTGACCTCTTGACTTTCCTCCTTGGATAAGATCTGTATCAGCCCTGGAATTTTTTTGTTAACTTACTGGGCTTGGGAGATCTTGGCATAGCTGCCCGAGGCACCCAGGGAGCCCCAGGAGGCTAACAAGAGGATGCAAGCAGCCCCACCGCCCATGCCTGATGGAAGCCTTGGGAGTGCAGATAAGCGGCTCGGTGTTCATGAGGCCTTTAAAAACCAGTCGGGCCACCTAGGCCTGTGGGCTCTGGCCTCACCCATCTCCATGGCAACCTGGGCTCAGGGCGGCTTGCCAAGCCTCAAAGCCTCGACGGGCTGGATGGGCTGATTCACAGTCAGAAGTCTGGGCTGGGCGCTGCTGGCAGGAGGAAACAGGAGCAACCAGCAGCCGGATCCCCACCTCCTCTCTCACCCTCTCCCGGTGCCCACTTCCCCCGAGCTGCTGTCTCTGGAAGGAGGAAGCCCTTTGGCAACAGCAGACATCTTGGGGTTCTGCCTTCTCCAGGTCTGCCAGACAAGATAACAAGAACAGAAACCAAATTCCACTCTGATAAAAAAAAACAAAACAAAACTGTCATAACTCGCTTTCTGCAACATTCACAAGTAAACTGTTAGTTATGGCAGAATGGAAAGAGGCCAACCAGGGCCTATTACTGACCTTAGTTTTATTAGAGATGATGGAAAAGCCCCAGAGACCACAGTCCTGGGGAATGACCGATCCCCACTTTCTCCTTCCTCGTGGATATGATCATCCCAGGGGCCATCTTGTTCCCTTGGGGCTTCTGCTGAGCTGAGGATCTACAGAAACCAGTACCCTCAAAGGCCACGGGGAGACTTCTTTCCAGGCCAGCAGTTCTCAATGTGTGGTCCCTGAATCAGCTATAGTGACAATAGCATCACCTGGGAACTTGTTGGATGTGCAAACTTGCTGTACCCACCCTGGACTTATTTGATTAGAAACCCAAGTAAGGTGGGCTTCCCTGATGGCTCAAGTGGTAGAGAATCCACCTGCAATGCAGGAGATGCAGGTTGAAACCCTGAGTTGGAGAAGGGAATGGCAACCTACCCCAGTATTCTTGCCTGGAGAATTCCATGGACAGAGGAGCCTGGCAGGTTCCAGTCCACAGTCCATGGAGTTGCAAAGTCGGACACGACTGAGCAGCTGAGCACACCAACTAAGGTGAAACCCAGCAAACTGTGCTGTTTTTTTTGGCCACACCATGTGGCATGTCCGATCTTCGTTCCCCGCAGTGGAAGCACAGTCTTAACCCCTGGACCACCAGGGAAGTTCCAGCAAGCTATGTTTTAACAAGCACCCCCAGATGGTTCTGCTGCCCACTCGAGTTTGAGAACCACTGCTCCGAGATTTTCATTTAAACACCGAACAACTGGAGGATATGGTGAAGCTCTCTCGGCAGGGGGGTGGTTCTGAACCCAGAGACCAGCTTTCGAAATGCCAGTGCCAAAGGGCACAAAGTCACAGAATGGGGGCTGAGCGTCCCCTGGGCGCACGGCTGCTCTGCTGGCACTGGAAAGCCAGGGGGCCTGAGCCCGAGGGCCACCTCGGTGGCTACACGGTGACAGGTAAGGGGGAGGATGTAGGGCACGTAGGCAGGAAGGAAGAGGTAAGAGAGATACATACTGGCTGGACAACACTCTCTTGAACCCATTGAGCAGGGAAGAAGTCATAGTAAATGCTCAAGTCAGAACCTGCATTTGGCTTCCCCACATGCCTCCACCCACAGACTCACCTGGTGAACCTTCCTCCCTGAGATGCCAAAACGACCTGGGCATCCTTGGCAGAAACATCCCTAATGTTTGCAGCCTGCGATTTCCCTAGGACAGGCTGTGCTGTGTATGGAAGGCGTTGTTGTTTGTTGTTTAGTCAGCGACCCCATGGACTGTAGCCTGCCAGGCTCCCCTGTAAATAGAATTCTCCAAGAATACTGGAGTGGGTCGGCATTCCTTTCTCCAGGGAATCTTCCCAACCCAGGGACTGGACCCACCTCTCCTGCACCGGCAGGCAGATTCTTCACCACTGGGCCACCGGGGAAGCCCCGTATGGAAGTGAACTCTTCCTCAGATTTTCCTCTGGGACAGATTCCACAAGAGGGGCTCCTGCCAACCTGGCCTTCTGATGTGCCCCCAACTGACACCTCCCTCCCCTGCCTTTCCCAAACTGGGGAAATCTCTGAAATGGGCATTTTGCAGTCAGATGGAAAGATAATTTCTCTATTTCACCTTCTGAAAGGGATGAAGCCTATGGCAAAATTTCAGCTTTGAGCTATGCCGGGGGATGGGGGTTGACAGAGCTGAAGGAATGACGCGGCTGAACATGAAAGCTCAGGGCAACCTCAACCTCTGAAAACTTCTAAGGAGAGGCAGCTTACATAATAGCAACTACAGAGAGCTGCAGAAGTTGAGCTCTGGCTAATATGTCACAATAGGAGTTTTACATTAAATATCCTGTTACTGCTCCCAATGACCTTGAATTATTGTAGGAAGGTTGCCACATTACCTTCATTCCCCACCTAAGTGAAGTGAGGCCTAAGGAGAGTCACCCACTGGCTGTCCACCCCACCCAGGAATCTGCATTTCTAACAAGTCATTTCCTCCCTTCCCCCAATAATCTCCTGGGTCACAGACGCCCCCTGCGGCTCAGCTCTCAGTTGCTCTTTTACACAATGTGGCACCTTGAGGTGCTGTCAACAGCAACAAAACCAAAATCCAACCATCCCCTGCCCCCCTTCCCCCAAGCCAGGACCCGGGGAGGCAAGACTTCTGCTTCCTATGGCCAAGTGTGTGTGCGTGTGCGTGTGTGCGCTCAGTCGTGTCCGGCTCTTTGTGACCCCATGGACTGCAGCACACCAGGCTCCTCTGTCCATGGGATTTACCAGGCAAGCATAGTGGAGTGGAATGCCATTTCCTCCTCCAGGTGATCTTCCTGACCCAGGGATCAAAACTGGGAAGCCCTTCTTATGGCTATTTTGTGCCCTTAACATGATTCCCTGATGGCTCAGATAGTAAAGAATTCACCAGCAATGCAGGAGACTCAGGTTTGATCCCTGGGTCAGGAAGATCCCCTGGAGAAGGGAATGGCAACCCACTCCAGTATTCTTGCCTGGAGAATCCCATGAACAGAGGAACCTGGCGGGCTACTGTTCATGGGGTCACAAAGAGTCACACACGACTTAATGACTAACACACACACTGAGAAGAAGATCATGGCACCTACCCCACCACCTAGATAATTCAACTTTAAAAACAAAAAAATCAAAATTGAAATGTAAGTCTAAAGAAGTAACCTTCCCCACGGTTCCTTGAGCACAGGCTCAGCCTGCCTAAGGACCCTTCACCTCCCTTTCCTGGGATATTAAAACACCTGAGGGCCTCCTGGGTGGAGGAAGGGAGGTGGCTTAATAGCTACCTTTCTTGGGATATTAAAACACCTGAGGGCCTCCTGGGTGGAGGAGGGGAGGTGGCTTAATAGCTACAGCCAGTGGCTGCCACCATCTTGCTCTGCTGGTCTCTCCTGGGCAATTGTGTTCAGCTTGCTAACAGGAGAACAGTCCCTGGAGGCGCACAGTGAACGGATTTCCAGGGGAGAAGAGGAACAATGGGAAACTAGAGTCCTACTGTTGGGTCCTGCTGCTCCTGGGTTGGGAAGATCCCCTGGAGAAGGAAATGACTATCCACTTCAATATTCTTGCCTGGAGAATCCCATGGACGGAGAAGCCTGGTGGGCTACAGTAAGTCCATGGAGTCGCAAAGAGTTGGGCTGAGCGACTGAGCATGCATGCACACCCCTTCTGAACCTGAGGATGCGGGTGGGACTGCCTTCTTCGAGGTAGTTCCCATCATCCCAGCTTGAGATGAGGAAACAGGCTCAAGAGAGGTAAAGTAACTTGCCCACGGTCACAGAGCAGACATGCAGTGCCTTGGCAGACAGCTCTCTCCCTCTGTTGTATGCACAGCATGTGCCAGGCACAGGTCAGCTACTTGACTGCCTGTCTCATCCTTGGTGGAACGGAGGGAGCTTGGTCCCCTCTCTGGGGTGTGGTGGAGAATGAAGGACCTATAAAAGCCTTTTCTTTTATATAGCACATCTTTATGGGAATTCTGCAGTGACTACGTTTGAACAAGTTCGAGACTTGAGAAAGCCTCCCTTCTGAGGGCTGAGCCAGCATCGTTTAAAAAACCAGAGCCCTGGGACTTTCCTGGTGGTCCAGTGACTAAGACTCCATGCTCCCACTGCAGGGGGCCCAGGTTCGATCCCTGGTCAGGGAACTAGATCCCACATGCTGCAACTAAGAGTTCACATGCCGAACTAAAAGATCTCATGTGCCACAGTTAAAACCTGGTGCAGCCATATAGATTAAAAGAACAGCAACAACAAAAATCAGAGCCTTATTCTGTCTAAGAGGAGAAAAGTTTCAGTTCCTATGAGGTGCTGGTGTTAAGTGGTTTAGGGCTGAGGGAATGGGAGGGAGGCCTCTGCCCAAGGTAACTTCCTTCTAAACAAGAAATCTCATTTCAAGTTTCCACTGCCTGTTTGCCAGACTTGTAGCAGACGTCAGCCAGCCCATAAATCCATTTTCTGCTGAAAGCAGGCATTCTGATCTTAACCAAAATCATCTGATGTGGGAGATTGTTTTGGGGCTGTTTGGCTTTAAATTCCAGAATACTATTGTGTTTTCCATTGTGTACGCCTCACTAAGATGCCTGGTGATCACACACACACACATTCTTGCTGACATACTTTAGCCATGAGGACCTGGTTCTCATTCCATCTGTAGAACCAGTTACCACTTGCTTGCACAACCCTGAGTAGTGGGAGATGTACCTGTCCTATTCGTTTGCCAGGATGCCCCCTTCATTTTAGTCCCAACATTCAGACAACAAGCTGTCTGCTATCTGCCAGGTTCCTAGTCCCACCCGAAGCACTTCACCTGAATCATTATACTTTCTCAATGAACTCTCCAGGTAGGTAATATTAACTTCCAGTTTTGAGATGAGAAACTTCAGGCACAGAAGTTCAATAGCTTGTCTTGGGATCACATAGGTATCTGAGTTACAATGTGGACCCAGTACAGACTGACTACAGGGCCTAAATTCTCATGTTGCTAAGTCTTGCGGATCCATTTTATTAATTTCAGGGTCAGAAGTTCTCAGTTTTGTCTTTTCTCCTTCCTAGTCACGTCTGATTCTATTTCAAAAGTGGCATCTTCTCACCGTAAAGGCCCTAAGAGAGAGCCCCTGTGTATGAATAGAGCATCTACCTTCTCAAGACAGGAAGGGACCTGCCACTCCACCTGGCCTGCAGGTGCCATGGGAGCCTGGCCTCTCTCTAGGGGAGCTGCCTGACGGATGGAGGCTTGATTCCTTTTCCTGACCTCTGGCAGGAAAGCTCTGCCCATGCTTTTGCTGAACTGGCCAGAAACTGAGTGTGGACACAGCCCTGCTCTGGGAAACAGATTCTCCAGAGTAACCTAGTACATTTCCTTCTTGTCCTAGCTTTGCCACTGCTGCAAGCCTGGCAGGCAGACACTGGTGCAGCTGCCCACCGTCCTTCTATCCCTTACAGGCATGGCCCCACGGTGGGACCCAGAGCCTCTGCCCTTCCCCCACAGCCCATCCTGCCAGCAGATGCCTGCGTTACAGCCCTGGGCATGGGACCCTGGGAGACACCTGTGACATGAGGGTCATGTCACAGCCCCCTAGCCTAAGGGTTCCTCCCCAGCATTGGAAGAGCATCTAAATGCCTAGTTGAAATGAGTTTTCTGGTCTCTTAAGGGTTACCTGTCTTGGGGAATCAGGGCTATAATGTGATTGAAGTGGGGGAAAGTAGGCTGGCAGAAAGGAGGCTTTAAAAAGTTTGAGCACAATAGTAAAACAGGATGAAATCCACAGCCCCACATCAGAAGAAGGCGCTTATAAGTGCATCAGGATGAGCAGGAGGAAGAGCCTTACGGGGACAGTTTCCTGACCTGGAGGGCACATTCTGCTGGGGTAGCTTCCCACCCATCAGAGGGAGACATGGATAGGAGGACTGCAAGCAAACGGGCACACTACAATTGTTCATCTAGAAGGGAAGAGGTGTTCTCGATTGGGACCTTTAAATAACTACATCTTAGTCCTTTCAGGCTGTTATAACAAAGTACCATGGACCTGTGGAAAAGTCCAAGATCAAGGCACCATCCTCATGAGCTCATCACCCCAAAGGCCATGCCTCCAAATACCACTGCATTAGACCTTAGGATTTAACATATGAATGTGAAGAGACACAGTCTATAGCAACCTATCTTTTTAAACGAATGCTTTGGCTATGCCCCCATGGCATGTGGAATCTTTGTTCCCCAACCAGGGATCAAACCGATGCCCCCTGCAGAGGAAGTGAGGAGTCTTAACCACTGGACAGCCGGAGAAGTCCCTATAGCCAACTATCTCTTAAAAACACCAAACCTCCCAAAGAAGACATTCTGATGGCCAACATGCACATGAGAAGATGCACATAGTCACTAATCGTTAGGGAAATGCAAATCAAAACCACAATGAGATATATTACACCTGTCACAAAGGCTATTATCCAAAGGACAACAAGTAACAGGCGTTGACGAGGATGTGGGGAAAGGGATCCTTGTGCAGTCTTGGTGGACATGTAAACTGGTGCAGCCAGTATTGCGGTTCCTCAGAAGATTAAAAATGGAAGTGATCCAGCAATTTCACTTGCAGTTACGTATCCGAGGAACATAAAAACACTAATCTGAAAAGTTACATGCACCCCGATGTTCACTGCAGCACTAGTTACTATTGTAAATAGTATTTCCTATTGTAAACAGCTATTGCCAAGATATGGTAACAATGTAAATGTAAATGGATAAAGAAGATGTGGTGTGTATATATATATATACAAAGTATATATACACACACGTACATATACACAACAGAATATTATTCAGCCATAAAGAAAAGACAGAAACTGTGCCATTTGTGACAACACGGATGGAACTGGAAAGTATTATGTTAGGTGAAATCTGAAAAACAACACAAATGAACAAACCAAACCCACAGACACAGAGAACAGATGGGTGGCTGCCAGAGGGGAAGAAGGCTCGGGGATGGGGCGCGAAATGGGTGAAGGGGATCCAGAGGTACAAAATCTTCAGTTATAAAATAAATGAGTCATGGGGATGTGATATATAGCATGGCAACTGTAGTCAGTGATACTGTTTTGCAAATTTGAAAGTCGCTCTCATTTCAAGAAAAAGACACGTGCACCCTGATGTTCATTGCGGCACTGTTTACAACAGCCAAGGTATGGAAACAGCCTAAATGTAAATGGATAAAAAGATGTGGTATATATATATTCAAGAAAAACAAATGCTGTGATTTTGGTGAGAGATGGTACCTTCATTTTTCAGGGTATACAAATGTCAAATCACTATGATTTTGGAGGCAAGTCCTACTGATTTCATGGGATTCCCCGCCCCCCCAAATTCAGACCTGCCAGTCAAGGATGACAGCATGCAGTATTTAAAAACTATCCAGAAGTCAGTGTTTTTTTGGTGGCGGGGAAGAATTACTGGATGGATGTAATTAAAATAAAATTATCTCATCTGGACACAGGATGTTGCTTTCCACAGCTGCCTGCCATCGTCTGACGGAAAACGAACATGTCCCTGGACCAGTGTTACTTTTTCCACAGAACGAAGCAGGCAAGTATCTGCAGTTAAGACTTGGAAAACATAAATTTAAAAAAAAAAATGTATTGTTTAGCGCTTTTGATCTCCTGAATTCCCTTAGTTGCAAATGATGATCTCTGGGTGAACCCGGGTTCGACAGTCTCTTCCCCAGATTTTCAAGTTCCTGAACCATGAAGTCAGTGCTCTTCTGTAGGTTAGAGGGAATGATGGTTTCTGCAAGACTTTGGTTGAAAAGACCCGCAGCGGTTCCCCTGATCCTACTCTGGGGGCGGCAGGAACACTATATATAAACTATATATATGCAGCTTCCAGAAACTTCTCCAAGCTCCTCTGCCCAGACTATCCACCAAGAAGGCTACAGGACCACAGAAGCCATGGTGACCTGTGACTTCAGGTCCCTAACCTCACAGCCAGAGGTACCCAAGAAAGCCAGTCAAGGCTGTGTTCTTCAGTAGAAAAGGTGCTTGTGTTAAGTCCCAGGGGTATTAAGCTCCAGACTGTGCAATGGATCCCAAAGGGCAGGCCTCCTTGCAAAATGGAATTGAACAGGAAAACAGACACATCAAACACGGACACACAGTTCTGAGTGTAAGAGGGAAGATTCGCCTCGGACACAGAAAGGAAAAGCGTGAGAACTCTGATGGGTGAGGTCTAAAACCGCAGAAGGCTTCATTTAGCAGAGTAAGCATTCCGGTGAGGACAGCCCTCCGAAGGGCTGTCTATCGAAATGGTTCTGAACCAGCAGTGGTTTCGTTTGAGCACAAAGAGGAAGGTGTGGAATGGTGCTGTGGGCCACTTTGAAAAGAAAGAGTTGAGTGTGTGCGCCTGTGTAGGAATCCTGTCCCCCGCCCCCAGGCCCCCCATCAGGAGTCAGACCTGTTGTTGACAACCACTGGAGGGCAAAGTGGAGGGGCTAAAAGCCATCAGGAGCCAGGCAGGGAGAAGTCCTATTTTCCGGAGCAGAGGCAGACACCTGGCCTCCCCTCCCCTCTCCCCTAACCTGCCAGGCTCTGTGCAAACACAGCCGGCTCTTGCCGGGCTCCGGCTGTCTGGGTGCCAAAGGGTGGAAGCCATTTCATGCAAGAGCCCAGTGGCCTGCCGAGCCCCGCACAGAAGGCAAACATCCTCTGCGGGGAAGACGCAGGTTAGGTCGGAGGGGCACCAGTCAGCGCCACCCCTGCTGGTCCATCCCCCACCCAGACCCCGAATACCGGCGCCTCTGCAGTTTTATTTCCAGAGGTGGGGCCACCCATGAAATGGAGTCAGTGTCCTGAAGTGGGGATTGCAGAGGTGGGTGGAGGAATGAGGCTGGCAGTGACGCAGGAGGAGGAGGAGGAGGAGGAGGAGGAGAAGCCCGGACGTGTGTGGACGAGGGGTGTGCACCTGGCTATCTCTCTGGTTTCAACTGCCACACTTCTCAGGCGGTGGCTCCCACCCTCCCTACCTCCTTTCCCCACAGGGATAAGAGCTACAGTTGGAAGCTTAGTCAGCACCTAGGACTAAGCTCCTGGGCCAAGTGCATCATGAGCACGTGCTGGCAGGCACCAGCTCCACGTGATGATGGGGAAATCGAACCCAGAGCTGCTGGTGCTCTAACCATTGGGAAGCACTGCCATGAAAGGCTCACCCAGGGGGAGACCTCACCCAGGGGTAGTGGAGGCAACTCTAGGGTTAACAGGAGAGGCAATACTCAGGTCCCAGAAATAAAGGTCAAATGAAGCCACTCTCTGAGCCAAGCCTGGGTACCCACTGTACACTTCCATTTCCGGACTCCTATTTTGGGTTGTGTGGCAAAGTCCTTTGCTGTAAGGTCACGGGGATGGGGCTGGTTTCTTAGGCTGAACTTTTGGGACCATTTGCTCTGACTCACTGGTCTTACAGATGAGGAAGCTGAGCTATGGAGTTCAAAAGTGACCTGCTTGGTTACTGTATAGCACAGGGAACTATAAGTCACTATCTTCTAATAACCTATAATGGAAAATAACTTCAAAAATAATAAATGTGTATGTGTATAACTGAATCATCTTGCTGTGTGCCTGAAACACTGTAAGTCAACTATATTTCAATAAAATGTATATATTAAGAAGAAAAAAAAGTGACCTGCTTGGGACTTCGCTAGTGGTCCAGTGGTTAAGACTGTGCTCACACAATGCAGGGGGCATGGGTTCGAGCCCTGGTCAAGGAACTAGATTCTACATGCCACAACTAAGAGCTGGCGCAGCTAAATAAAACACACACACAAAAACAAAAGTGACATGCTCAAAGTGGGCTGAGGGCAGAGCTGACTAATACCCAGGCCCCTGAACTCTGGTTTCCATGAAGCCAGAGTTAGGCCCAGGAGATACCGTTTCTTGGGAAAGAGAAATTCCCTGCTCTTCCCATCAGTGAGGGAGGGGACAGGGATGAGGTGGGGGGACACAATGAGCAAAGGGGCAGAGGGAGGTGAGGGTAGAATGGGAACACCTGGCCTGGCCCAGCTCTGGTTCCCCACTAAACAGCGGAGGTTGCCACTCTGGCATCATAACAGGTTTCCCCTCTCAACCTTTTCTGGAGGGTGGTTGGGCAAGCAGGTCGAAGGAAACCCAAAAACAACTGAAATGGAACTGGGAAGTTAAGAGTCCTGGGGCCACTGGAAGTACAGACTGACTGCTGACTTGGCTGCAGGCACCGGGGGTCTTACTTGGAGGTGAGGGGGCAGGTGGTGCAGGCTCTGCTGTCACCGAGGGGTCCCTCAGGAATGAGAATGGGGGCCAGGGAAGAGGTACACCCTCCCTCCTTGATTGCCCCTGCCACTGAGGTGGGCCTCTCCTCTCTGGATCCCTGCTGGACCACTCCTCTCAGCAACCCCGTCCATGAGGTATAGGTGACTCCTACCCTCCCAACTCCTGCTCTTCGAGGCCCATATCAGGTCCCAAACACTGAATTTATAAATTCTGGGTCTCAAGAGAGAAAGGGAAGTGATGACATCATAATGATCAAAGCAAACAGTTCCCTCAGGTCACAGCTTCCCTTAAAAACCATTTTTTGAGGGCTTGTTGCCACCCTCCTGTCATTCTCATCCAGCTGGGTATGGTGGCTAGCAGTGACATAAAGTGCATCGGGTACACTGCAGCCCACCAGACCTGTTTACAAACTTACCCCTGACACTCTCCAGCCACCTGACCCTGGCTAGGTTACGGAACCTCTCTGGGGACTGGTTTCCTGGTCATTGGTAAAAAAGGGGATTATGTTTTCTGCTCTGACTGTATTGGGGAACTTGGAAAAGGACTTTGCAGGCTGTACTGTGCTGCACAAGGGATCACAGTGTTCCTTTACTCCATCACCTCCTAGGAGATGAGGGCTTCATATACAGGAGTACCGAACAACGGGCTTCCCTGGTGGCTCAGTGGTAAAGAATCCTCCTGCTAATGCAGGAGATGTGGGTTTGATCACTGGGTTGGGAGGATCCCCTGGAGAAGGAAATGGCAATCCACTCCAGTATTCTTGTCAGGGAAATCCCACGGACAGAGGAGCCTGGTGGGCTACAGTCCATGGGGTCAGAAAAGAGCTGGACACAACTTAGCGACGAAACAACAACAACGACCACAACTTAACAATAACTGATTCAGATTCATGTAGCTACTGCTTACCCCCCACGCCACCTGTTACCAGGTCCCCTTGTTGATTTTGCGATGGAGACAGAAGAGGACAGGACCTAAAGGATCTAGGAGCCGAGGTATTGGCTTGGTTCCCGTGATGCTGATCAATCAGCCCAGTTCCGGTTCCCACTTCTTTACTGTGAAGAAGTGGGACAGGATGACCCTGAAAGTCATTCCTAATTCTACACCCAACAGTTCCCAGAGTGAGTCATCTCTGTTTCAGGTGACACTGCCCATCAGCAGCAGTGAGCCCAGGTGAGGGCAGCTCTGGACATGGGTGGCTCTGCCAGGCTCCTCTGTCCATGGCATTCTCCGAGGAAGAATACTGGAGTGGCTTGCCATGCCCTCCTCCTCCAGGGGATTTTCCCGACCCAGGGATCAAACCCATCTCTTGCATCTCCTGGACTGGCAGGTGGGTTCTTTACCACTAGCGCCACCTGGGAAGCCAAGGAGTCACCAGGGGACTAGCAGGGGAGAGAAGGTGCTAGGGAGGGGCTAGAGGAAAACTCCTTAAAGGACTAGGGTGGGGCAAGGCGGGGCTAGCCGGCCTTCCACATTCTTTTCTGGTGCCTCTGTTGGGGTGAGGAGGAAGCGAGGCTGGCAGCTAGCTGGCTGGCTGCTGGGACTGGTGGGAAAAGCAGGAGGAAGGGGTGCCCAGCGCAGGAGGGTCTCCCTAGAGGAGGCCCTGGGCTGGGCAGGGCACATCTATGCTCCACCTTCACTAGGGCAGGTGTTTGGTGTGATGAATTGTGCAAGGGGAGGTCCGTCTCATACCCAGTCAGCTCCAGGGAGAGGAGTAAATCTTAGGAGACTTTTCCCTGGGGCTCATGGGGAAACAGATCCCGGTGAATAAGTACAGTTTTGCTACAAGCCTCCTGTGGCATGTCCCTGCTTCTACAGCCATCTCCCTCTGGAGAGCGGCACAGGGCCTGCCTTTCCAAATACCTTCCTGATGGCAAAGGGGCAAAAATCATCCACCTGTGAGCGGGGGATGTGGCCCTGGAACCAGGACACCAAGTCCCCTACTCCTTGCCTCTTTCTCTGGGTGGCCCCTTAATCCCCCTAGGGAGGGCTCCGAGGGAAATCTCCCCTTTCCTGCTGCCCGCCTCAGGTTGCCGTAGGCTGAGAGGCTGCCCGTGACCGGCAGCGGGAGTCCTGGAACCCCCAGGCCTGCGTCCTCCCCAGGTGACAGTCAACTCCCGGGGGCCCCACCCGGCTTCTGGGTGGGCTGGCGGGGGAGGAGGTGGGGCGGCCACCTGATCCCTCACGGAAATGGAGAAACACGGGACTCATCCCACACTGGCGCCGATAAGCATCGGCCCCAACTCTCCCCAACTGTCCCGGAGTTCTCTCAAGTCCAGATACTTATCGCCCTTGGGGGAAAAAGAAAATCAAGACAAGCTAGTCTTTCAGGTTGTTTCGAGGGAGCTCGGACTTTCTCACGCCGGCTCAGAATCAGTCTGAGAGCTCGGGGGTGCAGGAGGGACCCCGACTTTCATTTACGGGTGGGGTCCCGGGACGCCAACATCCGCGGTCGGCGCGTCCCTTCCCCTCTCGCGCAAACGTGCCCAACAGCTCTTGGCTGAGCGCCCCCGGCGGGACATAAGTCCCTTTTCGCGTCCGCATCCTTCCCCTCCTCGCGGCCCCGGACACTCGGGGGACCCCGCCAGAGTCACAAGCCGCACAGTCCGCCACAGCCCCTCACGACCAGGGCCTTGAGTCCCTAGCAGAGGGCTGCTCTGATTCTTCCTCCTGCACTCGGAAGGACTCGGGGTGGGAGCAGACACCAACCCCACCCGCAACTCATCAGGGCCGCGCGTCGGCCGCCCGCCTCGCTTCGGACGCGCCCCGGACCAACCCGCCCGCCCCGCCCGTCTCGGCTCGGGCCGAGGAGTTAGCTGGCGGCCGCAGCGCCCTCTCCTCCCCGCCAGGAGTCTTCCCCGCGCAGGCAGTGCGGCTGCCCGCAACCCCGATCGCGGACAGAATGCGCGGGGCGGACAGGTGGCCCCCGAGAGGCGCGCGCGGCGGTCGCACTCACTCACCCAGAAGATGAAGTTAAATCCGAAGAGCAGGTATTTGATGCACTTGGTGCCTCCTTTGACCGGCATGATGCGAGCTAGAGTGGCCTGGGTTGGACTGATGTGAAACGGGGCCGCGTGAGGCCGGGACGGGCGGGACCGGGCTGTGGGACCGAGGTGCGCGCGGCTGCGGGCTGGCCTCCGGGCTGCACTTTTAAAAAGTGCCACTCCTCGGGCGCGCGCCGCCGCGGTGCGCATGTGCCGGGCCCCGCCCCCGCCCGCCCCGCAGGCCCCGCCCCTGGCCCACCTGCCCCGCCCCGCCTAGGTCCGTGGGTCCGCCGCCGGTCCCACGTCTGGCTGGTGCTCCCCACCTAGTCGGCTGGACCTGACTTCCCGCCTTGCCTTCCCTTTCCTCTCAACCGTCCTGGGGTCTTTCCAGGCCGTCATCCCTGGCCGATTTCATCCTGGAATTATGTGAAGGCCTCGCCCTTTCGGTTCTCTCCTGGATTCTGCCCCTCCCCAGCCCTCTCCTCTGGGGAGAACTTCCCGGGTGGGTGGTGAGGGCAGAGGCCCCTTACCCAAGGTGGCCCGCAGAATGAGGGCTCTTCTTGCTTGGGGCCCGATTTGAAGAGAAGCTGCCCGATTTCTGTCTCCCTGGGCGGCTCCTTGCACACCTCCACTCTGAAGCACACGCTTCACTCGGCACACGGAGGCTTGCCTTCCGGATGGGAGGATCGGTAGGGGCTTATGGAAGTAATCCTGAAATACCATCATTGAATAGTAATAAGTCTGAGAGCTGGGCAATGTGGAATTGCTTCCTGGATTTGTGGTTCAGATGCCCCAGAGAAGAGAAGGGCTGTAGCCTAGCTTCTGTTCCTGCCTCTTCTCATCACCCTCCTTCTTGCCCTTGACACTTCCCACTGCCACATCTTTGGGCTTCTGTGCCAGAGTTCTTAGGGTGTTTCTCCTCTGCTCCAAAATGTCCAGCAAATGACAAATGTTGGCTAGGATGTGGAGAAAAGGGAAGCCTCCAAGACTGTTGTGCCGTGGGTAGTCGCTCAGTCGTGTCCAACTCTTTGCGACCCCCATGGACTGCCGTCCACCAGGCGCCTCTGTCCGTGGGATTCTCCGGGCAAGAATGCTGGCATGGGCTGCCATGCTCTCCTCCAGGGAGATCTTCCCAACCCAGGGATTGAACCCAGGTCTCCCACATTGCAGGCAGATTCTTTACCATCTGAGCCACGGGGGAAGCCCCCTGAACTGTTGAGGGGGAAAACAAATTGATACAACCACTATGGAAAGCAGTATGGAGGTTCTTTAAAAAGTTAAAAATAGAGCTACGCAGCAATTCCACTCCTGGGTATTTGTCCAAAGAAAAGGAAAACACTACTTGGAAATATATTTGCACCCCTATGTTCATTGTAACATTATTTCTAGTAGCCAAGATATGGAAACAACAGAAATGTCCATCAATAGATGAATGGATAAAGAAAAAAATATATATAAATGATGGAATATCACCCATAAAAAGAAGGAAAACTTGCAACTCCATAGATGAACCTAGAGGGTATTTTGCTAAGTGAAATAAATCAGAGAGAGAAAGACAAATGGAATCTAAAAAAACAAAACAAATGTAACTAAACAGAAACAGAGACATACATACAGAGATAAAAACAATTGGTTGCCAAGTGGAGGTGGGTAGGGGGAGGAGAAAAATAGGTGAGGGAGATTAGGAGGTACAACTTTCAGTTACAAAATAAATGAGTCACAGGTATGAAATGTACAGTGTGGGGAATATAGTCAATAATTATGTGATATCTTTGGACAGTGACAGATAAGTAGACTTATTGTGGTGATCATTTTGAAATGTATAGAAATATCAAATCACTATGTTATGTATGTATCAGGGACTAACACAATGTTGTAGGTCAATTATACTTCAAAAACAAGCAAACAAGCTCAGAGATAGAGATTAGTTTTGTGGTTACCAGAGGTGGAGGTGGGGAGGTAGGAGAAGGGAAATTGGATGAAGGTGATCAAAAGATACAAACTTCCAGTTATAAGATAAATAAGTACTAGCGATTTAATGTACAGCTTACATGGTAAATATTATCAACAGTGCTGTAAGTTATAAGGAAAACGGTTAAGAAAACAAATATTATCAACAGTGCTGTAAGTTATAAGGAAAACGGTTAAGAAAACAAATCCTAAGAGTTCTCAGGACAACGAAAATCATGTAAATATTTTTCTGTTTCTTTCATGTATGTATATGAGACATGGACATTCACTAAACCCATTGCTTTCATGTATGTATATGAGACAAGGATAGTCACTAAACCTATTGCGGTAATCATTTCATGATGTATATGAGTCAAATCATTATGTCACACACCTTAAACATATACAGTGCTGTACATCAATTATATCTCTGTCAACTAAAAAAAGATGCACAGTGTGAGAGTTGCGAGTTAAATTTTATTTGGGGCAAAATGAGGACTGTAGCCCAGGAGGCACCACTGCAGATAGCTCCGAGAGACTGCTCCAAAGGGGCAGTGAGAGGAAGGTCAATATATGAGATTTTGGTGAAGGGGGAGTTCGATACCATCAAGCACTCATTTTACAAAAGGTTTTCTGCTCGTCATGAGGATCTGATGTCATCATGAAGGGATTTAGTGCTTTTCTAGATATAAGAAGATGGCAAGGATTGGAATCATAAAATTTGTTCCTGAAAATATCCAACTATCTAAAAACCAGTTCCACCAGGTTCCCTGGAGCACAGAGTGCCTCACTCTCCACCCCGAACCCCCTCGGGGTGTTTAAGGTCAGTAGCTGCAGCAATGCGGGGTTCAGTCTCCACAGAGGCAGATGGCAAATGCCCTTGCTGTTCAGTCGTTTGCAATGCTCTTGGCAAGTGCCAGTTTGTAGTTGACATCTCAAAGAAACTAGAAGAAAAAAATACTTTCCGCAGCTCTCCTACATTCAATGACTTAAGTCAAAATTCCTTATTTTGCCCTCCACAGCACCCCAGCCCTGCATGTGGCATGTGGTATGTTCCCTCTGGCTGGCTAACCTTCCTCTCTTCACTTGTAAAAATTCCATGCCTCCTTAAACATTCCTTTTCTGGTTCTCACCAAAGGATAAGGAGATTCCCCCTACTTTTAAAAACTCAAAACCCTTTCACATTTTTTTTTTCCAAAATAAAGTTTCCTTTTTTTTTAAATGACAAAAGCAAAACTTCTTTGGTTACCAAAACATCAGAAAATACCAATAGGCAAAAAGAACATAACTCAAAATAACACCCACCCGAAACAGCTTGTATTACCACTTTGAAATTATGTTTTGCTCTGTTTATTATCACTGTTACACTTGTCTTATCAATTTGCTCATTCAGACCAAATGTGGTTTCAGTATCCAGGCACATGAGGGTATATTCTTAGAGCAGGAGGGGACTGAGCCTGTTACATGACCTCAAGGAGTGAGGCTTGAAGGCCAGGGGAGCTCAAAGCAGACTTTTGACCCAAACAGGGAAGCAGGCTGCAGAGTGCCTTGAAAAGTGTTGTAATCAAGGGAGAATTGGGCAAAGTTGGGCAGGGGCTGTCTGGAGTCTGGGCTGGAGCTCACAGTAGCGGGGAGGTGTGTGGAGAAGTGAGGCAGGCATCTAGCTAGAGGTGCCTCCTGGCACTGGACTCTGCCCTCGGGGGTGAGGGATCACTGGTGGATTTAAGTGAGGGGAACCTGTGTTTGGGTAGTTGGGTGGTGGGGGAGCAGGAGGGGCAGGCAGAAGGCTCCTTGACTATAAGGACCATTGTCTGTGTCTCCAGACCTTGGCTCAGAGCACTGGGGGCTTAGACTGTGGCTCAGATGGTAAAGAATCTGTCTACAAAGCAGGAGATCCAGGCTCGATCCCTGGGTCAGGAAGATTCCCTGGAGAAGGGAATGGCAACCCACTCCAGTATTCTTGCCTGGAGCATTGCATGGACAGAAGAGCCTGACAGGCTGCAATCCAAGGGGTCGCAAAGAATCAGACACAACTGAGTGACTAACACTGAAAGGTGGGCACAACTGCAGTCGGGGAGTGAGGCAGCTGGAGACGGAGGTGATCTGGGGACCCTCAGAGGGACATCAGGAGGATGTGGGTTCAGGTCAGAGACCCAGGGGGGGACTGAGGTGGGACAGCAGAGTGGAGGCTGGAGAGAAGGTGGCAAATGGGGAGCGGGGATGAGTGTGTGAGGGGGCGGCTGGGGGAGGTCAGAGTCAGGGCAGCTCATTCACTTCTTCTGGTGTTTTTGGGGAGCCTGCTGTGTGTCCTGGACACAGGGGGTGCTGAGAGGACAACGCCCTCTGTCTCACCTGGAAGAATCCCAGTGCAGGCCAGACTAAGCCCCAGGAGTCTTTGTTCGGGGTGTAACTGAGCAGGACCCTATGGGGTCTTCCCCAGGACAGGCCTTCCCCACATCCTCTGCTTTAGCTCCTCTCTGAAATACCCTGTTGTTGCTGTTCAGTTACTAAATCACGTCTGACTCTTTGTGACCTCATGGATGGTAGCCTGCCAGGCTCCTCTGTCCATGGAATTCTCCAGCCAAGAATCCTGGAGTGGGTTGCCATTTCCTTCTCCAGGGGATCTTCCTGACCAAGGGATAGAACCTGCATCTCCTGCTTGGCCAGCGGATTCTTTACCAGTGAGCCAACTGGGAAGCCCTCTAAGGTACCTACATGACAGTATCTGAAGCACATTTTCTGAGTTGTTTCAGAGATGTGAAAACTCCTCATCAAAAGGAAGATGTTAACTACCAGATGACCAAGATCACACAGCCCCAGGCCTCCTGAAGCCTAAGAACTGATAACGTTCACCCCTGTGACACCACCTGCTGCCTCACCAACAGCCCATCAGAGAATTGTGTACAAGCTGCTCACAGACCCTGCGACCCCTCCCACCTCCCTCACCTGGTTTTTAAAAATGCTTTACTGAAACCCTTTGGAGAGCCTGGGTTTTTTTAGGGCACATGGTACCCGCCTCCTTGCATGGCCTTACAATAAATCTTTCTCTGCTCCAAACTCTGACGTTTCAGTTTATTTGGCCTCCCTGTGTGCCAGACGCACGAACTTGTGCTTGTAGAGGGGAGATTTGGCCTAGGAACTCACAGGGGCCCGGGGTGTGCCCGCAGGTCTGCCTGGGAAAGAAGAGGCTTCCAACCTCTGTGGGGGACACGGCAGCCAACTTTGGAAGGCGGGCCAGTAGACAAGGGGTGGGACAGGGGTGGCGGGGTGGCCGGGGAGGAATTCCAGGTAGAGGGAACCACGTGCAAAGGCACAGGGCAGGAAACCACAGGTCGCTGCTGGGGAATCACCACAGTGGGTGAGACAGGGAAGGAAGGAGGAGGGGAAGGAGAAGCAGAGAAAACAGAATTTCCTTCATGTTGCCATGAGCAGCCACGCATAGGAGTTTTCCCTCTGTCACTGCCCCTCACCCACTGGGGTTTAGGATGGTTTGGTCCAGCCACGTGTAGGGCAGGCTTGAGAGAAGGCAGGAAAGCAGACAAGGGCTCATATGCTCAGCCAGAGTCCACCTGTCTTTTGAGAACAGGTCTAAGGAGAGGAAAGATTTTATCTTTTTAATATAACCCTCACCCTGTACTGGACTTCCCTGGTGGCTCAGCAGTCAAGAATTGCTTGCAATGCAGGAAACTTGGGTCTGATCCCTGCATTGGGAAGATCCCCTGGAGAAGGAAATGGCAACCTACTCCAGTATTCTTGCCTGGAGAATCCCATGGGCAGAGGAACCTGGTAGGCTACAGTCCATGAAGTTGCAAAAGAGTAGGCCATGACTTAACCACTAAACAACAAACCCCTGAACAGCTCTCGCTCCCTTGTTCACAAGCCCAGATGGGAGGAGTTCAGGAAACATTTAGTTTCTAACCTAAACTCCTTCTTAGGGTGATTCTGAACACTGACTGTTTTATTTACCTGCCACAGGAGTGCCCAGGAAATGTTGGCGGCAGTTACTATTACTGTTATTATTTGTACTATTACTGATATCATTTGCCCTCAAGAAACCGTGGGAGGGGCCATGGTGAAACATCAAATTACTTATAATCAAGGGGGTCCTTAGAATGTGAATGAGGCCATCCGAGTTCTGTTCTTGGTCCAACTCTTTGGATTATATCCAATGAACCACCTCAGGCTTCTCACCTGCATAATAACATTTTTTAATGTCTTTTTTTTTTTTAAATTGTGGTGAAAGTCACATAATACATGCTCAGTCACTCAGTTACATTCAATTCTTTTGCAACCCCATGGACAATAACCCGCCAGGCTCCTCTATCTATGGGACTTTCCAGGTGAGAATACTAGAGTGGGTTGCCATTTCCTCTTCCAGAGGTCACATAATATAAAACACACCATTTTAATCATATTTCACTGTACCGTTCAGTGGCACTGAGTATATTCACACAGTTGTGCAGCTCTCACTATCATCCGTCTCCCAAATCTTTCAGCTTCCTAAAACTGAAACTCTGTCCCCATGATATGCTAAGTCCCCATCGCCACCACTCCCAGCCCCTGGCATCTACCAATGTACTTTCTGACTCTATGCATTTGACTGTTCTAGGTACCTCATAAGGATCCTGGGATCCTCATAGTGGATTCACTCCAGTATTCTTGCCTGGAAAATCCATGGACAGAGGAGCCTGATGGACTACAGCCCATGGGATTGAAAAGAGATGGAACAACTTAGTGACTGAAGAAGAAGAAGAACAACAAAGTATATTGAAATGCATTTTTAGGATTAAGTTAATATATGTCCTACAAACAGATTATATCTTCTTTTTTCTCCTCCCTGTGCTATATGTAGGCTCTCACCAGCCATCCACTTCAGACATAGTAGCTGTACCATGACTTTTTGAATTAGGAGACAGCAGGTTTCCTCCATTCAAGGGTTCAATTCCTGGATGGTAAAGATCCCCTGGAGGAGAGCATGGCTACTCACTCCAGTATTTTTGCCTGGAGAATCCCATGGACAGAGGAGCCTGGCAGGCTACAGTCCACGGTGTGGAACAGAGTCCGACATTACTGAGCACACACCTTTAGCCTTTAGCTCCATTCCCGGTGCCACGAATCCCTGTTCCAGAGAGTGTTTGTGATGAGTGTTTTGTCCTACAGGCAACCGGGAAATGGAGCGATGGAAAAAACATGGTTTGCTTTAACTGGAAGGGGAAAATCTGGGTAAGCCCCTGAGTCAGAGATCACATGGAGGCAGCGAGGTCTTCCAGGCTCTGCGGTGAAGGGTGAAGGAGTGGGAAGACTTCCTCCCCTCCCTCAGGGGATCCTGTTTCTGGAAAACCCTGCTCCTGGGGCTGAGGGTCCAGGTTGGCTCTTGTGCCCCACCTGCTGGTAAGACATGAACACAGGGCTGGGGCGACGAAGACCAGCCACGCCCATTTGCGTGGGGTGTTTTCACCTCCCGATGCAGAAGGTGGCAGAAAGACCCACTCTCAAGGGCCTTTAAGGCCTCCGAGCCCCCACACCAGTGGCCATTTCTCCTGCTGTAACCCTGCTGACCAGCCCTTCCTTCTAGACACCTCCCACTCACTGTCCCAAGGTGCTGCACCATCTTGGTTCACTCTTTTTCCTTCTAGAAACTTCTTTGCTGTTCCTTGGGCTTCTCTGGCGGCTCCGTGGTAAAGAATTCACCTGTAATGCAGGAGACACTGGAAACCTGGATTGGATCCCTGAGTTGGGAAGATGCCCTGGAGTAGGAAATGGCAACCCACTAAAGCATTCTTGCCTGGAAAATCCCATGGATAGAGGAGCCTCTTGGGTTACAGTCCATGGGCCACAAAAGAGTTTAACACGGCTGACTGCCACACGCACACATGTCTATGTCCATGCTTTGGTGGTGAACTCCTTTAAACACACCTGCATGGTTGATTTCTATGTTCTACAAGCCTCCAGTTCCTCGATGGCCCAGAGGAACCCTCTGCAAACAGGTGGAAAAGCTGCAAAGGGGTGAGTCTTCCTCGGGGCACAGCTCCTGTCCTGTGTTCTCTACTCCCCTCCCTCCCTGGACACGCATCGCTCCCTTTTCCTCCCTCCATTTTTCTTTTGAGTTGACCTCTCCCTAAGTTCATCATGATATTCCTGGGCCTGTTGGCCATTTCTACTCTAATCTTCCCCTCAGTTCAGTTCAGTCAGTCGCTCAGTCATGTCCAACTCCTTGCGATTCCATGAATTGCAGCAGGCCAGGCC
Organism: Cervus canadensis; assembly: GCF_019320065.1. Classification (NCBI taxonomy): domain Eukaryota; kingdom Metazoa; phylum Chordata; class Mammalia; order Artiodactyla; family Cervidae; genus Cervus; species Cervus canadensis. The sequence goes on along the minus strand of NC_057406.1, from coordinate 15,311,335 downwards.
TCCCTGTCCATCACCAACTCCTGGAGTCCACCCAAACTCATGTCCATTGAGTCGGTGATACCATCCAACCATCTCATCCTCTGTCGTCCCCCTCTCCTCCTGCCCTCAGTCTTTCCCAGCATCAGGGTCTTTCCCAATGAGTCAGCTCTTCACATCAGGTGGCCAAACTATTGGAGTTTCAACTTCAGCATCAGTCCTTCCAATGAACACCCAGGACTGATCTCCTTTAGGGTGCACTGGTTGGATCTCCTTGCAGTCCAAGGGACTCTCAAGAGTCTTCTCCAACACCACAGTTCAAAAGCATCAATTCTTCAGCACTCAGCTTTCTTTATAGTCCAACTCTCACATTCATACACGACCACTGGAAAAACCATAGCCTTGACTAGACGGACCTTTGTTGACAAAGTAATGTCTCTGCTTTTCAATATGCTGTCTAGGTTGGTCATAACTTTTCTTCCAAGGAGTAAGTGTCTTTTAATTTCATGGCTGCAATCACCATCTGCAGTGATTTTGGAGACCAAAAAAATAAAGTCAGCCACTGTTTCCACTGTTTCCCCATCTATTTGCCATGAAGTGATGGGACCAGATGCCATGATCTTAGTTTTCTAAATGTTGAGCTTTAAGCCAACTTTTTCACTCTCCTCTTTCACTTTCATCAAGAGGCCCTTTAGTAGTTCTTCACTTTCTGCCATAAGGGTGGTGTCATCTGTGTTTCTGAGGTTATTGATATTTCTCCCTGCAGTCTTGATTCCAGCTTGAACTTCATCTAGCCCAGCGTTTCTCATGATGTACTCTGCATAGAAGTTAAATAAGCTGGGTGACAATATACAGCCTTGACATACTCCTTTTCCTATTTGGAACCAGTCTGTTGTTCCATGTCCAATTCTAACCATTGCTTCCCGACTTGCATACAGATTTCTCAAGAGGCAGGTCAGGTACTCTGGTATTCTCATCTCTTTCAGAATTTTCCACAGTTTGTTGTGATCCACACAGTCAAAGGCTTTGGCATAGTCAATAAAGCAGAAATAGATGTTTTTCTGGAACTCTCTTGCTTTTTTGATAATCCAGCGGATGTTGGCAATTTGATCTCTGGTTCCTCTGCCTTTTCTAAAACCAGCTTGAACATCTGAAATTTCATGGTTCACATATTGTTGAAGCCTAGCTTGGAGAATTTTGAGCATTACTTTACTAGCATGTGAGATGAGGGCAGTTTTGTGGTAGTTTGAGCATTCTTTGGCATTGCCTTTCTTTGGGATTGGAATAAAAACTGACCTTTTCCAGTCCTGTGGCCACTGCTGAGTTTTCCAAATTTGCTGGCCTATTGAGTGCAGCAGTTTCACAACATCATCTTTTAGGATTTGAAATAGGGGATTTCTAGGACTAAGATCATGGCATCTGGTCATCACTTCATGGCAAATAGACGGGGAAACAGTGTGAACAGTGGCTGACTTTATTTTTCTGGGCTCCAAACTCACCACAGATGGTGATTGCAGCCATGAAATTAAAAGACACTTACTCCTTGGAAGAAAAGTTATGACCAACCTAGACAGCATATTGAAAAGCAGAGACATTACTTTGTCAACAAAGGTCCGTCTAGTCAAGGCTATGGTTTTTCCAGTGGTCGTGTATGAATGTGAGAGTTGGACTATAAAGAAAGCTGAGTGCTGAAGAATTGATGCTTTTGAACTGTGGTGTTGGAGAAGACTCTTGAGAGTCCCTTGGACTGCAAGGAGATTCAACCAGTGCACCCTAAAGGAGATCAGTCCTGGGTGTTCATTGGAAGGACTGATGCTGAAGTTGAAACTCCAATAGTTTGGCCACCTGATGTGAAGAGCTGACTCATTGGGAAAGACCCTGATGCTGGGAAAGATTGGGAGGAGAGGGGGACGACAGAGGATGAGATGGTTGGATGGCATCACCGACTGGGAGTTGGTGATGGACCAGGAGGCCTGGCGTGCTGCAGTCCATGAGGTCCCAAAGAGTTGGACATGCCTGAGGGACTGAACTGAACTGAACTGAACTGAGATATCCCCACCTGCTAACCCCCAAAAATCTGTGAAGACACCACCTTCCATGTCAGAAGGGATCTTGCACATGTGATTATGTTAGGATCTTGAGGTGAGGAGGTTATCCTGGAGTGTGCTTGTGGGCCCAGTATACTCCCAAGAGTCCTTAGAAGAAGAGGTAGGCGGGTCAGAACCAGAGAAGGAGGCAAGCAGAGATGGGAGGGACATGGGGCCACAAGCCAAGGAATGCAGGCAACAATGGAAATTAGAAACAGCAAGGAAGAAGATTCTCCCCTAGAGCTGCCAGAGGCAAAAAGTAGAGCCTCACTGACTTGTTTTAGGCTTCTGACCTGCAGAGTTTTAAAGTGACATGTGCTATTTAAAAAAAAAGTTTGTTTATTTGGCCATGCTGGGTCTTCGTTGTGTACACAAGATCTTCATTGTGGCATGCAGGATCTTTTTTACTTGAGTCACGCAAACTCTTAGCTGTGGCTTGCAGGATCTAGTTCCCTGACCAGGGATAGAAACCGACCCCCCTGTGTAGGGAGCGTGGAGTCTTAGCCACTAGGCCATCAGGGAAGTCCCAATATGTGCTATTTTAAGCCACTATATCTGTGGTACTTTGTCACAGAAGCAATGGAAAAATGAAAGACTTGTCTTCAAATAAACATCAAGATCAGACTTCGTAATCTCTGAGGGCCTCTCTGTACAAGAGGCTGACTTCCTTTCTCCTTGTCCCCCTCCCCTGACTCCTGTTCTCCCCCAAGTCAGCTCCAATCCTCGCCACCCCCAACCAAGACTCATGTACTCCGACTGGTGCCACACCTGCTCACTGAATGTGGCTCCTGGGTTCTTTGTGTGCGGGTTCGGACATATGCGGGCAGGGGAAATACAGGTAAGATGAACCTGAACGGAAGACGCTGTGGCCCCCTGGGGCCCCATGGAGAGGGAGATGAGAGGGGACATTGCCTTGGAGTGTCGCTTGCAGAAAGATGGAATCTGGACCTCATGGTGTCCCCCAAAAGGTCACCGTAACCTGGTCTCTGTGAATGTCCAGCACCCATTCCCTCTTCTGGCATCTTATCTGCTTTAGCCTTTTTGTACAACTATACTTTTTGTCCTTTTTCCTTCTCTCTCTTTTTTTTTTTTTAAATTAACTTTAATATACAGATATAAAAACAACAAACATAGATTCACAGCGTTTATAAGAAATCATTCAAATCGCATTGTAAATAAATTTTTTAAACAAAATTTCAGAGAGAATACATATTTGCACAAGTGATCTTGTACAACACACATTAGCCATCAACAGCTATGTCTATGTCTATGTCAGGCGGGAAGCTGTCACCTGACCTAGACAGATAACAGTGTCTTAATGTTGATGAGTTAGAATTGAAGGCAAAAGTGAAGGCAAAAGTGTTAGTTGCCCAGTCGTGTCTGACTCTCTGTGACTGCATATTCTGTAGCCTGCCAGGCTCCTCTATCCATGCAATTTCCCAGGAAGAATCCTGGAGTGGGTAGCCATTTCCTTTCCCAGGTCTCTCTTTCTTAATAACTCTTCTATTTTGGAATAATTTTAGGTTTACAGAAAAGTTGCAAAGATAGTACAACATCCCCCTAATGTTCACATCCTTTAAAAAATTTATTTATTTATATATTGGTGGCTGCCCTGGGCCTTCGTTGCTGCCCTTGGGCTTTCTCTTGTTGCAGGGAGCGGGGGTCACTCTAGTTGAGGTGCACAGGCTTCTCATTGCAGTGGCTTCTCTTGTTGTGGAGCACAGACTCTAGGGTGTGTAGGCTTCAGTAGTTGCTGCTTGCAGGCTCTAGAGCACAGGCTCAGTAGTTACAGCACTGGGGCTTAGTTGCTCTGCAGCATGAGGGATCTTCCTGGATGAGGGATCCAACCCGTGTACCCTACATTGGCAGGTGGATTCCCAAGCACTGAACCATCAGGAAAGCAGTAATGTTCACATCTTTTAAAAAAATCATGGTTTATTTGTCAAAACTAAGAAGTTAATGTTGATACAGTACTAGTAACTAAACTGCATATTTTATTCAGATTTCACCCATTTTTCCACTAACATTCCTTTTCTCTCCCAGAGTCCAATCCAACAGACCACAGGGATTTAACACTTTGCATTCCTTTTAATTCTATGAATGAACTGGGCTCCCTCCTGCCTTTCTACCTTTGACCCTGTCATTTACTTCATTACAATAATCCCCCCCAAAAAAAAAACACAATAATACCTTTCCCATTCCCAGTTCCGGTCGAAGTCCTACTTATCCTGCTACAAGCCCTCTTGCCAGCAGGGATACCGTGGGGAGGATGATAGGAGTGGGTTAAGAGATCTGGCTGTAATATTAAATGGGGGGAATTTCCACTCTTCCTTCTATTTGACTCTCATTTGGTTTTTTATTTATTTATTTTTAATTGAAGGATAGCTGCTTTATAGTACCTCATTGGTTTCTCCCAAACATCAACAGGAATCAGCCGTAGGTTTACTCATGTCACCTTCCACTTGAACATCCCTCCCACCTCCCTCTAGGCCGTTATCCAGCCCGTTTGAGTTCCCTGAGTCATATACAGCAAATTCCCATTAGCTATCTATTTTACATATGGTAATGAAAGCTTCCATGTTACTTTCTCCATACCTCCCACTATCTCCTTTTCCCCCACCACCCCAGCCATTCTCATTTGGTTTTGATGTAAGAAAGAAAGAAAGAAAGAAAGTGAAGTTGCTCAGTCATATCTGACTCGTTGCAACCCCATGGACTATAGCCTACCAGGCTTCTCCATCCATGGGATTTTCCAGGCAAGAATACTAGAGTGGGTTGCCATTTCCTTCTCCAGGGGATCTTCCCGACCCAGGGATCGAACCCAGGTCTCCTGCATTACAGGCAGATGCTTTACCTTCTGAGCTACCAGGGAAGCCCTGGTTTTGATGTAAACTTTATGCAAATCCGAGCTAGTGTGTATTACTGCTCACTCCCTGCTCCCCCGTACTCAAGAGCCTGCATCTACAGGTGAGCTTTTCAGGATGGCGCAGGTGGCTGGAAGCAGAGTTGGAACACAGCCCAGGTCTCTGACCTCCGGGAGTTTCCTCGGCTCCTCTGTCGTGTGTGATGATCCACTCCCACGTTCTTGCACTGCCCGGTCTGGGGGTGCTTTGGTGTAACACTTGGCTTGGTTTGGTGGGTGGAGGGTTTCCTGTGGTTTCACAGCAGCTGCACATTTAGATAAAACTGCATTAAAAAAAAAAAAAAAACCATTGCATTATCTTTGGCCTCAGGGACTTTCCTCAGGCTGTTCCAGCTTATGCTGTCGCTGGTGTCCCCCCAACCCTTCCACCCACCTCTGCCAAGCAGCCTGGGAAACACCCCAGAATGCCAGACTCTTGGGCTCCCTAACTCTACCCACCTCCACCCTGCCATCGTCCTCTGTGCCCCCCAGCCCCCTGCTTTTCTTTCTGTCTTCCTCTCACCCTCTCTCCTCTCCTTCCTTCCTTTCTTTCTCTCCTGCCCGGCATGGCACGTGGGGATCTTACTTCCCCGACCAGGGATTGAACCCAGACCCCCTGCCGTGGAAGCCCAGTCTTAACCACTGGACCACCAGGGAAGTCCTTAATCATGTTTTCATAATCTGTAGAAAAGGGACAAAATACCCACCTCCAGGATCACTATGGGGCCCTATGGGAAACATCTCTGCACAGTGAACACCCACTAAATACTGCCTCCCTTCCTCCGACTGCAGGCCACTCTTGGGTTCCTTAATGGCTCATTGGGGAGGAGGTTTGCAGGCGGGCCCTCCTGGCTCTGCTACTCTGGGGGAGGGGGCAATCAGGTCAGTTTGGGGGGTGGGCCTGCAGTAACGCCCCGAGCCTTTCTTTGTCCTGCTGCCGGACAGGCTTCGCCGGGGTCCTCCCCTGCCCAGACTCTGGGCTTCTCTGGGCTGGGAAGAGGAGAGCAGTCTCCTCTTTGGGGGCAGCGTCATCCTCTCTCAAGGCTGAGACTGAGGCCTGGCGACCCCTCCCCACTTTTCTGGCCTCACTGTGCCCAGTGGCGCTGACACTCTCCTCTGCCCACACGGTCCCACAGATGCTAACTCTTCTGCTCGGCTAGAAATACCGTCTTATTTTTAGCTCTGGCCTTCGTCCATCTCACTGCACCCCTCCCTGCCTGGGCTTGTCCAGATCTGCAAGTCATTTTCCCCAGTCCTGAGAACCGCAGGAATGCTCCCGGCTCTACACTTACATGGGCCCTGCTCAAACTTCTCTCTCTCTCTCTGCCCCATTTGCTTGTACACAGTCTATTTCTGCCACAGACACTCTCCAAAGTGTCTCCCAACGCCTCCTTCTCTCCTGTTCCCCTCCCCTGCCGCTCCCTCCAGAAGAGAGGAACAGCCCTAGGAAAACCTCAAAGCTGGAAGGGACAAGGGAAGATGGCAATGAGTTTATGCACCCTACATACACACACACACACACACACCACACACACACACACCCCACATACACACACACCACACACACACATCACACACACATGCCACACACCACATATGCACACACACATCACACACCACACACACACACCACATATACACACACTACACACACACACCATATATACACACACCACACACACA